>NC_059198.1:44579283-44885394 GCF_020615455.1 Coregonus clupeaformis | reverse complement strand
AGCAGGGGATCAAATATTTTTTCCCTCACTGTATATGCAGCCAAAACAGAAAGATAAATGCGGTCAGATACCTACTAGAGCAGCACCACCCCCTCAAGATTCTGAGCCTGCCTGGCAGGGTTGGTCCAACAAAGCCAGAGCCCCCTGATGGCAGAGCATAATATCCAAGGAAATTCTCAAAGCTGCTAATGAGAACGTTGACAACCTTGTACCTAGCCGGTGGAGATTCCGGTGGGGTACCCCCACCCAGGTAGTGGCAGTGCTGGCAACACTGGCTGCAGTAACCCATGGGGAGGGGGTCACACTCTGACAATCAGAGAGGGGGCATATTATTGTGGCCCTGGTGGCACAAAATAATCAAAGGTCTGACTGCTCGGAGATGCTTGGGAAAAATGGTTACAACGGGGGACCAGAGTGTTTGTGTCTCAGGGGAAGAGGGTGGATCTGATCTCCATCACCTATGACTTGACATAGGTTAATCAAATCTCACATTTTTGTCAATTTTTGCTCAATCTTGCATGCTTTCTCAAACTGCTGTAACTGTATATGCATTCGTAAATCAGGTCCTTTCTTGAGTTGGGCTCTGGGATGTAACAACCGTTGAGCAACTGAGCTTATAGTTGATTGTGGAGGAAAGGGGTTGAGTGTGTTAGAGTATGTGCGTGTGTGTGTGTGTGTGTGTGTATCCCACATCTGTTGCAAGGGGGTAAGGATGTTAGGGAGAATATAGGATGAACCACAATAATTGTTTGCTAAAATAAGAATTGCTTGACAAAAATGTAATGTAATACAATGGCAATCCGGGTTATAGGTAACAATCCTTTGCATGAACTGCCAACATTATTACGCATATTAATTAATAATGATGGAAATTAAGATATGCAAGATATTTGAATAGATATGTATTTTTAATAGCTATATAGCTATATAGCTATATATATATATATATATATATATATATATATATATATATATATATATATTTTTATGTTGAGAGCATTGGCAATGCTTTTGATGGTTGACCGGCTCCTGTTTTGTGGGTGGCACTGTGTGCTGTTTTCGAAGGATGGGTCCTGGCCTCTCGGGGGGCCTAGGGATCCGGGGAGACGGGGGTGGTATGCCGATCACTGGGATGACAACCCAACTTGGGATGGGGAGGGGCTTTCGCGGGGGGGGAATAGTGGAGAACAATTGGAGGGTTACTTAGTAGCAATGCAAATATCATGGTACTAATTTTTTATTGGTAAATTTACAAACATATATTATGATACATAGATTTGAAACCTGTATCTCATTATGGTAAGTGGTGAAATAAGTTTAGCCAGTTATAATTGTAATGGCTTAGCAGATAATAACAAAAGAATAACAATATTTACATGGCTCAAAGAGAAGGAATATAATATATATTGTTTACAGGAAACTCATTCAACAATTCTAGATGAAGTTGTGTGGAAAAAGGACTGGGGGTGGGTGAAATATACTTCTCCAATGGGCAAAGAAACTCAAAAGGGGTGATGATATTAATTAACAGCAATTTCGATCCAAATGTGCAAATTGTCCAAACAGATCCGCAAGGTAGATGGATGATTCTAAATATGTTATTGGACCAGATATGGCTCATTAACCTTTACGGACCAAATAATGATGATCCACACTTCTTTGACAATATACAGGTAAAAGTCAGTAAATTAGAATATTTTGAAAAACTTGATTTATTTCAGTAATTGCATTCAAAAGGTGTAACTTGTACATTATATTTATTCATTGCACACAGACTGATGCATTCAAATGTTTATTTCATTTAATTTTGATGATTTGAAGTGGCAACAAATGAAAATCCAAAATTCCGTGTGTCACAAAATTAGAATATTACTTAAGGCTAATACAAAAAAGGGATTTTTTAGAAATGTTGGCCAACTGAAAAGTATGAAAATGAAAAATATGAGCATGTACAATACTCAATACTTGGTTGGAGCTCCTTTTGCCTCAATTACTGCATTAATGCGGCGTGGCATGGAGTCGATGAGTTTCTGGCACTGCTCAGGTGTTATGAGAGCCCAGGTTGCTCTGATAGTGGCCTTCAACTCTTCTGCGTTGTTGGGTCTGGCATTCTGCATCTTCCTTTTCACAATACCCCACAGATTTTCTATGGGGCTAAGGTCAGGGGAGTTGGCTGGCCAATTTAGAACAGAAATACCATGGTCCGTAAACCAGGCACGGGTAGATTTTGCGCTGTGTGCAGGCGCCAAGTCCTGTTGGAACCTGAAATCTCCATCTCCATAGAGCAGGTCAGCAGCAGGAAGCATGAAGTGCTCTAAAACTTGCTGGTAGACGGCTGCGTTGACCCTGGATCTCAGGAAACAGAGTGGACCGACACCAGCAGATGACATGGCACCCCAAACCATCACTGATGGTGGAAACTTTACACTAGACTTCAGGCAACGTGGATCCTGTGCCTCTCCTGTCTTCCTCCAGACTCTGGGAACTCGATTTCCAAAGGAAATGCAAAATTTGCTTTCGTCAGAAAACATGACTTTAGACCACTCAGCAGCAGTCCAGCTCTTTTTTTCCTTAGCCCAGGTGAGACGCTTCGCGCTGTTTCTTGGTCAACAGTGGCTTGACACGAGGTATGCGGCAGTTGAAACCCATGTCTTTCAAGCGTCTCTTGGTGGTGGATCTTGAAGCCCTGACTCCAGCAGCTGTCCACTCCTTGTGAATCTCCCCCACATTTTTGAATGGGTTTTTTTTCACAATCTTGACTAGGGCGCGGTGATCCCTATCGCTTGTACACTTTTTCTGACCACAGTTTTTCCTTCCCTTTGCCTCTCTATTAATGTGTTTGGACACAGAGCTCTGAGAACAGCCAGCCTCTTCTGCAATAACCTTTTGTGTCTTTCCCTCCTTGTGCAATGTGTCGATGGTCGCCTTTTGGACAGCTGTCAAATCTGAAGTCTTCCCCATGTTTGTGTAGGCTTCAGAACTGGACTGAGAGACCATTTAAAGCCCTTTGCAGGTGTTTTGAGTTAATCAGCTGATTAGTTTGTGGCACCAGGTGTCTTCAAAATGTAACCCTTACACAATATTCTAATTTTGTGACACACGGAATTTTGGATTTTCATTTGTTGCCACTTCAAATCATCAAAATTAAATGAAATAAACATTTGAATGCATCAGTCTGTGTGCAATGAATAAATATAATGTACAAGTTACACCTTTTGAATGCAATTACTGAAATAAATCAAGTTTTTCAAAATATTCTAATTTACTGACTTTTACCTGTATATTATAAATTATCAACCCTGCAAGCAATACAAGACTCTATTATTATGGTGCGAGATTATAATACTGTTTTAAATAGCTCAATGGACCATAAAGGAAATCACACTACAAACTATCACCCTCATACTCTTAAGGAAATCATGAATGTCATGGATACATTAGAATTAGTAGATATATGGAGGCTTAAATATCCTGACCTAGTGAGATATACATGGCGGAGACTCAATCAAGCTAGTCGTCTTGACTTCTTATGTCATTCTCGTTGGCACCAAAAGTTTAAAAAGTGTTGACAGGGGACAGAATGCGGTCGGACCATCATATAATTGCATTATTTACATTTTAGTCATTTAGCAGATGCTCTTATCCAGAGCGATTTACAGTTAGTGAGTGCATACATTTTTCATATACATTACTCTTACTGAATTTCCATGTGGGCAAGGATATTGGAAATTTAATCAAAGCCTATTGGATGATAACTTGTTTTTAACTAGGACAGAGGAATTTATAACATATTTTTTCCGACATAACATAGGTACAGTAAATCCCCTTATTGTATGGGACACTTTTAAAATGTGCCTTTAGAGGCCATGCAATTCAGTACTCATCTCGAAAACAAAAGCAATTTAGGTCAAAAGAGTCCATACTAACAAAGGAAATAGAAGGTTTAACAGAACAGATAGATAGCAATAAAAACTGTAACATAGAGTCTCAGAATAAATTAGAGGAAAAACAAAAAGAAATGGAGAAACTTATTCAAGAAAGATCAAGTGTAATATATTATAAAAATAAAGCAAACTGGATGGAATATGGGGAAAAATGCACCAAATTCTTTTTTATTCTTCAACATAGAAATGAATTGACTGAAACTGGTTACAAATGATGGAGTCACCCAAAATTATATTTTGAAGTATTTTAAGCATATGTTTTCATTTCAGTTGCCTCAATCTCCTCTAACTGAAGTTAATTGTAGGGATTGTTTCTCTATTGATAATGTAAAATTATCAGCCATACAGAAAGACTCATGTGAAGGTGAAATTACAGAAGAGGAACTATGGATGCAATTAAAGACTTTAAGTCCAGGAAAACTCCAGGGTTGGATGGCATACCAGTCGAGGTATACCAAATCTTTTTTGATATACTCAGAGGACCGTTATTAGCATGTTTTAACCACTCCTATGTAAATGGTAGATTATCAGACACTCAAGAAGAAGGTCTGATTTCATTATTACTGAAACAGGATACAAGTGGGAAATATAAAGATCCAGTCCATTAAAAAAATTGGAGGCCCCTTACACTTCAGTGTTGTGATGCAAAAATTCTAGCAAAATGTATAGCGCATAGAATTAAAAAGGTATTGTCAGACATTATTCATTCTAAATCAGACAGGTTTTTTACATGGACGATACATTGGAGATAATATAAGGCAAGTACTGGAAACAATAGAACACTATGAAACATCTGGGAAACCAGGCCTGCTATTCATTGCAGACTTTGAAAAGGCATTTGATAAAGTACAACTGGAGAATTTCAATTTAGGAGAATCTCTTATAAAATGGGTTAAAATCATGTATAGTAACCCTAGGTGTAAAATAGTAAATAATGGCTATTTCTCAGAAAGTTGTAAAAACTGTCAAGGAGTAAAACAAGGTTGTCCACTATCGGCATATCTATTTATTATGGCCATCGAAATGTTAGCTATTAATATCAGATCCAACAATAATATCAAGGGATTAGAAATCCAGGGCTTAAAAACAAAGGTGTCATTGTACGCTGATGATTCATGTTTTCTTTTAAATCCACAACTTGAATCCCTCCACAGCCTCATAGAGGATCTAGATACATTTTCTAACCTCTCTGGATTACAACCAAATTGTCACGGTTTCGGCCGAGGCTGCTCCTCCTCCTTGTTCGGGCAGGCTTCGGCGGTCGTCGTCCCCGGAGTACTAGCTACCACCGTTCGATGTTTCATGTTTGTTTGGTTTTGTCTGTTTGTACACCTGTCCCTTGTTAGTGTTTGATTTGGTTTCCTATTTAGTTATCGTGTGTTGGGCCAGGTGTTATGTGTGATTGGTTTTTGTCTAGCTGTTGCTCTCGTATTGACTCTCGTGTTTTGTTGTTTTCGAGAGTCCGCACTGTGTGCGCTATTGTCCTTTTACGCACGTTGTTGTTTGTGCGTAATTGGTATTTTGCCTCCCGGTTGGGTTGGCTGTTCGCCTGTTTGGTGCTGCCTTTGTTTTACTAAAGTCTGTTCACGAACGCCCGTGTTTCCTGCGCTTGATTTCCACACCGCATCTACACTCAGCTACTGACACAAATTATGATACAGTGGGGAAAAAAAGTATTTAGTCAGCCACCAATTGTGCAAGTTCTCCCACTTAAAAAGATGAGAGAGGCCTGTAATTTTCATCATAGGTACACGTCAACTATGACAGACAAAATGAGAAAAAATAATCCAGAAAATCACATTATAGGATTTTTAATGAATTTATTTGCAAATTATGGTGGAAAATAAGTATTTGGTCAATAACAAAAGTTTCTCAATACTTTGTTATATACCCTTTGTTGGCAATGACACAGGTCAAATGTTTTCTGTAAGTCTTCACAAGGTTTTCACACACTGTTGCTGGTATTTTGGCCCATTCCTCCATGCAGATCTCCTCTAGAGCAGTGATGTTTTGGGGCTGTCGCTGGGCAACACGGACTTTCAACTCCCTCCAAAGATTTTCTATGGGGTTGAGATCTGCCACCAAGTACTAAGTCATGTTTTGCAGAGGGGTCAAATACTTATTTCCCTCATTAAACTGCAAATCAATTCATAACATTTTTGACATGCATTTTTTTCTGGATTTTGTTGTTGTTATTCTGTCTCTCACTGTTCAAAATCAAATCAAATCAAATCAAATTTTATTGGTCACATGCGCCGAATACAACAGGTGCAGACATTGCAGTGAAATGCTTACTTACAGCCCTTAACCAACAGTGCATTTATTTTAAACAAAAAAAGTAAGAATAAAACAACAACAACAAAAAAGTGTTGAGAAAAAAAGAGCAGAAGTAAAATAAAGTGACAGTAGGGAGGCTATATATACAGTAAAATAAAGTGACAGTAGGGAGGCTATATATACAGGGGGGTACCGTTGCAGAGTCAATGTGCGGGGGCACCGGCTAGTTGAGGTAGTTGAGGTAATATGTACATGTGGGTAGAGTTAAAGTGACTATGCATAAATACTTAACAGAGTAGCAGCAGCGTAAAAAGGATGGGGTGGGGGGCAGTGCAAATAGTCCGGGTAGCCATGATTAGCTGTTCAGGAGTCTTATGGCTTGGGGGTAGAAGCTGTTGAGAAGTCTTTTGGACCTAGACTTGGCACTCCGGTACCGCTTGCCGTGCGGTAGCAGAGAGAACAGTCTATGACTAGGGTGGCTGGAGTCTTTGACAATTTTGAGGGCCTTCCTCTGACACCGCCTGGTATAGAGGTCCTGGATGGCAGGGAGCTTTGCCCCAGTGATGTACTGGGCCGTACGCACTACCCTCTGTAGTGCCTTGCGGTCAGAGGCCAAGCAGTTGCCATACCAGGCGGTGATGCAACCAGTCAGGATGCTCTCGATGGTGCAGCTGTAGAATTTTTTTGAGGATCTGAGGACCCATGCCAAATCTTTTTAGTCTCCTGAGGGGGAATAGGCTTTGTCGTGCCCTCTTCACGACTGTCTTGGTGTGTTTGGACCATGATAGTTCGTTGGTGATGTGGACACCAAGGAACTTGAAGCTCTCAACCTGTTCCACTACAGCCCCGTCGATGAGAATGGGGGCGTGCTCAGTCCTCTTTTTTTTCCTGTAGTCCACAATCATCTCCTTTGTCTTGGTCACGTTGAGGGAGAGGTTGTTGTCCTGGCACCACACGGCCAGATCTCTGACCTCCTCCCTATAGGCTGTCTCATCGTTGTCGGTGATCAGGCCTACCACTGTTGTGTCGTCGGCAAACTTAATGATGGTGTTGGAGTCGTGCCTGGCCATGCAGTCATGGGTGAACAGAGAGTACAGGAGGGGGACTGAGCACGCACCCCTGAGGGGCCCCCCGTGTTGAGGATCAGTGTGGCAGATGTGTTGTTACCTACCCTTACCACCTGGGGCGGCCCGTCAGGAAGTCCAGGATCCAGTTGCAGAGGGAGGTGTTTAGTCCCAGGATCCTTAGCTTAGTGATGAGCTTAGAGGGCACTATGGTGTTGAATGCTGAGCTGTAGTCAATGAATAGCATTCTCACGTAGGTGTTCCTCTTGTCCAGGTGGGAAAGGGCAGTGTGGAGTGCGATAGAGATTGCATCATCTGTGGATCTGTTGGGGCGGTATGCAAATTGGAGTGGGTCTAGGGTTTCTGGGATTATGCTGTTGATGTGAGCCATGACCAGTCTTTCAAAGCACTTCATGGCTACAGACGTCAGTGCTACGGGTCGGTAGTCATTTAGGCAGGTTATCTTAGAGTTCTTGGGCACGGGGACTATGGTGGTCTGCTTGAAACATGTTGGTATTACAGACTCAGTCAGGGACATGTTGAAGATGTCAGTGAAGACACTTGCCAGTTGGTCAGCACATGCTCGGAGTACACGTCCTGGTAATCCGTCTGGCCCTGCGGCCTTGTGAATGTTGACCTGCTTAAAAGTCTTACTCACATCGGCTACGGAGAGCGTGATCACATAGTCGTCCGGAACAGCTGGTGCTCTCATGCATGCTTCAGTGTTGCTTGCCTCGAAGCGAGCATAGAAGTGGTTTAGCTCGTCTGGTAGGCTTGTGTCACTGGGCAGCTCGCGGCTGTGCTTCCCTTTGTAGTCTGTAATAGTTTTCAAGCCCTGCCACATCCGACGAGCGTCAGAGCCAGTGTAGTATGATTCAATCTTAGACCTGTATTGACTCTTTGCCTGTTTGATGGTTCGTCGGAGGTCATAGCGGGATTTCTTATAAGCGTCCGGGTTAGAGTCCCGTTCCTTGAAAGCGGCAGCTCTACCCTTTAGCTCAGTGCGGATGTTTCCTGTAATCCATGGCTTCTGGTTGGGGTATGTACGTACGGTCACTGTGGGGACGACATCATCGATGCACTTATTGATGAAGCCAGTGACTGATGTGGTGTACTCCTCAATGCTGTCTGAAGAATCCCGGAACATGTTCCAGTCTGTGCTAGCAAAACAGTCCTGTAGCTTAGCATCTGCGTCATCTGACCACTTTTTTATTAACCGAATCACTGGTGCTTCCTGCTTCAGTTTTTGCTTATAAGCAGGAATCAGGAGGATAGAGTTATGGTCAGATTTGCCAAATGGAGGGCGAGGGAGAGCTTTGTATGCGTCTCTGTGTGTGGAGTAAAGGTGGTCTAGAGTTTTTAAATAAACCTACCATTAAAATTATAGACTGATCATGTCTTTGTCAGTGGGCAAACGTACAAAATCAGCAGGGGATCAAATACTTTTTTCCCTCACTGTAGAACAGATCTACCACTTCCTTGAGACTTGTTTTCAATGAGAATGACAGAGCTATAACTCACATTTATATGTAAATTTGGTCGGGTCACCCAAAAAGTTACATATTTAATGTAAAATAAAACTCATAGAAACGTTTCATGGGAACATTGCAAGAACATTCAGAGAAAACCGCTGGACTGACACTCCATGCTGGTGGGAAAAATCCATCATATGCTCCAGAAAATGTTGACTTTCCTTTTTGGGGAACTTTTTGATCACAACGTTTACTCAAATTGTTCTGTATTCATGTAAATTGTAATTCTTAGTCAGCATGTGTTACCATGTAGTACATTATGGCCTCCTGTAGCTCAGTTGGTAGAGCATGGCGCTTGCAACGCTAGGGTTGTGGGTTCGACTCCCACGGGGGGCCACTAACTGTACGTCGCTCTGGATAAGAGCGTCTGCTAAATGACTAAAATGTAAATTATATTAGACTGCTGTACGCGTTTTCACCCTGTCCTGTTTTTGATTGTAATATCCTTTGAGAAAAATAAGGTTTTTAGAAACAATCCCTGAATGCAATACATTTTTGTTAACCTGAAACTATATCTGCACCATCAACAGATTTGTTCAAAAACAATAATCATCACCTAATATAGTATTCACTAATGAAGAACTCACAGATGACAGAGCAACTGAGTTTTCTAACAGGTCTATTAGCTAAACCAGTAATGGTGGTACAACACAGAGACATCAGAATGATAATCTGTTATTTGTGTGTAATTCACAAATGACCATGAAAACAAACTCCAAAGCTAATCATTACAACAAATGAAATGTACTCAACAATGTTCGGGTTGCTCTGAAATTTTATTACACGTCAATATCATAATTGTAAATGTGATCTACCCTGAACACTTTGCATGATGTTAACCTTGAAGTTGAAACCGCAGTTTGTAAGATTTCCAGTTATTTCAATTAATGAACCACATCTCACATTGTGGCTTTAAAACAAAACAACTTTTCCATTTGCAAGTTATTACAGTGTGCATTAATCAATTGATCCATTCCCATAGTTTTGCCACATCACCTCTCTCTCCCCCTCCAACTTCTCACTCATCTTTGGATTTCTGCTCCTTGCGAGCCCGAGAGGCCATGAGTTTGAAGAAGAGGGCGGGCCACAGGGTGCGAATGTAGACGGCCAGAGTGGGCAGGGGCCCAGCCAATAGGACCTCTTTACTCCTGTGATGGACAGCCTTTAGGACCACTTGGGCCACCTCTTTCGGTTCCCGCCCCAAAGCTGTCGTCTTGTCCAGGACTTCACCAGAGTAGAAAGGAGAGAAATAAATAGACTACTAACGTAATTACAGAGAGAGGGGGAGGGGAAGAGCAGACAGAGAATGAGAGAGAGAGTGGCCAGTTAATTCCTCTCCCTTACCTCCATATTTGGAGCCATCCCCCGTGACAGCGTTAAGAGACAGGTTGGTTCTGATGTAGCCAGGGCTGACCACTGTCACCTGTATACTGTAGCGCTCCATCTCAGCCCTCAGACAGTCGAAGTAGGCCTGGGTGGCGTGTTTGGAGGCCGCATCTGCTCAAAACACACCATGTGTTTATTCCATTTCATTCCCTTACTACTACAGATATCACTGACAGAGCTATTTGCAGGTGGAAATAATACTTGTTTCACTTTCCTTTAGAAATGTGCCGTACTACGGTTTGTAGATTTTTGTATTGTGTTATACATTTTCAAAAATATAAAAAAGTCAAAATTTGTAATGATTTCATGGATAATTATTTAGCTTCAGTTATAGGGTTGGCATCACTATCACTACATTACTCACAAGCTGATCTGTAGGGAATGGCAATCTTCCCCTGGACACTGCTGATGACCACTACGTGTCCACTGCGCCGGCGAACCATGGAGGGCAGGAGGGCTACAGTTGGAGAGAGAGAGAGAGGGATGGAGAGAAAGGGAGAAAACAAACAAAGTTGAGAGAGTGGAGAGAAGAATCAAGAGACTACATGACCACAGAGAGTGTACATTTGGAAATCAAGTGATCATAACCTTCTACCTTGAGTCAGAGCTATGGGCCCAAAGTAGTTGGTATCCATGACGCCCCTCTGTACGGAGATGTGCGTCTCCAGGATGTTGCCGCGATGACTGATGCCGGCGTTGTTGATGAGGACGTCCACGTGGCCATAGCACCTCAGGATCTCCTCCGCGGCCATGGCAACCATTTCCGCTGTGTCGGACAGGTCAAAGATCACCATAATGGGGGTGTACGTCTGCCGGTGATGACATCATAGACATGTCATAAGAATTCAAGGGGTGCATCTCAATAGTCTAATGTTGCTCTCGCCCCTCGTCTCCTTTCCTTCATCTGACATGATGCAAAAAAGCTGAACTGGTGAAGGCAAAAATTCTAGTATCCAACTAATCGCTCTCCCTTATCATGTTTTCAGATCAGCCCAGTGGAGGAAGAGGAGATGAGAAGTGAGTGTGTGTGTGTGTGTGTGTGTGTGTGTCTCTATACCTGCCGCTGGCTTTCTGCTGCGGTGGCTGTGAGCTCCTGAACTACGTCCTGTAGCCTGGCTGCGTCCCGGCCACACAGAACCAGCCTTGCTTTGGCAGCATGGAACACCCGAGCACACTCTGCAACACAACACACACACTATTTTAAAGGTATAGTTCACTTTGAACTAGTACCTAGAACCTTTGAGTATGTTTTTTATTTTAGTGATTCTGTCTATGTAGCCTACATTGTGTATGCTATAAAATTGCCTCATTGAGGACATTTAAGTTTTCTAATCTAAAGTAACACTCACCTCTCCCCAGGCCAGAGCTGGCTCCAGTGATGACCACCACAGCGTCCTGGATGGTAGCCCCCTGTTGGAGCCTCTGGAGCAGCCGGTAGAGCAGCACCAGCCCTAGCCCACCCAGGACCAGCGGCACCACTCCCCCCATTACACGCTCCATGGCTGGGATGATTGGACAGGACCACCCGACCCTATCAGTTTACCCCGCCTGGACAACACACAACCACTTCTCTTCAGGATTTCCAAGCTGCTTCCCAAATGGCACCCTATTTTCTATATAGTGCACTACTTTTGATAGGAATCTGGTCGAAAGTAGTGCACTATGTAGAAAATAGCATAATTTCAGAGGCAAGTTAGAGGCTGTCAACTTGTGAGGAACAGCAGAAATCATTGCCCACCAAATTAAAATACCGTAAAACTTCAATTAATATCCCAGGCGTTTATTTGCTTAATCACTGAACACAACAGGCGCTTATTAGAGAGAGACTTCTATTTGAGCCAGGCGTCTATTTCCTTAATGAACACATCTTTTGCTTATTTGCATTGTTCATTGTTTAATTCCAGCATCCACTTCCAGCATTTTAATCAATTTCTAAATCTCCTGCACTAATGTGTTATCATGTACACACTGTGTCATGTTTCTTTTGTCTTAGCACACTTCTTTAAAGAAAAAAAAGAAACAACTTTTCCTTGACAGAATAATGATTCTCCTCTGAATTTCCGGTAGTTCTTACTTTTGACACTAGAGGGTGATCGGGCGATTTTTAGGGGTCTGTACTCCCGAAGTTGTTGACAGTTTTTGTGCTTGCCAGTTAGCTAGTAGTTCTCAACCTCCGTTCCGCCAGCAAGAATAAGCAAGACCTAGTAAGAATAAGGCCAATAACAGTACAGTATGAAACGCTGTGATAAGGCCGTGACCTCAGATTTCCCTTCAAAATAAAAGTCCCACAATGAAAATGCTAAGAAATAATAAATGGTAGAAATTCGTAACATTTTATTAGGAAATGTAAGCAGACTTCGAATTTTGTTTAACAATATGAAAAAATGAATAACGTTAATCGCATTTACAGCGCAAATAATAATAATAATAATAATGATAATAAAGCATTGACATTGTTAACAGCATTAAAAGTAATGATTACTAGATAGTTATCATGGTAACAGCAGTAATAATTTAAAAAAACTATTTATAATGCTACTTGTCACGCCCTGACGTATTTGTTGAGTCAGGGTGTGTATTTTCTGTGTCGTGTTGTGCTATGTTTATTGTCTATGGTTAGATCTAGTATGTATAGATCTATGTTGGCCAGGGTGGTTCCCAATCAGAGGCAGCTGTAGCTCGTTGTCTCTGATTGGGGACCATACTTAGGTAGCCTGTTGGCACTAGTGGGTGGTGGGATCTTGTTCCGTATAGGTTTGTTGTGTGTACCTTAAGACTTCACGTATCGTTTGTTTGTTGTTTTGTCGTGTTTGCACAGTTATAATAAACATGTACGCTTATCACGCTGCGCCTTGGTTCGACCAATCTTTAAACGATCGTGACACTACTATTAATAATAATAGTAATAACAATATTAATATTATTATAATTATAATAATCAACTTTAGAAAACATGGTCCGATGAAGCGGATGCTAAGCTACAGGAGTGTTTCGCTAGCACAGACTGGAATATGTTCCGGGATTCATCCGATTGCATTGAGGAGTTTACCACATCAATCAATCAATCAATTTTATTTTATATAGCCCTTCTTACATCAGCTAATATCTCGAAGTGCTTTACAGAAACCCAGCCTAAAACCCCAAACAGCTAGTAATGCAGGTGTAGAAGCACGGTGGCTAGGAAAAACTCCCTAGAAAGGCCAAAACCTAGGAAGAAACCTAGAGAGGAACCAGGCTATGAGGGGTGGCCAGTCCTCTTCTGGCTGTGCCGGGTGGAGATTATAACAGAACCATGCCAAGATGTTCAAAAATGTTCATAAGTGACAAGCATGGTCAAATAATAATCAGGAATAAATCTCAGTTGGCTTTTCATAGCCGATCATTAAGAGTTGAAAACAGCAGGTCTGGGACAGGTAGGGGTTCCATAACCGCAGGCAGAACAGTTGAAACTGGAATAGCAGCAAGGCCAGGCGGACTGGGGACAGCAAGGTGTCAGCATGCCCGGTAGTCCTGACGTATGGTCCTAGGGCTCAGGTTCTCAGAGAGAAAGAGAGAACGAGAGAATTAGAGAGAGCATACTTAAATTCACACAGGACACTGGATAAGACAGGAGAAGTACTCCAGGTATAACCAACTAACCCCAGCACCCCGACACATAAACTACTGCAGCATAAATACTGGAGGCTGAGACAGGAGCGGTCCGGAGACACTGTGGCCCCATCCGAAGAAACCCCCGGACAGGGCCAAACAGGAAGGATATAACCCCACCCACTCTGCCAAAGCACAGCCCCCGCACCACCAGAGGGATATCCTCAACCACCAACTTACAATCCTGAGACAAGGCCGAGTATAGCCCACAGAGGTCTCCACCACAGCACAAACCAAGGGGGGCGCCAACCCAGACAGGAAGATCACGTCAGTAACTCAACCCACTCAAGTGACGCACCCCTCCTAGGGACGGCATGAAAGAGCACCAGCAAGCCAGTGACTCAGCCCCTGTAACAGGGTTAGAGGCAGAGAACCCCAGTGGAGAGAGGGGAACCGGCCTGGCAGAGACAGCAAGGGCTGTTCGTTGCTCCAGAGCCTTCCGTTCACCTTCACACTCCTGGGCCAGACTACACTCAATCATATGACCTACTGAAGAGATAAGTCTTCAGTAAAGACTTAAAGGTTGAGACCGAGTCTGCGTCTCTCACATGGGTAGGCAAACTGTTCCATAAAAATGGAGATCTATAGGAGAAAGCCCTGCCTCCCGCTGTTTGCTTAGAAATTCTAGGGACAATTAGGAGGCCTGCGTCTTGTGACCGTAGCGTACGTATTGGTATGTACGGCAGGACCAACTCGGAAAGATAGGTAGGAGCAAGCCCATGTAACGCTTTATAGGTTAACAGTAAAACCTTGAAATCAGCCCTTGCCTTAACAGGAAGCCAGTGTAGGGAAGCTAGCACTGGAGTAATATGATCAAATTTCTTGGTTCTAGTCAGGATTCTAGCAGCCGTATTTAGCACTAACTGAAGTTTATTTAGTGCTTTATCCGGTAGCCGGAAAGTAGAGCATTGCAGTAGTCTAACCTAGAAGTAACAAATGCATGGATTAATTTTTCTGCATCATTTTTGGACAGAAAATTTCTGATTTTTGCAATGTTACGTAGATGGAAAAAAGCTGTCCTTGAAACAGTCTTGATATGTTCGTCAAAAG
Organism: Coregonus clupeaformis; assembly: GCF_020615455.1. Lineage (NCBI taxonomy): Eukaryota > Metazoa > Chordata > Actinopteri > Salmoniformes > Salmonidae > Coregonus > Coregonus clupeaformis. The sequence goes on along the minus strand of NC_059198.1, from coordinate 44,870,493 downwards.
AGAGATCAGGGTCAAGAGTAACGCCGAGGTCCTTCACAGTTTTATTTGAGACGACTTTACAACCATCAAGATGAATTGTCAGATTTAACAGAAGATCTCTTTGTTTCTTGGGACCTAGAACAAGCATCTCTGTTTTGTCCGAGTTTAAAAGTAGAAAGTTTTCAGCCATCCACTTCCTTATGTCTGAAACACAGGCTTCTAGCGAGGGCACCTGCTTCATTGATAAGTGTATCGACAACGTTGTCCCCACAGTGACCATATGTACATATCCCAACCAGAATCCACGGATTACAGGCAGCATCCGTACTGAGCTAATGGCTAGAACTGCTGCTTTCAAGGAGCAGGACACTAGTCCGGACGCTTATAAGAAATCCCGCTACGCCCTCCGACGAACCATCAAACAGGCAAAGCGTCTGCACAGGACTAAGAACGAATCCTACTACACCGGCTCGACGCTCATCGGATGTGGCAAGGATTGCAAACTATCACAGAATACAAAGGGAAAACCAGCCGAGAGCTGCCCAGTGCCACGAGCCTACCAGAGGAGCTAAATGCCTTTATGTTCGCTTCGAGGCAAGCAACACTGAACCATGCGTGAGGTGGCTACTCTGAAGAATCTCAAATATAAAATAAATGTTGATTTGTTTAACACTTTTTTGGTTACTACATGATTCCATTTGTGTTTTTCATAGTTTATGTCTACACTATTATTCTACAATGTAGAAATAGTAAAAATAAAGCAAAACCATTGAATGAGTAGGTGTGTCTAAACTTTTGACTGGTACTGTACATGTTTCAAGCAAACCACCATAGTCCCTAAGAATGCCAAGGTAACCTGTCAAAAACCCTGGACCCACTCTAATTTGCATACCGCCCCAACAGATCCACAGATTACGCAATCTCCATTGCACTCCACAATGCCCTTTCCCACCTGGATAAAAGGAACACCTACACGAGAATGCTGTTCATTGACTACAGCTCAGCGTTCAACAGCATAGTGCCCTCCAAGCTCATCACTAAGCTAAAGACCCTGGGACTGAACACCTCCCACTGCAACTGGATCCTGGACTTCCTGATGGGGCGCCCCCAGGTGGTGAGCGTAGGCAACAACACAACAACCACGCTGACCCTCAACACGGGGGCCCCTCAGGGGTGCATGCTCAGTCCCCTCCTGCACTCCCTGTTCACCCATGAGTTTGCTGATCACCGATGAAGATGAGACAGCCAATAGGGGGAGGTCAGAGACCTGGCATTGTGGTGCCAGGACAACAACCTCTCTCTCAACGTGAGCAAGACAAAGGAGCTTATCATGAACTACAGGAAACGGAGGGCCGAACACACCCCCATTCACATTGTAGTAGAGCGGATCGAGAGCGTCAAGTTCCTCGGTGTCCACATCACTAACGACCTATCATGGTCCACACACACCAACACAGTCGTGAAGAGGGCACGACCACGCCTCTTCCCCTCAGGAGGCTGAAAAGATTTGGCATTCACCCTCAGATAATCAAAACGTTATACAGCTGCACCATTGAGAGCATCTTGACAGGCTCCATCATCGCTTGGTATGGCAACTGCTCGACATCCGACCGCAAGGCGCTACAGAGGGTAGTGCGTACGGCTCAGTACATCACTGGGGCCGAACTCCCTGCCATCCAAGACCTCTATATCAGGCGGTGTCAGAGGAAGGTCCTAAAAATTCAGACTCCAGCCACCCAAGTTATAGACTTTTCTCTCTGCTACCGCACGGCAAGCAGTACCTGAGCACCAAGTCTGTGACCAAAAGGCACCTGAACAGCTTCTACCACCAAGCCATAAGACTGCTGAAAAGTTAATCAAATGGCTACCAGGACTATTTACACTGACTCCCTTTAATTATTTATTTATCTTAAATTGTTTTGCACTGATTCCCTTGCACTGGCTCTATGCACATTCACTAGACTCTACCCACACACACACTACACTGACACTCCAACACACACACGCATATTGACACCACACACACTCATAGACATATCTTTCATACGCTGCTGCTACTCTGTTTATTGCCTAGTCACTTTTACCCCTACCCACATGTACATACCTCAACTACCTTGTGCCCCTGCACATTGACTTAGTACTGGTACTCCTTCTATATACCCTCGTTATTGTTTTTATTGTGTTACTATTTCCTTTTTTATTTAGCAAATATTTGTCTTACTTTTTAACTCTGCACTGTTGGGAATGAGCTCGTAATTAAGCATTTCACTGTAAAGTCTATACCTGTTGTATTTGGCGCATGTGACCAATACAATTTGATTTTACTCAGAAGCACTTTTACTTTCCAAATTCACAGAGCGTCACTGCTCATTGGACCACCCATACGTAAAAATGTATGCACACATGACTGTAAGTCACTTTGGATAAAAACGTCTGCTAAATGGCATATTATTTATTATTATTATTCTGAAGCCCTTAAAAGCGGGGCCAATCAGCTTAAATCCAATAGTTTTTTCATATTGGACATAAATATTGCAACATACAATTTTCTGTCAATTGTGTCGCAGTAAAAAGGGGGTCCATTCTATTAAGATGGGATAATGGGACAATTTGGAGAAGTGGCGGTCAGTGCCGTTTAAGATGAGGGAGGACTATTTTTATTTTTTATGAGCATGGCCTAATTTCTATTACAGCATATTCCATTCACCCAGTTCAATGTAACATCGATAGGTTTAGGCTACTACATGATACTCAAATTTTCCCTATACCCATCATAAGGTTGCTACAACCTAGCCTATGAATGAAAGTTTACAATGTAGGTGCACAGGTCGAGAGAATTTTGGGTAATCAAGGTGACAGACAGTGACACATTCAATACCGCCTTGCACACTCTTGCCTGCATCTACAGTTGAAGTCAGAAGTTTACATACATTTAGGTTGGTTTTTCAACCACTCCACAAATTTCTTGTTAACAAACTATAGTTTTAGCAAGTCGGTTAAGACATCTACTTTGTGCATGACACAAGTAATTTTTCCAACAATTGTTTACAGACAGATTATTTCCCTTATAATTCACTGTAACACAATTCCAGTGGGTCAGAAGTTTACATACACTAAGTTGAGTGTGCCTTTAAACAGCTTGGAAAATTCCAGAAAATGATGTAATGGCTTTAGAAGCTTCTGATAAATTATGTCAATTAGCCTGAGTCAATTGGAGGTGTACCTGTGGATGTATTTCAAGACCTACCTTCAAACTCAGTGCCTCTTTGCTTGGTCCTCTGTAGCTCAGCTGGTAGAGCACAGCGCTTGTAACGCCAATGTAGTGGGTTCGATCCCCGGGACCATCCATACACAAAAAATGTATGCACGCATGACTGTAAGTCGCTTTGGATAAAAGCGTCTGCTAAATGGCATATTATTATTATTTGCTTGACATCATGGGGAAATCAAATCAGCCAAGACCTCAGAAAAAAATGTGTAGACCTCCACAAGTTTGGTTCATCCTTGGGAGCAATTTCCAAACGCCTGAAGGTACCACGTTCATCTGTACAAACAATAGTACGCAAGTATAAACACCATGGGACTATGCAGCCGTCATACCGCTCAGGAAGGAGACGCGTTCTGTCTCCTAGAGATGAACGTACTTTGGTGCGAAAAGTGCAAATCAATCCCAGAACAAGAGCAAAGGACCTTGTGAAGATGCTGGAGGAAACAGGTAAAAAAGTATCTATATCCACAGTAAAACGAGTCCTATATCGACATAACCTGAAAGGCCGCTCTGCAAGGAAGAAGCAACTGCTCCAAAACCGCCATAAAAAAGCCAGACTACGGTTTGCAACTGCACATGGGGACAAAGATTGTACTTTTTGGAGAAATGTCCTCTGGTCTGATGAAACAAAAATAGAACTGTTTGCCCATAATGACCATCGTTATGTTTGGAGGAAAAAGGGGCAGGCTTGCAAGTCGAAGAACACCATCCCAACCGTGAAGCACGGGGGTGGCAGCATCATGCTGTGGGGGTGCTTTGCTGCAGGAGGGACTGGTGCACTTCACAAAATAGATGGCATCATGAGGAAGGAAAATTATGTGGATATATTGAAGCAACATCTCAAGACATCAGTCAGGATGTTAAAGCTTGGTCGCAAATGGGTCTTCCAAATGGACAATGACCCCAAGCATACTTCTATAGTTGTGGCAAAATGGCTTAAGGACAACAAAGTCAAGGTATTGGAGTGGCCATCACAAAGCCCTGACCTCAATCCTATAGAAAATGTGTGGGCAGAACTGAAAAAGTGTGTGCGAGCAAGGAGGCCTACAAACCGGACTCAGTTACACCTGCTCTGTCAGGTCCTTATTGTGGGAAGCTTGTGGAAGGCTACCCGAAACGTTTGACCCAAGTTAAACAATTTAAAGGCAATGCTACAAAATACTAATTGAGTGTATGTAAACTTCTGACCCACTGGGAATGTGATGAAATAAAAGCTGAAATAAATAATTCTCTCTACTATTATTCTGACATTTCACATTCTTAAAATAAAGTGGTGATCGTAACTGACCTAAGACAGGGAATTTTTACTAGGATTAAATGTCAGGAATTGTGAAAAACTGAGTTTAAATGTATTTGGCTATGGTGTATGTAAACTTCCGACTTCAACTGTAGCTGATCTAGGGTGTAATCATCAGTCCAACAGTTGCAAACGAGTGTCTATTGGACAAATTCAGGTATGTTTATCCCTGTTTCGTTTCGTTTGCTAAACATTTTCCCAACAGAATCGGTGGAATGAATACCCCCTGATCACATGCAAACACAGTTCACTTTCATAGCAGCCACATACAAACAGCAAAAGTTATCCGCGACTCGCGCTGCAGTGTCACAATACCTAATACTCTGGTCCTGAATCTTGCACCCGCTACTCACACTGGTCCAGGATTCGTTTCAGCCTGGGTTCGTTTGCGTTTCACACATGCTTTATAGCGCGGATCGACACTAGTGCAGCTGTAAGCAAGCGGCTCTGCTGGCTAAATAGAAACAAGCACACACCAACAGTGACAGTTATGCTCTGTATACCGAGACACACAGTTTGGTCTTCGAGCTAGTTTACTTTGCTACAAAGCAGAACCCTCACATTAAATACAGAAGAATCAGTCACTAGCTACATCAGTTGCTAAATTATTTTAAATATTCCACAACCAAGCCACCATACTAAAATATGAGCCTAGCTAGTACTGAAGCTAATGACAGATGGCTAATAACCTCAACATGACTAACCAAAGTGCCGCAAATATCTTATGTAGCTATGCCGAGTGACTTGACACACCTGAACTGAAGTCCGTCTGACTCGTCGTCAACATACAAAGGTTTATTATGATAATATTTTATAGTAATTTTTGTTGAGATCCAAAAACCGAATGTAGAAAGTAACCCGGAAGCAGCTAGGAAAGCTTAATTCCAGCCAATCAGTTGTATGTGACGGTAGAAGGGTTTCTGCCAATCACGTGTAGGTTATTAATCAATGTGTGCGCATTATTTCTAACCCGGGGTATCCCGTTTTTTAACCGGTGGAAACAGGTTGTATTCCTCTAGTTTACAATACTTTCAACTCTACACATTATATTTATATCTGCCACACCAAAGATTATGGATATACTGACAAGATACATGTCTCCAAGCCCTAACAATTGTAGTCGTTGTCCACGAAGCGGAACAGCAGGCTGTCTAGCTCCCGTCTATCCTTTCTTTGGATTGGTGGATACATCTCATTATTGTAATCCTGTTTTGAATATTCGATGAGGGTTGACGTCAACTGCCTGTACACTACTAGCCTCATGTCATGAATATGCGTAGCCATCTCGAGACAACTCCGATACAAAGTGTTTTTTTCCCTCAAAGTTGCCGGGAAGTCACGTTTCCTACTTCTATCAGTACAGTCGTAACAACGTAAACATTACGAAATTTATATTTTATCAAATAAACGTCACGTAGCAAATAAGCCATTCATTTTTTTGTTGACCAAATTTGACACTCATTGACCTCCATACAAAAACTCCGTGCTTGGTGTGCGAAACAACGAAAATACGCCACCTGCTGGAGGGAGACAGATTTTCCACTGACTTGGGCCTCTCTTCTCTGGTATCACACGATTCTCAACTGATGTCGACTCTCAAATTCATAACAAGATGATCCAAAAGATAGAGCTGGAGGTAATAAGCTAGCATAATTACTATAAAAAACATTGTACATTTTGTAAGTATTTTAACTGCAGTCCCAACAAAGACTTTCCAGGTTGTTCATGGATGGGCAATGTTTAGTTTGTATAATATTTAGCAAAGAAGCAATGTGAAAGAAAACACAGGTAAAGGGGGTATGTAGCCCCATATTGATGATAGCCAAATACTTGGTTGGCTGGTTACATTTCCAATGCAGTCCTAATTAAAACTTGCAAACCATTTCATGCGTTGCAAAGAATGACAATCAGGTCCCCATCAAGCTGCAAAGCCTGACATATTCAAATAATATTCCAAATTAAACTAAATACAATTGAAAACCATAATGGTTAGAAACAATATCACAAAAAGTAATATTGCTCTCTCCCTGAAATGTCCAAAAACCTACAACAGCTTATTAATTTACTAGTGAGAAATGTCCCCCAAAAATATTTTTATTTTTAACTATGAATGACCATTTTCTTGTAACCAGGCCAAGTCGTGTGTACATGAGGTTGTCATGTTGTATTTTACATAGCAAACAACCTGATTTTAAGAGAAAAAAAAACACCACAAGAAGACTACTGCCACCATTTGGGACTCAGATCCATATACACTGAATATGCCAAACATTAGGAACACCTTCCTAATAGTGAGCTGCCCACCCCCTCTTGCCCTCAGAACAGCCTCAATTAGTCAGGGCATGGACTCTACAAGGCGTCAAGCGTTCCATAAGGATGGTGGCCCATGTTGACCAATGCTTCCCACAGTTGGGTCAAGTTGGCTGGATGTCCTTTAGGTGGTGGACCATTCTTGATACACATGGGAAACCCCAGCAGCGTTGCAGTTCTTGGCACAAACCGGTACGCCAGGATTCTACTACCATACCCAGATCAAAGGCACTTTAATATTTTGTCTTGCCCATTTACCCTCTGAATGGCACACATTCACAATCCATGTCTCAATTGTCACAAGGCTTAAACATTATTCTTTAACCTGTCTCCTCCCCTTCATCTACACTGATTTAAGTGGATTTAACAAGTGACATCAATAAAGGATCATAGCTTTCACCTGGATTCACTTGGTCAGTCTGTCATGGAAAGAAAATTAGTTCTTAATGTTTGGTACACTCAGTGTATATGTCCCTTACATACACAACCCACTCCTACACTCAGCAAGTCCCCATTAAGTGTCTAACAATCCCACAAAGAGCTCCATGTGGACAGGCTTTTTACCCATGACTGCATGTGCGTAAAGGACAAGACAGACCAACACGATGGTGGCGATTCAACATGTAGAATAGTTGGGAAATGAACAGAAAGGCAATAGGACTTGCTACGCATGGCCGACATTTGTGTTGTTCTGTCTTGTCCTTAACAACTTTGACTGGTGAGGGATGACCAAACAAGTATGTTTAAAGGTCTTGACTTTGCCTTTGTTCCAAAGAGTGAATAAACCTAGAAAGACAAAAATCTGAAAACAAAGGTAGTGCTATTGCCTTTGTGATTCAAGACATGGTGTATAATTTGTTTAATGAAAAATAAAATACAGAAAGGAGAGTTTGAAATATCCTAATGTTTAATGAAAGGGTGACGTACTGATCAGCAAGAAAGGGGTACAGTAAAACTACAAGGAATAGACAAAAATGTTGGTAATACTCTGTTTCAACCGCAACACGATTCAGTCTTTATTTACTTTTACTTAGCTACCCTTGTGCACTAACTTAGTGTATTGAGAGGGGGCCAGGGACGGGGGAAGAGGCGCAAGGGTACCATATGGATAAGTGCACTGGTGATGTCACTTACAAGTAAAGAAAATGAGAAGGGAAAAATAATTCCTTCTAGTTTTAACTATATCCCTCTGATCCATCAAACAGCCCAAAAGTAAGCGCCCGCGCAAGTGGGGTGGGGGGGTTAGGGGCAAACCCTCGACTCTGCGCATGGCTTCCACTTGGCTTACTACTGGGTGGATTCTTTCTTTTCCCGGTATATCTTTTATTATTTTTTTGTATTTTTTGTATTTCTCTTCAGAGTGTGCTCATACCGCGTAGAGTTCGTAGATCTTCTTGGCGCAGTAGGCCAGGGCGGCCAGCGCTATCGTGTTGTGGAGTCTCTTTCTGTGGATGTCATCCCTGCGCACCAGCACCACTGGCGTGGAGGAGGTGAGTGTGTGCAGGGGCAGCCGTGAGAGTTTTTGGCTGTCGTACTCCACCTGGTACTTGCAGCAGGGATCGAACTGCCAGGAGATTCCGTAGAGGGCGGAGCAAGCCACGCTGAGGGCGCCAGCGGGCAGTGCCACGTAGCGCGAGTACTCAGGCGGCAGCGAGAGCGGCGTCAGGAGGCAGGCGGTGCCCGACAGCACGGCCGTCTTGTGCAGGCAGTTGCCCACAGCGATCCAGCGGGCCGTCTCGTCGCCAATGCGCGTGGGCTCGATCACAATGTACTTGTACTGGGCCTCCAGCGCCTGCTCCAGCTCGTACTCAAACTGGTCCTGCGCATTCTCCCCGTTGTAGATCTCGTGAACGATGTAGCAGTCCGTTGCCGCCATCACTCCCCTGTGCACAGAGAGTGGAGATAAAGAGGGAGAGAGGGGATTGGGTGGGGATCAGAAATAGTAAGTAGATGGAAAATAAAGAGTATCACAATATTAAAATCCAAATTATTTTCCAAGCTTCATAGCAATTATGCAGCTTTGTGGCCCAAGGCAAGTGGTTGCACTAGTTCTTTGAATGATGATGTACAGATTAATACCACTTGTGAAGAAATAAGGGGAACTACTTAAAACAAAAAAAAATAAGACAGTCCATGTCCTTGATATCAGATTAGTGCACAACACCTGTTTTTTCAGCACACTGTATGGTCAAAACAAGACACTTCTGTGGAACTGTGATGCCTGTGCATGTTTGACATAAGAGCTGTGGAATCAAAGGGAAAGTAGGGTATTTTCTCGCGTTTAGAATTCTCATAGAGTTCACTAACTAGTCGTCAGTCACTGTCAAGTTGCCTGTTAGTAATAAGCTATTGTGATAACGTTAACTTAGCTATGGACAATATAAACAATGTTAAGTGTAAAACTCGAATGGCTCACTTTGCAAACATTATGGCCCGCGCAAGAGTGCTAGCTAGCTCCCTAACAAGGTTAAAACGGCTAGCTAAATAAAACTGCGTAAATTCACCCTGGCTGAGCGCACTCTGAGTCTGACACTCCAGAGCGAATTTACGAACGCGCCCGTCAAGTAGCTAACTACTGTTAGCTAGCTAACGTAAACACAACTCTGGGTTAGCGAGCATGTTGATCATTCACAACTGCTTCAACAATTCCAGTAACATGTATATTAACTACGTATAACATTGGAGCTGCTGCTGTGCTGTATTGGACGCAGCTTTGCATAACGTCAGGTCATACACATTGGTTAGCTCCACCACTGTTTGGAAGCTAGCGGCTCTGAAAACTAGCTAGTACGTAAATTGCAAGCGGCGAGTAAAACATTAGTATTGTGTTATATGACCGATATATTTGATATGTGCTAGTATATCTACTTTTTAACGTTACGGCATGTTTTCACACTATTTTAGTTGGATGGCTAACCTATCCAGAACTTGATTTTGAAGCTTTGATGAACAGGTTAGCGACGCTAGCAAACATGCTAATCAAAACATCACATGAGCAGTTATGGAGGAAGCAATTCGGAAAAGTGACAGCTGCATTAAGCTTTTAAAAGTCATACGTTGGAATTGTGAATGTGTGGCGTACCATAAAATAGACCTTGTACACAAAAAGAGTCGTAATATGACAATGATTGAGTGTAACTGACCTCTCCCTGTTGACTGGGACACCGCGCCTCCTTCCCAACGACGCCATCTTGGAGAACCAACACACGACTGCTGTCGACGCAGTGCAAGCTAGGATGTGTAGTGTGTATGCTATACTTGCAATACACTGCGAGGACAACTTAATGTACTTTGTCGTACTACATTTCCCATAATTAATTTAATGCACGTAGGATGTACCACTCACATTATTTATAGCATGTAAATGTAGAGGTCAGTTTAATTTACCACACTAGTACCTTTTATTGACGTAAACTGTAATCCAAACTGTGCTCAACACAAATGCGGAAAATGCTGCCTACACAAATCATGTTTATGTTTTGTAACAGTTGGGAGATGACCAATCGCAAGCAAGGACAACACAATGGGAATCGAGTAGGCCAAACCATTCTATAGTCAGGTTGCGCAGCAGGTACATTGTTCCACTTACTATTTACACTTATGGGCAACACTCACGGTTCAATGCAACTGACTGTCGCACTAAAGTGGGGGTGATATTTACCTGCCTCAGGTTGCTATACTCACCCATATTGTGTCCGGTCTTATCCAAGCTTCTCTAGTGAGTTGATCCCTGGCTTATCGCACACACGGTGTAGAACTCTATACTGGGAAGTGTGTTGTAACCCTTTAACAAGCCAGTGCCAACCAAGGTAACACGTGCAATCCATTAGCCCGCTCCCTGCCTCCCTCTCCAATAGATTGATTGCATAAAATGCACCTTTAAAATGTTATCACCTTGGTATTCTGCAGCTCAGAGGTGAAGTATACTAGGAAACCTAAACTACTTTAAATGTATAAGGCACTTCTAAATTATTGTAAATCAACGTTTCAATTGTTAGCTAGTCAATTAGTCAAATAAGGTATTATTTCATTTAAAACAGGATAGAGACATGGAAAATAATATCAGACTGTCTGCAGACTTTATACCCATCTCTGTCAGACAGTAGGCCTACAGAGCCATCCCCTGAAGACTCAGTGTCATCAGTTTTACTGCCTACCTGACCAGTATGCATTCAGTCACCTTGCAAAAAGTACATCTCACCTAGGTCAAAGCCAGAGAGAATCTCTACTGCAGTTTAAGATACTCAGCAAATAAAAAATAAAGGGTAAAACCTGTCACTTGATATTTGACTTTTGTTTTCTTAAGCCATGCTTGTAAACTGTATAGAGAAAATGTTGCACAAGATTTGAACTGTAGTAGAACAGCCCTGAATTAGTGCTTTTACAGACAGTAGAAGATCACCCCCACTGTCGATGAAGGTTCTATGGCAATGTCTCATGTCAGATAGCACAGCAGCTTTCTGTACAGTAACATTTAAGGTGAAGGGTAGGCCTACTGAGGAGTGGTTGTCCTGATGAACATGGGGACAGATAGTCTTGGGCAGTAGGAATAGAGGGAAGCGCCTCACTATCCCACGACAGGCTGACTGTATGTATGGGATATAGCCCACAAGTTGATGGTCTAAAGTAAACCAGGTGTGGCCAACCCTCCTCCTAGAGAGCTATTGGATGTGCACACTATTGCGCCAACCCTGCTCTAACACACCTGATTCAGTTAATCAAGGTCGTGATGAACAGCTGGTTTTTGTCTTGCTGGTTTTGACGAGAGAACAAATATAGAAACTAAAGACCTGACCCGAATGATCATGGTTGCATTCCACTCCAGAAAGCTGTTCCCTTCCTCCTGCCCTTGTTCACTCCTCTTCAAGGACCAGCCAAGACAGGATAGGTGAAAACAATACGGCCGAAGCGTGATGGAGACATTGCTTCTTACAGTACAAAAAACAGGAATCCTGTATACAGTCTTGCCACTATATAGATAATAAGACAGCCTTGGGGGCAGCAAGACTCTTCAACATACCTTTGTTTTCACACACACTCAAACACACAGACGTCCATGCCCATGGAGGACAGGCCGCGAGTAATGACAATGGCACTCGGACAGTTCCTCTACCACTGCTCTCCAACAGGGAGTCTTTATGTCCGTAGAGATAGGGAGAGCTCTAGTATGGTTGCCCCCTTCCAGTCTCTCCCTTACCACCCTCCACCCAAAACAGAGCACAAAGTCCTCCAAACCGAAAGAATGAGGCCATGCTTTCAACCTCGGTCTCTCTCCCTCTCCGCTCCTCTCTGTCATGGGGTCACATGGGGTGGATGTGCTCCAGGTATTGAGGTTGGGGATTCTCTTTGACGTATTTCTGGATGTACCAGCAGGTCAGGTGAGCCTTCAGATCCTCTTCCACTACAAAATCCATGGCCGCCTGCAATCAACAGAACATTGCCATTTAATTAAGGTGTTGTTTTGTAGCTTGAGTTCACAAAGTAATTGTCTTTGTCGTTCTGGTTTTATTTTAATACATGCAGTAACCAGGGACTGCAGATGAAAGGTGAGACACTTGCGCTATTATATTTTATTTTATATAAAGATTTTAAAACAGTAACGTTCCGGTCTACACAGATCTTCAAACAAACCATGTTTTCATTTTCTTCTTCCTCTTAGCTCTACCATAACCACTCCCTTGATATTACCCACCAGCGCTCTGAGCTCAGCTCATCTGGCAAAGCTCTGCCTTGACTGAATAAACAGGCCGATGCTTGGATTTCCAGAATTACAAGCAACAATCATATTGCCAGGCAGCTGTTATAAAGAGAACTAGATGGGAAAGAGTCCAAACTGTCCCATGAAAGCAGTTTATCAGCTGCCAGCTTAGGAAACTATTTACTATCTCTTCCTGGTTTAAAGATGTACAAAGACTTTTCTCCCCACACACAGAGTGAGCTGAGCAGCTCCAGATTGCAAGAAGGTCCTCCTGCAGAATTGTTGTGATATTGTAAATGATGGGTAACAGAGGTTGTTTCTGGACAAGGCCATGGGCTCAAATGCCTAACTAATAATACTGAGACCTATGGACTCCCATCATTTATCTAAAAGGCCCAGATAAGTGTAAGCCCTAAGCAACAAGGCCCACAAGTTTCTGTAATATTGCTTACACCTATCCAGGACTTTCAGATCTGGAAGGGGGTGTCAATAAGATCTAGGGATATAATAGGAGTGAGGGTGTAGTGTCTATTTTGGCATTGGGCCATGGTTCCATTCCATATTGTCAGACAGTCGAACCTTGGCCAGGTGCTTGGCAATGCCTCTCCCTCTGTAGGCATCTGGAACCTCCGTATGCTGCAGGTCCACAGTCTTCTTCCCAACATACTCGTACAAGAGGACCGCACGGTCATGAGAGCCTGGGACCAATTTAGAAGGGTGCAATGTTACAGAATAGAAACATTTAAAATATATAATGTAACACACAGATATTATTTGTAGGCTAAATAAGTTGTCATGACTCATGCATAATATGGAGTTGTGTCCGCTATAGGGCTACTCCATGCCTGACTATTAAAGGTCTGTACACATCAGTCTGAGTCTCCATCAGACCTCAATGAAATATCTATCAAAGATAGGGGTGCAGGCAGATAAATGAGGAATTGGGTTTTTAGAGAAAGTGAAGCAGATTCTCTCAAATAATCAGTTTTTTTTTGTTGCAAATGTGCATGCACATAAAATAGCAAACACTAACTGAGATGGAGGACAACATTTTAGATGCGTGACAGCAACAGCATTCAATTCAACCACTCACTGCCAGGAAGCTAACAATTAGCCTCGTTGGCTAACGCAATGCCACATATAGAACAATGAGACAGATATTTCACTTTATAAATGTGAAGAATCGGCTTGGCGTTTCCACTCACTACCAAATATGGTAGTGAGAGGAAGCCAACTGGCGGGAAGTGGGAGAAGATGGAACGAGATTTTGGCCGACATTCTGCACATTTTCTCATCGATGAAACATTTGATCTCAATACAGTTCTGTTCCCAAAACTAGAATCTGTTATGAACAGAGTAGACTAAGGTTTGTAGACATTGCCCTTTGCAAAAGTTTTTTATAATCGCGTTATTTAGGAGTGCAAATGCGAATTGAGTTATTGCACAAGCGCACTTCACAGAGTAGGCGTTACCTAACGGAAATATTCAGATGATGCTAGAACGCACCAATAGGATCTCGCTAGCTCGTGCTTAGCACTGCCCCCCTCCTTGCGTGTTCTGCCCACTATGGCTCATTTGTTCCCATTGGAAACCAAGGGCTGTGGTCGCTTGGTTTAGTTATAAAAAATATTTGGCTATGCCACTTGAGTTCTAGCTAGTAGCTTTTTGTCCGTTTGTTTACTAACAACGACCATTAGGGAAAAGTACGCTCCTTTTCTAGCTAAGTTACAGCTCGACTGCAATGAGGTAAGCTAGCCCAAAATATTATGAAAAAGTTGGTTAGCAAGCTAGCTTAACCACACTCTTTGGTAAACAGTTGTTAAAAGGGAAAACACATACGATTTCGCATAGCTAACGTTACATTACCATTTAGTCGTATGGTAAACTGTCGCTTCTTTTTATCATGTTCTACTGCTATCGGAGTGTTGATTTCGGGGATATTCATCTGCGTAGCCTGGGCCATGGTCTTTCGTCGTCCTTTCGCCAAAACGTATTTAATTGAGGTGAAATGGAACTCAAAGCGATCAAATCATAGCCACCTCAAACTCAGAAGAATCAATATCCAGCAAAAACACTCCATCATCCTCCTAGGACTCGGAGTAGGAAATCAACTGTAGATCACATGGTCTGAGCGGACCAATGATTGCTGCGATTCTTGATTTGAGAATGGCAGAGTTCCAGGCCGCCTACATTGTAGTTGCGTTGCGCGTAATCAGTTTATCTTGTCATAAATTATCAGTTAACGTCTCAAATATTCATGGTTTTCATTCAGTCAAGGTTAAACATCTGCAGAGATCTGACACACACATGAGAAGGGCTTACCAAGAAAAACTTCAGACATTTGCAGATATGAAACAGACAATCATAATATCAGTAAAAAAACATCAAATTCCCAGTTTATGCTTCAAAACCAACTTTATAAGAGTTTTTAAAAATGGGTTATATTTGACTCACAATTCCATGACTAAGACATTGTTGGCAGAATAGATGGATACAGTTCAAATCAAATCAGTTGTTAAAAGGGTAAACACGTACGATTTCGCATAGCTAACGTTACATTACCATTTAGTCGTATGGTAAACTGTCGCTTCTTTTTTATCGTGTTCTACTGCTATCGGAGTGTTGATTTCGGGGACATTCATCTGTGTAGCCTGGGCCATGGTTCAATGCATGATTAATATTATTCACCAATACATTTCTTGCTAGTCCCAAAAACATTGGCATCAGGTTGTAAATCACAGCTGGCCTGGTACATTGTTTGCTGCCGCCACCCATTTGGGATGCACTGTTTCAGTTTCAATGACTCAATAATTTGAACAAAAACGGACGACTGTAGCTAAGGCTGGGAATGTCAAAACAATCAAACTAGCAAGGGCAATCATCACAAGTCAGTCATAACGTGGCTACTAGGCTAGCATACATGTGTCAAACACAAGGCCCGCGGGCCGAATAGGACACATAAGCGAGTATAAATGAGTCAACAGTTGAGTCATCTACTCTATGAAATTACAGCCTGATGCACTTGTATAGTTAATTCAACTTAAACTGCGCTGCTTTCGTGTGTCCTGTTGACAGCGCTGCAGTGGAGGTAAAGTGTACAGACACATGCCACAGTCCTAGCTAGGCTCCTAAAATGTTGCAGCCTGGCTTCGGTTTTTAAAGCTTGACAATGAACAGTGGTGGAAAAAGTACCTAATGGTCATACTTGAGTAAAAGTAAAGATACCTTAATTGAAAATGACTAAAGTAAAAGTGAAATTCACCCAGTAAAATACTACTTGAGTAAAAGGCTACAAGTATTTAGTTTTAAATATACTTAAGTAACAAAAGTAAATGTAATTGCTAAATTATACTTAAGTATCAAAAGTAAAAGTATTAATCACTTCAAATTCCTTATATTAAGCGAACCAGACGGCACCATTTTCATGTTTTTAACATTTACGGATAGCCAGGGGCACATTCCAACACTCAGACATAATTTACAAACGAACCATTTGCGTTTAGTGAGTCCGCCAGATCAGAGTAGGGATGACCAGGGATGTTCTCTTGATAAGTGTGTGAATTTGACCATGTTCCTGTCCTGCTAAAGCATTCAAAATGTAATGAGTATTTTTGGGGGTCATGGAAAATGTATGGAGTAAAAAGTACATTATTTTCTTTAGGAATGTAGTGGAGTAAAAGTAAAAGTTGTCAAATATATGAATAGTAAAGTACAGATACCCACAAAAACTACTTACAGTTTAAGTCGGAAGTTTACATACACTTAGGTTGGAGTCATTAAAACTTGTTTTTCAACCACTTCACAAATTTCTTGTTAACAAACTATAGTTTTGGCAAGTCGGTTAGGACATCTACTTTGTGCATAACACAAGTAATTTTTCCAACAATTGTTTACAGACAGATTATTTCACTTATAATTCACTGTATCACAATTCCAGTGGGTCAGAAGTTTACATACACTAAGTTGACTGTGCCTTTAAACAGCTTGGAAATATCCAGAAAATGATGTCATGGCTTTAGAAGCTTCTGATAGGCTAATTTATATCATTTGAGTCAATTGGAGGTGTACCTGTGGATGTATTTCAAGGCCTACCTTCAAACTCAGTGCCTCTTTGCTTGACATCATGGGAAAATCAAAAGAAATCAGCCAAGACTTCAGAAAAAAAATTGTAGGACTCCACAAGTCTGGTTCATCCTAGGGAGCAATTTCCAAACGCCTGAAGGTACCACGTTCATCTGTACAAACAATAGTAGGCATGTATAAACACAATGGGACCACGCAGCCGTCATACCGCTCAGGAAGGAGACGCGTTCTGTCTCCTGGAGATGAACGTACTTTGGTGCAAAAAGTGCAAATCAATCCCAGAACAACAGCAAAAGACCTTGTGAAGATGCTGGAGGAAACAGGTACAAAAGTATCTATATCCACAGTAAAACGAGTCCTATATCGACATAACCTGAAAGGCCGCTCAGCAAGAAAGAAGCCACTGCTCCAAAACCGCCATAAAAAAGCCAGACTACGGTTTGCAACTGCACATGGGGACAAAGATCGTACTTTTTGGAGAAATGTCCTCTGGTCTGATGAAACAAAAATATAACTGTTTAGCCATAATGACCATCGTTATGTTTGGAGGAAAAAGGGGGTGGCTTGCAAGCCGAAGAACACTATCATAACCGTGAAGCACGGGGGTGGCAGCATCATGCTGTGGGGGTGCTTTGCTGCAGAAGGGACTGGTGCACTTCACAAAATAAATGGCATCATGAGGAAGGAAAATTATGTGGATATATTGAAGCAACATCTCAAGACATCAGTCAGGAAGTTAAAGCTTGGTCGCAAATGGGTCTTCCAAATGGACAATGACCCCAAGCATACTTCCAAAGTTGTGGCCAAATGGCTTAAGGACAACAAAGTCAAGGTATTGGAGTGGCCATCACAAAGCCCTGATCTCAATCCTATAGAAAATGTGTGGGCAGAACTGAAAAAGCGTGTGCGAGCAAGGAGGCCTACAAACCTGACTCAGTTACACTAGCTCTGTCAGGAGGAATGGGTCAAAATTCACCCAACTTATTGTGGGAAGCTTGTGGAAGGCTACCCGAAATGTTTGACCCAAGTTAAACAATTTAAAGGCAATGCTACCAAATACTAATTGAGTGTATGTAAACTTCTGACCCACTGGGAATGTGATGAAATAAATAAAAGCTGAAAGAAATCATTCTCTCTACTATTATTCTGACATTTCACATTCTTAAAATAAAGTGGTGATCCTAACTGACCTAAGACAGGACATTTTTTACTAGGATTAAATGTCAGGAATTGTGAAAAACTGAGTTTCAATGTATTTGGCTAAGGTGTATGTAAACTTCCGACTTCAACTGTAAGTAGTACTTTAAAGTATTTTTACTCAAGTACTTTACAACACTGACAATGAATAACCAAAAAACAAAACCTGCAACAAAACACCATGCAAAAGAGAAACATGTAGGTCTATTTCAGCAATATTTGAGCAGTAGCCAAGGTTGGCAACTCAACTACAATACATTTTGAGTGCACCATACAGAAATGATGCATTCAACCGCACCGGTGATCCATGCAGTGCAAAAAAATTAACACAATGTTTTCAGTTTAAATGTTACAACAACCTATTGCTACTTTTTTGTTATTTGGAGTTATTAAATACTTTTTAATTCGGGTCACAGCATATCATGCACATCTGCAAGCATAGCAGCAAAGGCTGGACAAATATTATTTCTCTATTTTGTTTTAATATGTTAAATTGCTATGTATAGCATCCTATGTATCCAAGATGGCGTAGCAGTGCGGTCGTGTTGTTTGTTGTGTGTCTGTGTAAATAGCCAGTTTTTTTGTATTTTTTGTATTTTTCGTACATATTTCCCTATCACACTTGTCATCCTTCTACAAAATATACTTTCCTGCAACCCGCCTCACTCAATGTGGAACGGATTCTATTATTGACTTACCTTTTATCTAGAATCTCCAGTTGAAACTAGCTAGCCAGCTAACAAGCTACTTGCTATTAGCCACCGTTAGCGATTTTCACCCAGAACATCGGATTTTTCTGCCGGAATAACTGAATCACTGGACATTAACACCGGATCGCAACTAGCTAGCCGCAACCGAATGGATGTTGCTGTTTGGCTGATCACCACTGCCCCCGAAGCAAGCACCAGTTAGCCGTGAGCTAGCCTCGAGCCAGGCCCATATCCCGGCTATCTACCTCTCTGTCTACCGGATCGGAGTAGCCAGGTAACTAGCTACTTGCTATTAGCCACCGTTAGCGGTTTTTCACCATTGTCCATGACCTGCACTACCTACCAGCCAGCTCTAGCCTGGACTATTATCGGCCAGTCTGCACTGTCTGCACAGCGCGATATCGACCCAGAACATATCGTTTTTTCTGCCGGAATCACTGAATCACTGGACCTTTAACACCGGATCATCGCAGCTAGCTAGCTGCAACCAAATGGACGTTTGTTGTGGCTAATCAGCCTTGAGCTAGCCTAAAGCCAGGCCCATCTCCCGGCTATCTACCTCTCTGTCAACCGGACGGGACCTCCTAGTGTTGACACGGAGCCCCGCCGATCCAACACGACTGGTCTGCCGACGAAATCGTCTGATGTGGTTACAACAGGCTTCCCGTTACGACGTCGACCACGAAGATCCATCTGCTAACCCCGGCCCGCTAGCACACGCTAGCCGTGGCCTCTTGCTCGCCAGTGCTATAGCAACCCCCAAACTACCTCCGAACTCTCCTATTGCTGTTTACCGGACCTTATGATAACTCAGCTATACAGCTGATGCCTGCTGGACTGTACCTTTTTACGGTACCGCATCCTGTTTATGTTTAGCCTCAGCCCAAACTTTGTTGCCATTACCAGCTGTTGTCTTAGCTCTCTCGAATAACACCTGTGATTGCTTTATGCCTCTCTCTCATGTCAATATGCCTTGTTTATTGCTGTTTCGGTTATTTGTTATTGTACTATTTCACTGTAAATCCCCCAGCCCAGCTCAACCTGCCTTAGATAGCTCCTTTGTCCCACCCTCCATACACGCGGAGACCGACTCAATCGGTGCCTCCAGTGATGCTATCCCTTTCATCGTTACCCAACGCTTAGGTTTACCTCCACTGTACTCATATCCTTCCATATCCTTGTCTGTACATAATGCCCTGAATCTATTCTACAACGCATGGAAACCTGCCCCTTTCTTTCTCTGTACCCAACGCACTAGAAGACCAGTACTTAAAGCCTTTAGCCGTATCCTTATTCTACTCCTCCTATGTTCCTCTGGTGATGTAGAGGTTAACCCCTGTAGACCCCAGTATCACTCCTACTCCCCAGGCGTTATCATTTGTTGACTTCTGTAACCGTAAAAGCCTTGGCTTCTTGCACGTTAATATCCGAAGCCTCCTCCCTAAGTTTGAGTTATTCACTGCGTTAGCACACTCCGCCAACCCTGATGTTCTAGCAGTGTCTGAATCCTGGCTTAGGAAGGCCACCAAAAATTCAGAAAACATGGGCACCCTCATAGATATCAACCTGACAAATTTACCCTCTAAATACACCTCCGCTGTCTTCAACCAGGATCTCAGCGATCACTGCCTTAATGCCTGTGTCCGTAATGGGTCCGTGGTCAAACGACCACCCCTCATCACTGTCAAACGCTCCCTAAAACACTTTAGTGAGCAGGCCTTTCTAAGTGACCTGGCCCGGGTATCCTGGATGGATATTGACCTCATTCCGTCAGTAGAGGATGCCTGGTTGTTCTTTAAAACTGCTTTCCTCTCAATCTTAAAGTATTTTATCCCCTGCTGATTTTGTACTTTTGCCCACTGACAAAGAAATGATCAGTCTATAATTTTAATGGTAGGTTTATTTGAACAATGAGAGACAGAATAACAACAACAAAATCCAGAAAAACGCATGTGAAAAATGTTAAATTGATTTGCATTGTAATGAGGGAAATAAGTATTTGACCCCCTCTCAATCAGAAAGATTTCTGGCTCCCGGGTGTCTTTTATGAAGGTAACGAGCTGAGATTAGGAGCACACTCTTAAAGGGAGTGCTCCTAATCTCAGCTTGTTACCTGTATAAAAGACACCTGTCCACAGAAGCAATCAATCAATCAGATTCCAAACTCTCCACCATGGCCAAGACCCAAGACCAAAGAGCTCTCCAAGGATGTCAGGGACAAGATTGTAGACCTACACAAGGCTGGAATGGGCTACAAGACCATCGCCAAGCAGCTTGGTGAGAAGGTGACAACAGATGGTGCGATTATTCGCAAATGGAAGAAACACAAAAGAACTGTCAATCTCCCTCTGCCTGGGGCTCCATGCAAGATCTCACCTCGTGGAGTTGCAATGATCACGAGAACGGTGAGGAATCAGCCCAGAACTACACAGGAGGATGTTGTCAATGATCTCAAGGCAGCTGGGACCATAGTCACCAAGAAAACAATTGGTAACACACTACGCCGTGAAGGACTGAAATCCTGCAGCGCCCGCAAGGTCCCCCTGCTCAAGAAAGCACATATACAGGGCCGTCTGAAGTTTGCCAATGAACATCTGAATGATTCAGAGGAGAACTGGGTGAAAGTGTTGTGGTCAGATGAGACCAAAATCAAACTCTTTGGCATCAACTCAACTCGCCGTGTTTGGAAGAGGAGGAATGCTGCCTATGACCCCAAGAACACCATCCCCACCATCAAACATGGAGGTGGAAACATTATGCTTTGGGAGTGTTTTTCTGCTAAGGGGACAGGACAACTTCACCGCATCAAAGGGACGATGGACGGGGCCATGTACCGTTAAATCTTGGGTGAGAACCTCCTTCCCTCAGCCAGGGCATTGAAAATGGGTCGTGGATGGGTATTCCAGCATGACAATAACCCAAAACCCACGGCCAAGGCAACAAATGAGTGTCTCAATAAGAAACACATTAAGGTCATGGAGTGGCCTAGCCAGTCTCCAGACCTTAATCCCATAGAAAATCTGTGGAGGGAGCTGATGGTTCGAGTTGCCAAACGTCAGCCTCAAAACCTTAATGACTTGGAGAAGATCTGCAAAGAGGAATGGGACAAAATCCCTCCTGAGATGTGTACAAACCTGGTGGCCATCTACAAGAAACGTCTGACCTCTGTGATTGCCAACAAGGGTTTTGCCACCAAGTACTAAGTCATGTTTTGCAGAGGGGTCAAATACTTATTTCCCTCATTAAAATGCAAATCAATTTATAACATTTTTGACATGCCTTTTTCTGGATTTTGTTGTTGTTATTCTGTCTCTCACTGTTCAAATAAACCTACCATTAAAATTATAGACTGATCATGTCTTTGTCAGTGGGCAAATGTACATAATCAGCAGGGGATCAAATACTTTTTTCCCTCACTGTAAGCATGCCCCATTCCAAAAATTCAGAACTAAGAACAGATATAGCCCCTTGTTCTCCTCAGACTTGACTGCCCTTGGCCAACACAAAAACATCCTGTGGCGGACTGCATTAGCATCGAACAGCCCCCGCGATATGCAACTTTTTAGGGAAGTCAGGAACCAATATACACAATCAGTTAGGAAAGCAAAAGGCTAGCTTTTTCAAACAGAAATTTGCATCCTGTAGCACTAACTCCAAAAAGTTTTGGGACACTGTAAAGTCCATGGAAAATAAGAGCACCTCCTCCCAACTGCCCACTGCACTGAGGCTAGGAAACACTGTCACCACCGATACATCTACAATAATCGAGAATTTCAACAAGCATTTTGCTACGGCTGGCCATGCTTTCCACCTGGCTTCCACCACCCCGGCCACCAAATCTGCACCCTCTGTTGCAACTTGCCCATGCCCCCCCGCTTCTCCTTCACACAAATTCAGACAGCCGATGTTCTGAAAGAGCTGAAAAATCTGGACCCCTACAAATCAGCTGGGCTAGACAATCTGGATTAGCCGCCGAAATTGTCGCAACCCCTATTACTAGCCTGTTCAACCTCTCTTTCTGAGATCCCCAGAGATTGGAAAGCTGCCGCGGTCATCCCCCTCTTCAAAGGGGGTGACACTCTAGATCCAAACTGTTACAGACCTATATCCATCCTGCCCTGCCTTTCGAAAGTATTTGAAAGCCAAGTTAACAAACAGATCACCGACCATTTCGAATCCCACCGTACCTTCTCCGCTATGCAATCCGGTTTCCGAGCTGTTCATGGGTGCACCTCAGCCACGCTCAAGGTCCTAAACTATATTATAACTGCGATCGATAAAAGACAGTACTGAGCAGCCGTCTTCCTCGACCTGGCCAAGGCTTTCGACTCTGTCAACCACCGCATTCTTATTGGCAGACTAAATAGCCTTGGTTTCTCTAATGACTGCCTCGCCTGGTTCACCAACTACTTCTCAGATAGAGTTCAATGTGTCAAATCGGAGGGCCTGTTGTCTGGACCTCTAGCCGTCTCTATGGGGGTGCCACAGGGTTCAATTCTCAGGCCGACTCTATTCTCTGTGTACATCAATGATGTCGCTCTTGCTGCTGGTGACGCTCGGATCCACCTCTATGCGGACGACACCATTTTGTATACATCTGGCCCTTCATTGGACACTGTGTTAACAAACCTCCAAACGAGCTTCAACACCATACAACACTCCTTCCATAGCCTCCAACTGCTCTTAAACACTAGTAAAACTAAATGCATGCTCTTCAACCGAACGCTGCTTGCACCCGCCCACCCGACTAGAATCACTACTCTCGGCGGGTCTGACCTAGAGTATGTGGACAACTACAAATACCTAGGTGTCTGGTTAGACTGTAAACTCTCCTTCCAGACTCACATTAAGCATCTCCAATCAAAAGTTAGATCTAGAATCGGCTTCCTATTTCGCAACAAAGCCTCCTTCACTCATGCTGCCAAACATGCCCTCGTAAAACTGACTATCCTACCGATCCTTGACTTTGGCGATGTCATTTACAAAATAGCCTCCAACACTCTACTCAGCAAATTGTATGTAGTCTATCACAGTGCCATCCGTTTTGTCACCAAAGCCCCATATACTACCCACCATTGTGACCTGTACGCTCTTGTTGGCTGGCCCTCACTACATATTCGTCGCCAAACCCACTGGCTCCAGGTCATCTATAAATCCCCGTCTTATCTTAGCTCACTGGTCACCATAGCAACACCCACCCGTAGTCTGCGCTCCAGCAGGTATATCTCACTGGTCATCCCCAAAGCCAACACCTCCTTTGGCCGCCATTCCTTCCAGTTCTCTGCTGCCAATGACTGGAACGAACTGCAAAAATCTCTGAAGCTGGAGTCTCTTATCTCCCTCACTAACTTTAAGCGTCAGTTGTCAGAGCAACTTACTGATGACTGCACCTGTACACAGCCATTCTGAAATTAGCCCACCAAACTACCTCATCCCCATATTGTTATTTATCCTCAAAAAAGTATACAGCTGCACCATCGAGAGCATCCTGACTGGTTGCATCACCGCCTGAAATGGCAACTGCTTGGCCTCCGACCGCAAGGCACTATAGAGGGTAGTGCGTACGGCCCAGTACATCACTGGGGCCAAGTTTCCTGCCATCCAGGACCTCTATACCAGGCGGTGTCAGAGGAAGGCCCTCAAAATTGTCAAAGACTCCAGCCACCATAGTCGTAGACTGTTCTCTCTGCTACCGCACGGCAAGCGGTACCGGAGTGCCAAGTCTAGGTCCAAAAGATTCTCAACAGCTTCTACCCCCAAGCCATAAGACTCCTGAACAGCTAATCATGGCTACCCGGACTATTTGCACTGCCCCCCCCCACCCCCACCCCCCATCCCATCTTTTTACGCTGCTGCTACTCTGTTAATTATTTATGCATAGTCACTTTAACTCTACCCACATGTACATACAGTGAGGGAAAAAAGTATTTGATCCCCTGCTGATTTTGTATGTTTGCCCACAGACAAAGACATGATCAGTCTATAATTTGAATGGTAGGTTTATTTGAACAGTGAGAGACAGAATAACAACAACAAAATCCAGAAAAACGCATGTCAAAAATGTTATAAATTGATTTGCATTTTAATGAGGGAAATAAGCATTTGACCCCTCTGCAAAACATGACTTAGTACTTGGTGGCAAAACCCTTGTTGGCAATCACAGAGGTCAGACGTTTCTTGTAGATGGCCACCAGGTTTGCACACATCTTAGGAGGGATTTTGTCCCACTCCTCTTTGCAGATCTTCTCCAAGTCATTAAGGTTTCAAGGCTGATGTTTGGCAACTCGAACCTTCAGCTCCCTCCACAGATTTTCTATGGGATTAAGGTCTGGAGACTGGCTAGGCCACTCCAGGACCTTAATGAGCTTATTCTTGAGCCACTCCTTTGTTGCCTTGGCCGTGTGTTTTGGGTCATTGTCATGCTGGAATACCCATCCACGACCCATTTTCAATGCCCTGGCTGAGGGAAGGAGGTTCTCACCCAAGATTTGACAGTACATGGCCCCGTCCATCGTCCCTTTGATGCGGTGAAGTTGTCCTGTCCCCTTAGCAGAAAAACACCCCCGAAGCATAATGTTTCCACCTCCATGTTTGACGGTGGGGATGGTGATCTTGGGGTCATAGGCAGCATTCCTCCTCCTCCAAACACGGCGAGTTGAGTTGATGCCAAAGAGCTTGATTTTGGTCTCATCTGACCACAACACTTTCACCCAGTTCTCCTCTGAATCATTCAGATGTTCATTGGCAAACTTCAGACGGGCCTGTATATGTGCTTTCTTGAGCAGGGGGACCTTGCGGGTGCTGCAGGATTTCAGTCCTTCACGGCGTAGTGTGTTACCAATTGCTTTCTTGGTGACTATGGTCCCAGCTGCTTTGAGATCATTGACAAGATCCTCCCGTGTAGTTCTGGGCTGATTCCTCACCGTTCTCATGATCATTGCAACTCCACAAGGTGAGATCTTGCATGGAGCCCCAGGCAGAGGGAGATTGACAGTTATTTTGTGTTTCTTCCATTTGCGAATAATTGCACCAACTGTCATCACCTTCTCACCAAGCTGCTTGGCGATGGTCTTGTAGCCCATTCCAGCCTTGTGTAGGTCTACAATCCTGTCCCTGACATCCTTGGAGAGCTCTTTGGTCTTGGCCATGGTGGAGAGTTTGGAATCTGATTGATTGATTGCTTCTGTGGACAGGTGTCTTTTATACCGGTAACAAGCTGAGATTAGGAGCACTCCCTTTAAGAGTGTGCTCCTAATCTCAGCTCGTTACCTGTATAAAAGACACCTGGGAGCCAGAAATCTTTCTGATTGAGAGGGGGTCAAATACTGATTTCCCTCATTAAAATGCAAATCAATTTATAACATTTTTGACATGCGTTTTTCTGGATTTTGTTGTTGTTATTCTGTCTCTCACTGTTCAAATAAACCTACCATTAAAATTATAGACTGATCATGTCTTTGTCAGTGTGCAAATGTACAAAATCAGCAGGGGATCAAATACTTCTTTCCCTCACTGTATTACTTCAACTACCTCAACTAGCCGGTGCCCCCGCACATTGACTCTGCACTGGTACCCCCTGTATATATAGCCTCCCTACTGTTATTTAATTTTACTTCTGCTCTTTTTTTCTCAACACTTTTTTGTTGTTTTATTTAACTTTTTTATTACAAATAAATGCACTGTTGGTTAAGGGCTGTAAGTAAGCATTTCACTGTAATGTCTGCACCTGTTGTATTCGGCGCATGTGGCCAATAACATTTCATTTCATTTCATTATTTATTTTGCTAATTTGCACCCCAGTATCTCTATTTGCACATCATCTTTTGCACATCTATCATTCCAGTGTTAATACGAAATTGTAACTATTTTGCACTATGGCGTATTTATTGCCTTACCTCCATAACTTACTACATTCGCACACACTGTATATATATTTTCTGTTGTATTTTTGACTTTATGTTTTGTTTACCCCATATGTAACTCTGTGTTGTTGTTTTTATTGCACTGCTTTGCTTTATCTTGGCCAGGTCGCAGTTGTAAATGAGAACTTGTTCTCAACTGGCTTACCTGGTTAAATAAAGGTGAAATAAAAAAAATAAAAATAATGTACGTAAGTGGACACTATAAAGGGCCATATTTTTTCACCAAAAAAACAATGGCCAGTTTGCGTTGCAGCCTATTTATTTGTAAAAAAATTTTTGCAACTATCTGGCCCGCAAATTCATTGTGTTGTTTCAATATGGACCGTACGCTGATTGAGTTTGACACCCCTGGGCTAGTGTATCTATTTATGTAGCAAGCTAAAATCACGGCACCTAACGTTAGCTAGCTAGCTGCTGGGAGGATGTAATATCATTGGAGGAATGGGTGAGTGACCGACTTTTCCCCCTCATATCGTTTTTCGTTGGGTAACAACTAGAGATGCTGCAGGTGTCATTTGGTTAGTTTGCAAGACATGTGAATCTCTTTGCTAGCAAGCTAGCTATGCTGAACTTAAATGACCATTATCCACAGTTAACATACAGTACCAGTCAAAAGTTTGGACACACCTACTCATTCAATATTTTTTCTTTAGTTTTACTATTTTCTATAATAGTGAAGACATCGAAACTATGAAATAACACATATGGAATCATGTAGTAACCAAAAAAGTGTTAAACAAATCAAAATATATTTTAGATTCTTCAAAGTAGCCACCCTTTGCCTTGATGACAGCTTTGAACACTCTTGGCATTCTCTCAACCAGCTTAACCTGGAATGCTTTTCCAACAGTCTTGAAGGAGTTCCCACATATGCTGAGCACTTGTTGGCTGCTTTTCCTTCACTCTGCGGTCCAACTCATCCCAAACCATCTCAATTGGGTTGGGGTTGGGTGATTGTGGAGGCCAGGTCATCTGATGCAGCACTCCATCACTCTCCTTCTTGGTCAAATAGCCCTTACACATTCTGGAGGTGTGTTGGGTCATTGTCCTGTCCGTGGCGCTCCCGAGTGGCGCAGTGGTCTAAGGCACTGCATCGCAGTGCTAGCTGTGCCACTAGAGATCCTGGTTTGTATCCAGGCTCTGTCGTAGCCGGCCGCGACCGGGAGACCCATGGGGCGGCGCACAATTGGCCCAGCGTCGTCCAGGGTAGGGGAGGGAATGGCCGGCAGGGATATAGCTCAGTTGGTAGAGCATGGCGTTTGCAACGCCAGGGTTGTGGGTTCGATTCCCACGGGTGGCCAGTATGAAAAAAATAATGTATGCACTCACTAACTGTAAGTCGCTCTGGATAAGAGCGTCTGCTAAATAAAATGACTAAAATGTAAATGTAATGTAAAAATGAAAAACAAATGATAGTCCCACTAAGCGCAAACCAGATGGGATGGCACATCGCTGCAGAATGCTGTGGTAGCCATGCTGGTTAAGTGTGCCTTGAATTCTAAATAGATCACCAACAGTGTCACCAGCAAAGCACCCCCACACCATCGCACCTCCTCCTTCATGTTTCACGGTGGGAACCACACTTGCAGAGATCATCCGTTCACCTACTCTGCGTCTCACAAAGACACGGCGGTTGGAACCAGAAATCTCAAATTTGGACTCATTAGACCAAAGGACAGATTTTCACCAGTCTACTGTCCATTGCTCGTGTTTCTTGGCACAAGCAAGTCTCTTCTTATTGGTGTCCTTTAGTAGTGGTTTCTTTGCAGCAATTTGACCATGAAGGCCTGATTCACACTCCCCTCTGAACAGTGTGAAGCAATTATTTGGGCTGCAATTTCTGAGGCTGGTAACTCTAATTAATGTATCCTCTGCAGCAGAGGTAACTCTGGGTCTTCCTTTCCTGTGGCAGTCCTGATGAGAGCCAGTTTCATCATATTGCTTGATGGTTTTTGTGACTGCACTTGAAGAAACTTTCAAAGTTCTTGAAATTTTCCGGATTGACTGACCTTCAAGTCTTAAAGTAATGATGGACTGTCGTTTCTCTTTGCTTATTTGAGCAGTTTTTGCCATAATATGGACTTGCTCTTTTACCAAATAGGGCTTTATTCTGTATACCACCCCTATCTTGTCACAACATAACTGATTGGCTCAATGCATTAAGAAGGAAAGAAATTCCACAAGTTAACTTTTAACAAGGCACACCTGTTCATTGAAACGCATTCCAGGTGACTACCTCATGAAGCTGGTTGAGAGAATGCCAAGAGTGTGCAAAGCTGTCATCAAGACAAAGGGTGGCAACTTTGAAGAATCTAAAATATAACACTTTTATGGTTACTACATGATTCCATATGTGTTATTTCATCGTTTTGATGTCATCACTATTATTCTACAATGTAGAAAATAGTGAAAATAAAGAAAAACCCTGGAATGAGTGTGTACAAACTTTTGACTGGTACTGTATCTCTTAGTTGTCAATCAAAAGTATTTGACATTGATCAAATGGGCGGGCAGGCAGGCAAGTTCCCATTCAGTTGTCAAAACATGGGTTGGGACAAGCATGCATTGGCAGGCAAGTTGCAGAAGGACGAGAAGGCTACTATTCCCCATCGTTTAAAAGTGCAATTGTATTACATTTTTTTGTGCATTTTTTTGTATTATACCCCCCTTTTTCGCCCCAATTTTGTCATATCCAATTACGATCTTGTGTCATCGCTGCAACTCCCCAACAGGCTCGGGAGAGGCGAAGGTCGATTCATGCGTCCTCCAAAACATGACCCGCCAAACCGTGCTCCTTAACACCCGCCCGCTTAACCCGGAAGCCAGCCGCACCAATGTGTCGGAGGAAACACTGTTCAACTGACGACCGATGTCAGCCTGCAGGCGACCGGCCCAACCATCCCCTAACCCGAATGATGCTGGGCCAATTGTGCACCGCCCTATGGGACTCCCGGTCACGGCCGGTTGTGACACAGCCTGGGATCGAACCCGAGTCTATAGTGACGCCTCAAGCACTGCAATGCAGTGCCTTAGACCATTCAGTGCAATTTTGACAGCCAACTAGCTGAAAAGGTTTGAGAGGGTTTATCTAATGTTCCTTCGTTAGATTTTTAGCTCATCTCGCTCTGGCTAGCATAAGTTGTGTATCTCGCTCTGGCTAGCATTAGTTGTTGATCTTGTTGATATGCATAGGCAACTGAGGGAGAGAGAGCCTACCTTTTCATGGTTGTTTCATCAATCTCATTGTGAAATTCCCAAATGTAAGAGGACTCCCGTGGTATTTACATATTTGCAGAAATCCATTCAGGTGTATTTTGTGACTTTTGGCGAATGTGTTCTAATGAACTAAAGACACACTGTTGCTACTGCCTGTAAACACACAGTCCAGTTCAAAGCTTGAGGCCCTGGGTCTGAACCCCGCCCTGTGCAACTGGGTCCTGGACTTCCTTCACCTCCACAACACTGGGGCCCCACAAGAGTGCGTGCTCAGCCCACTCCTGTACTCCCTGTTCCCTCATGACTGCATGGCCAAGCACGCCTCCAACTCAATCATCAAGTTTGCAGATGACACAACAGTAGTAGGCTTGATTACCAACAATGACGAGACAGCCTACAGGGAGGAGGTGAGGGCTCTGGGAGTGTGGTGCCAGGAAAATAACCTCTCACTCAACGTCAACAAAACAAAGGAGATGATCGTGGACTTCAGGAAACAGCAGAGGGTGCACCCCCCTATCCACATCTACGGGACCGCAGTGGGGAAGGTGGAAAGCTTCAAGTTCCTTGGCCTACACATCACTGACAAACTGAAATTGACCACCCACACAGACAGTGTGGTGAAGAAGGCGCAACAGCGTCTCTTCAACCTCAGGAGGCTAAAGGAATGTGGCTTGGCAACTACAACCCTCACAAACTTTTAGAGATGCACAATTGAAGAGCATCCTGTCGGGTTGTATCACCGCCTGGTACGGCAACTGCACCGCCCGCAACCGCAAGGCTCTCCAGAGGGTGGTGCGGTCTGCCCAACGCATTACCTGGGGAAAACTACCAGCCTCCAGGACACCTACAGCACCCGATGTCACAGGAAGGCCAAAAAGATAATCAAGGACATCAATCACCCAAGCCACTGCCTGTTCACCCCGCTATCATCCAGATGACGAGGTCAGTACAGGTGCATCAAAGCTGGGACCGAGAGACTGAAAAACAGCTTCTATCTCAAGGCCATCAGACTGTTAAACAGCCATCACTAGCACATTAGAGGCTGCCTATTGACATAGACTAGAAATCACTGGCCACTTTAAGAAATGGAACACTAGCCACTTGCATTACTCATCTCATTTGTATATACAGTATTCTATACTATTCTACGGTATCTTAGTCACTTTAATAATGTTTAAATATCTTGCATTACTCATCTCATATGTATATACTGTATTCTATACTATTCTACTGTATCTTAGTCAATGCCGCTCTGACATCGCTCGTCCATATATGTACGCTACCAGTCAAAAGTTTGGACACACCTACTCATTCAAGGGTATTTTTACTATTTTTTACATTGTAGAATAATAGTGAAGACATCAGAACTATGAAATAACACATGGAATCATGTAGAAGCCCAAAAAGTGTTAAACAAATCAAAATATATTTTATATTTGAGATTCTTCAAATAGCCACCCTTTGCCTTGATGACAGCTTTGCACACTCTTGGCATTCTCTCATGCAGAGATCATCCGTTCATAGTAAAAATAAAGAAAAACCCTTGATTGAGTAGGTGTGTCCAAACCTTTGACTGGTACTGTATATATTCTTAATTCATTCCTTACTTAGATTGGGTACAGTGGGGAGAACAAGTATTTGATACACTGCCGATTTTGCAGGTTTTCCTACTTACAAAGCATGTAGAGGTCTGTAATTTTTATCATAGGTACACTTCAACTGTGAGAGACGGAATCTAAAATTGCATTGTATGATTTTTAAGTAATTTAATTTGCATTTTATTGCATGACATAAGTATTTGATACATAAGAAAAGCAGAACTTAATATTTGGTACAGAAACCTTTGTTTGCAATTACAGTGATCATACGTTTCTTGTAGGTCTTGACCAGGTTTGCACACACTGCAGCAGGGATTTTGGCCCATACAGACCTCCAGATCCTTCAGGTTTTGGGGCTGTCGCTGGGCAGTACGGACATTCAGCTCCCTCCAAAGATTTTCTATTGAGTTCAGGTCTGGAGACTGGCTAGGCCACTCCAGGACCTTGAGATGCTTCTTACGGAACCACTCCTTAGTTGCCCTGGCTGTGTGTTTCAGGTCAATGTCATGCTGGAAGACCCAGCCACGACCCATCTTCAATGCTCTTACTGAGGGAAGGAGGTTGTTGGCCAAGATCTCGCAATACATGGCCCCATCCATCCTCCCCTCAATACGGTGCAGTCGTCCTGTCCCCTTTGCAGAAAAGCATCCCCAAAGAATGATGTTTCCACCTCCATGCTTCACGGTTGGGATGGTGTTCTTGGGGTTGAACTCATCCTTCTTCTTCCTCCAAACACGGCGAGTGGAGTTTAGACCAAAAAGCTCTATTTTTGTCTCATCAGACCACATGACCTTCTCTCATTCCTCCTCTGGATCATCCAGATGGTCATTGGCAAACTTCAGACGGGCCTGGACATGCGCTGGCTTGAGCAGGGGGAACTTGCGTGCGCTGCAGGATTTTAATCCATGACGACGTAGTGTGTTACTAATGGTTTTCTTTGAGACTGTGGTCCCAGCTCTCTTCAGGTCATTGACCAGGTCCTGCCGTGTAGTTCTGGGCTGATCCCTCACCTTCCTCATGATCATTGATGCCCCACGAGGTGAGATCTTGCATGGAGCCCCAGACCGAGGGTGATTGACCGTCATCTTGAACTTCTTCCATTTTCTAATAATTGCGCCAACAGTTGTTGCCTTCTCACCAAGCTGCTTGCCTATTGTCCTGTAGCCCATCCCAGCCTTGTGCAGGTCTACAATTTTATCCCTGATGTCCAATTTGTAAGTCGCTCTGGATAAGAGCGTCTGCTAAATGACGTAAATGTAAATGTAAATGTCCTTACACAGCTCCCTGGTCTTGGCCATTGTGGAGAGGTTGGAGTCTGTTTGATTGAGTGTGTGGACAGGTGTCTTTTATACAGGTAACGAGTTCAAACAGGTGCAGTTAATACAGGTAATGAGTGGAGAACAGGAGGGCTTCTTAAAGAAAAACGAACAGGTCTGTATGAGCCGGAATTCTTACTGGTTGGTAGGTGATCAAATACTTATGTCATGCAATAAAATGCAAATTAATTACTTAAAAATCATACAATGTGATTTTCTGGATTTTCTGAATCCCTGCTGCAGTGTGTGCAAACCTGGTCAAGACCTACAAGAAACGTACGATCACTGTAATTGCAAACAAAGGTTTCTGTACCAAATATTAAGTTCTGCTTTTCTTATGTATCAAATACTTATGTCATGCAATAAAATGCAAATTAAATTACTTAAAAATCATACAATGCAATTTTAGATTCCGTCTCTCACAGTTGAAGTGTACCTATGATAAAAATTACAGACCTCTACATGCTTTGTAAGTAGGAAAACCTGCAAAATCGGCAGTGTATCAAATACTTGTTCTCCCCACTGTATATACATATTTGCATGTGTAATACATAATTTGTGTCATATTCTTTCTGTATTAATTTTTGAAGAATGATGTTTTCTGTTGTTGGGTACATGTGGGGACCTCAGATGTTTTTATTTTTTCTTTAACGCTTAGGGATATTGCGTCTAGGCAGGGACAGAGAGAATCCACAGGAGGGTCCGATGGGTCGACCAGCCTGAATGTGGATGGGTTTTTGATGGTATTTTGTTTTCTGAGGCTTTTATGTGTATTCGATTGCATCATAGCTTAAAATGCATTGATAAAGATTTATAAATTGATCTGGAGTACTTAGGTGGTCGCCTGGGGCAGAGGGGCCGTGAGAGAATTTTACTGTCTTGATTGATTGATGGATATTTGGAAAGAAAGCTGCCAGACAGGTTTTTCGCTCTTACACTCCATAACAATTTGTTTACACTTCATAAACATTTGTTCACACTCCATAAACTTGGTTTTATTGCTAAAGTTACACAAGATTTGTCTTTTTGTTTTCGAGACTTAATTAGTCTCGAGGGGGGAAATATGTAGTATCTGAACATTTATAGCTTTGGCTGAGGTTTTCATATTGTTGGTTAAATGAACTTTGCTCTGCTTTGCTGAAACATCTGGAAAGTGTTACTATAGGGGCCCCCTAAGATAGTGGACATTGGGATATGTGGAGGCCAGGGATTGGTCTATTCAAGACACGCCATCATTTGTTACATAGGATATAATACCATGTTTGAACAAAGGGACGAGGAGAGTGATCATATTTGAGATTGGGTTTGTTGCTCTCCAGACTCTGCAGAAGTCTGTAAATTGACGCTGTAATATTTGATATAATAAAAGTTATAATCAAATCAAGTGTCAGCGGAGTCCTTGTCAACACAGCATCTCAGCATCGTTGTTCGGCCACCACAATAACTTCCAATTGAATTAACTAAACACAGCCATTATTAATTGCATAATAACATTACAACAATAAACTGTTAAAGGCTATTTATTAAATATGTTTGCCAGCTCCAGGTAGGCTACACAAGTGGCACAAAATGATTTGCAATGACTCCAGTCATTTCAACATATTTATAGTATAAAATGGCAGGCTACAGTAGCCTAGACAGGTATAACAATTAATAGGCTACTTGATGGTAAACAGATCTATCATTCTCCACATTTAATGTCTGTTTCATTGTGGAGTTTTTCTCATAACAGAAGCACATGATGGAGTTCCATAACTTCCATTTAAAATTTCCAGTCGAGAGACCCAAGAACTGAGCATGTGTAAAAACCTTCGCATGATATGGTTTTCCATAAGCAAAGTGAGATTAGAATGCAGTTTAAACCACCTCCGAGCCAATCTATCTAACGCGCTCTAGAGCACCTAAAGTAGTTTTCCTGTGCTTTGTCACCTTATTTCTTGATGCGCATCAGTTCTACAGCGTTAATATGTTTATTGGAATAAGGGTTGTAAAATAGGTGTCTCCATAATGACAATACTGAAAGAGAGATACTGAAATGAATAACATTTATCCACCCCTGTTCCCCAGACAAAATTAACATTTGTTGTATCATTTAAATGCAAGAAATGCATAATTCTGCAGGAGTTCATATTATATTAGGTTACAGGCCTACAGTCAGTGTCCAGATTTCAGTTACTATTCCATTTAACCCATATGAAAATGCATAAAATTCCCTTTCAGGATCCATATTTTGGTACTTTTAAGGTATATAATGAAGACTGCTGTCTATTGAAACGTTGGTTATCAGGTTATTACATTATTTCATCTGAGCTCATAGAGTGTGAGGATCTCCTTTTCTTTTACAAGTGTTCTCCTCTGTTACCCAGCACCTCTCCTAAACATGTGTTCTCCTCTGCTAGCCAGCACCTCTCCTAAACAGGTGTTCTACTCTGCTAGCCAGCACCTCTCCTAAACAGGTGTTCTACTCTGTTACCCAGCACCTCTCCTAAACAGGTGTGCGATTCTTTCGCCTCCAGTTTAAGGTAAACGACACCTGACCTTATATTTAAAGCCTTTTGAAATCCACATTTTACACTAAAGAAGAACTGATATTTCCTGGGGACAGAAAAGGCACCGCATGGTAGGAATGACCCAGCAGCACTCCGACACTAGTTTGGTGTGTTCCAAATGTTCCCTTTATTCTAGATTATTAACCTGAAATACTTACTTTACTTTGAAACTGCGTTGCAGTTTAGAGATGAAACTATGAGCTGCTCTGTCATCTCAAAATGGCCCCTGTACAGATGCTTTCTATTTTCAGATTCAACTGCAGTCATGGCCTCACCCCTCTATATACCAATAGTAACCAGAGGGTGGCGCTAACAGTCAGTTGCATGTGATAGCAGTAACTCCTGACATTGTGCCAAATCTTGCTTCAATTTTTTTTATAGTCCTTCTTCAAGACATCTCTTACATTATTTTAGCTAAACTTATAATTTACTCGAAACCAGGTTTAGTTGTGTTTTTTTCTCTCCGAAAAATGATTTACTGTAGGCCTATAATAATTGTTAACAGTCCTCAAATAAACTGTCTTAAAATATTTGATGATTAGTGTCAGAAGCTGATGTGGATGCGGTGTTGGAGTCAGGCGCAGGACACAGAAGCTTAGTCAAACCGACTTTAATTGTCACAAATACAAAATAACGGGCCTCAAAACACAGGAGGCGAGCGATTACGCAAACAGTGCGTAAAACACTAACAACTAGAAAACAATAAACATACACCAACGGACAGGCGGACAACAACACACAACTGCAAACAAAACCAAAGGAAACGTATAGGTGACACAATCAATACATGATACGAAACCGGTGCACCAACCAGACAAAACCAAACAAACATAGAGAACATCAAGCGGTAGCAGCTAGTACTCCGGGGAAGACGAACGCCGAAGCCTGCCCGAACAAGGAGGAGGAGCAGTCTCGGCGGAATTCGTTGACAGTACCCCCCCCTTGACGCGCGGCTCCAGCCGTGCGCCGACCCTGGCCTCGGGGACGGCCAGGAGGACGTGGAGCAGGGCGCGTAGGATGACAACGGTGGAACTCAGTCAGGAGGGATGGATCTAAAATGTCCCTCCTAGGCACCCAGCACCGTTCCTCCGGACCGTACCCCTCCCACTCCACGAGATATTGTAGACCTCCCATCCGACGTCTCGAATCCACGATGGACCGGACTGAGTATGCCGGAGCCCCCTCGATGCCCAGTGGGGGCGGAGGGGTCTCTCTTATCTCACTCTCCTGGAGTGGACCAGCTACCACCGGCCTGAGGAGAGACACATGGAACGAGGGGTTAATGTGATAGTCATTAGGCAGTTGCAACTTGTAACACACCTCGTTCAATCTCCTCAGGACTTTAAATGGCCCCACAAACCGCCGGCCAAGCTTCCGGCAGGGCAGGCGAAGGGGCAGGTTTCGAGTCGAGAGCCAGACTCGATCTCCAGGGGCGTAGACTGGACCCTCACTGCGGTGGAGATCGGCGCTCGCCTTCTGCTGCGGATGGCCCGCTGCAGATGTACGTGTGCAGCGTTCCACGTCTCCTCCGAGCACCACTCATCCACCGCAGGAGCCTCGATCTGGCTCTGATGCCATGGTGCCAGAACCGGCTGATAACCTAACACGCACTGAAAAGGGGTCAGGTTAGTAGAGGAGTGGCGAAGAGAGTTCTGAGCCATCTCTGCCCAGGGGATATACCCCGACCACTCCTCCTGCCGGCCCTGGCAATAGGATCTCAGAAACCTACCCACATCCTGGTTCACTCTCTCCACCTGCCCATTACTCTCAGGGTGGTAACCCGAGGTAAGGCTAACCGAGACCCCCAAGCGTTCCATGAACGCCCTCCAGACTCTAGAGGTGAATTGGGGACCCCGATCAGACACTATATCCTCGGGAACCCCGTAGTGCCTGAAGACGTGGGTGAACAAAGCCTCAGCGGTCTGTAGGGC
Source organism: Coregonus clupeaformis (assembly GCF_020615455.1). Lineage (NCBI taxonomy): Eukaryota > Metazoa > Chordata > Actinopteri > Salmoniformes > Salmonidae > Coregonus > Coregonus clupeaformis. The sequence goes on along the minus strand of NC_059198.1, from coordinate 44,833,419 downwards.
AGTAGGGAGACCCGGCATTGGAATGAGATGACAGGCCTTAGAGAACCGATCCACAACAACCAGAATAGTGGTATTCCCCTGAGAGGGGGGAAGGTCCGTGACAAAGTCCACCGAGAGGTGAGACCACGGCCGTTGTGGAACGGGCAGGGGTTGTAACTTCCCCCTGGGCAGGTGTCTAGGCGCCTTACACTGAGCGCACACCGAGCAGGAGGAGACATAAACCCTCACATCCCTAGCCAATGTTGGCCACCAGTACTTAACACTAAGGCAGTGCACTGTCCGGCCAATACCTGGATGTCCAGAGGAGGGTGACGTATGAGCCCAATAAATGAGACGATCACGGACCTCGAGCGGCACGTACGTCCGACCCACTGGACACTCTGGGGGAGTAGGGTCGGTGCGTAACGCCCGCTCAATTTCCACATCGACCTCCCTTACCACCGGTGCCAGCAGACAAGACTCCGGCAGTATGGGAGTGGGCTCAATGGACCTCTCCTCTGTGTCATACCGCCGGGACAGGGCGTCTGCCTTACCGTTCTGGGACCCTGGGATGTAAGTGATCTTAAAAACGAACCGGGTCAGAAACATGTTCCACCTAGCCTGACGAGGGTTCAATCTCCTAGCTGCCCGGATGTACTCCAGGTTACGATGGTCAGTCAGAATGAGAAAAGGGTGTTGAGCCCCCTCAAGCCAATGCCTCCACACCTTTAGGGCTTGAACCACGGCTAACAGCTCCCTGTCCCCTACGTCATAATTCCGTTCCGCCGGGCTGAGCTTTTTAGAATAAAAAGCGCAGGGACGGAGCTTAGGAGGCGTGCCGGAGCGTTACGACAGTACTGCCCCAATACCGGCCTCTGACGCGTCTACCTCTACCTGGAACGCTAAAGCGGGGTCCGGGTGCGCCAGCACCGGAGCCGAAGTGAACAGGTCCTTCAGTTTACAAAACGCCCTGTCCGCTTCAGCCGACCACTGCAAACGCACCGGGCCCCCCTTCAGCAGGGAAGTAATGGGAGCTGCTACCTGTCCAAAACCCCGGATAAACCTCCGGTAGTAATTGGCAAAACCCAAAAACTGCTGCACCTCTTTAACAGTGGTTGGGGTTTGCCAGTTACGCACGGCTGACATACGGTCAATCTCCATCTTCACCCCTGACGCGGACAACCGATGACCCAAGAAGGAGATGGACTCCTGGAAAAACAGACATTTCTCTGCCTTGACATACAAGTCATGCTCCAACAGCCTACCCAACACTCGGCGCACCAGGGCTACATGCTCGGCTCGTGTAGCAGAGTACACTAGGATGTCGTCAATGTACACTACCACTCCCTGCCCATGCAGGTCCCGGAAGATCTCGTCCACAAATGATTGGAAGACTGAAGGAGCATTCATTAACCCGTATGGCATGACAAGATACTCATAATGACCTGAGGTGGTACTAAATGCCGTCTTCCATTCATCTCCCTCCCTAATGCGCACCAAGTTATAAGCACTCCTGAGATCCAGTTTTGTGAAGAAACGCGCTCCGCGTAATGATTCAGTCATACTCGCAATCAGAGGAAGAGGGTAACTGTATTTCACAGTGATCTGATTGAGACTACGATAATCAATACACGGGCGCAAACCTCCATCCTTCTTCTTCACAAAAAATAAACTCGAGGACGCAGGGGAAGTGGAGGGCCGTATGTATCCTTGTCTCAGGGACTCAGCTATGTATGTCACCATAGCCGCGGTCTCCTCTTGAGACAGAGGATACACATGGCTCCGCGGGAGTGCCGCACCTGTCTGGAGGTTTATCGCACAATCTCCCTGTCTATGAGGTGGCAATCGCGTCGCCCTCGTCTTGCTGAACACGAATGCCAAATCCTCATACTCAGGGGGAATGTGCATTGCGGGCACTTGGTTCGGACTCTCCACCGTGGTCGCCCCAACGGGAAACACCTAAACATCGCCCAACACACTGGCCAGACCATTCCTTGAGAGCCCTCTGTTGCCACGAAATGGTGGGGTCATGGGTGATTAACCAAGGAAGCCCCAGCACCACGGGATACGCAGGAGAGTCAATTAGGTACAACTGAATAATCTCCTCATGACCCCCCTGCGTCTTCATCTTTAGTGGCGCTGTGACCTCCCTAATCAACCCAGATCCCAACGGGCGGCTATCTAGGGCATGGACAGGAAAGGGTGCATGAACGGGCAGGAGGGGAATCCCTAACTTAGAACAACATTTCTGATCAATAAAATTCCCAGCTGCGCCTGAATCGACTAGCGCCTTATGCTGGGAATGAGATGCAACCTGAGGAAATACCACAGGTATACACAAGTGAACAACGGAGAGCTCTGGGTGAGTGGGGCGCCTACTCACCTGAAATGATTCCCCAGTGCGCGACCTGTTGCCCCGATTCCCTGGAGACCCTCCCCAGCACCTAGCCGCAGTGTATCCTCCACGGCCACAGCTGGTGCAGGGAACGGCCCCCCTCGGGTTCTCTCTCCTTCTCTCTCTAGCGCCAGCACCCCTGAGCTCCATAGGGCTCGGCTCGGAGGTGCTGGGGGATGGAATGGACGGCCCCAACTCGGGACGTCCGCGGGTGGCCAGCAGGGTATCCGCGGATGGACATGTCCACTAGCTGGTCGAAGGACAGATTGGTGTCCCTGCAGGCCAGCTCTCGACGAACGTCCTCACGCAGGCTACACCGATAGTGGTCGATGACGGCCCTCTCATTCCACCCCGCATCCGCCGCTAGAGTCCGGAAATCCAGGGCGAACTCCTGTGCGCTCCTCTTCCCCTGTCGGAGGTGGAACAGACGCTCCCCCGCCGCTTTACCCTCAGGAGGGTGATCGAAAACAGCCCTGGAAGCGGCGGGAGAACTCCGCGTAGCTGATGGTGGCGGCGTCTATTCCCCTCCATTCGGCGTTGGCCCACTCCAACGCCTTGCCGGAGAGACAGGAGATGAGGGCGGAAACGCTCTCGTATCCCGAGGGCGCCGGGTGTATGGTGGCCAGGTAGAGTTCCACCTGAAGGAGGAACCCCTGACACCCGGCTGCGGTGCCATCATACGCCCTCTGGAGCGAGAGCCGAATCCCACTGGATTCCGGAGCTGGTCTGGTGGGGCTGGCCGATGGTGGTGGTAATGTAGGAGGAGGTGTGGGCACGCCTCCCCTTTTCCATCGGCGCAGGGTGTTCATCACCTCCTGCATGGCGGAGCCGAGTTGCTGGATCCTGGCGTCCTGGCAGCTGACCCGATCCTCCAGCGACTCGGTCGCCGCCGCTGCTCCTGCTGACTCCATAGTAAGGTGTGTTGTTCTGTCAGAAGCTGATGTGGATGCGGTGTTGGAGTCAGGCGCAGGACACAGAAGCTTAGTCGAACCGACTTTAATTGTCACAAAGACAAATACAAAATAACGGGCCTCAAAACACAGGAGGCGAGCGATTACGCAAACAGTGCGTAAAACACTAACAACTAGAAAACAATAAACATACACCAACGGACAGGCGGACAACAACACACAACTGCAAACAAAACCAAAGGAAACGTATAGGTGACATAATCAATACATGATACGAAACAGGTGCACCAACCAGACAAAACCATACAAACATAGAGAACATCAAGCGGTAGCAGCTAGTACTCCGGGGACGACGAACGCCGAAGCCTGCCCGAACAAGGAGGAGGAGCAGTCTCGGCGGAATTCGTGACAATTAGTTGAATCAGGTGTGTAAGTCCTGGACAAGAACAAAAGGATGGAGAAACCCTGAGATAAACATCAAACCATATCATTGAAAAGCTCCTACACCATCTTTACCAGACGTTTTGCTGATAACAAAACCAAAGAACAAATCCCAAGAACTGAGCATGTGTAAAAACCTTCGCATGATATGATTTTCCATAAGCAAAGTGACATTAGAATGCAGTTTAAACCACCTCCGAGCCAATCTATCTGACGCGTTCTAGAGCGCCTAAAGTAGTTTTCCTGTGCTTTGTCACCTTATTTCTTGATGCGCATCAGTTCTACAGCATTAATATGTTTCATGAAATAAGGGTTGTAAAATAGGTGTCTCCATAATGACAATGATAATAGCCTACCTTATAACACTAAGGCCTATTGATTATAATGATATAATAAAATGCAATTTAGCAGACGTTTTTATCCAAAGCGACTTACAGTCATGCGTGCATACATTTATTTACGTATGGGTGGTCCTGGGGATCGAACCCACTACCCTGGCATTATAAGCGCCATGCACTACCAATTGAGCTACAGAGGACCACGATTACTTTCCACTTTGAAAACTGCTGTCTGTCATCAACTAAGCTCAAGTAGCAGTTCTACTAACTAGTAATATCTCATTCCAGGTATTCATTCTCTTACTCTGTCCATTAGAATAGACTATTGTTCAGATTATTGTTCAGAAATACTTACTTTATTTTTTAGTTCTCTCCATATAGTGTTTTCTGCTCTATCATCTCCAAATGGATCCTGTACAAAAGAACACATTTGCTTTCAGTTCCAGCTCAGCCATCTCCCCACCCTGATAATAAAGTGTTTTATTGGTATCTTCCACTAGATGGCAGTAAACACCTGCTGTAACTAGACTATGACTATGTGTTCGGTTTCATACATGCAGTTTCCCAGAGGAGGAGTGCTGATCTAGGATCAGGTCCCCCCTGTCCATGTAATCTGATTCATTATGATCTAAAAGTCAAAACTGATCCCAGATCAGTACTCCTACTCTTTATGAATACTGTCACAGGTGACTCCTCAAGATGAGGCTCATGACTTATAAGTTATATTCTTTAAGAATCAATTAATATCATTAATTGAACTGCTTTGCCATGAACAGATCGGTGAGGTCTTAACTTAAAGGTACTATATAGACTTTATGATCATTTTAATGGGGTTGAACATCCATCTCATCAGATTGTGTATATGATTTTATGAATTCAGAAAAATACTGACTTGGACGCATCTCTCTTACCTCACCTTGCTGAAACACACTCAAGTAAAGACCACATAGCTACAGTTATATGCTTGTCTGGTTTTACCCACTTTTACAGCCAATGTATGGACTGGCATCCATATGAATCAGTGGAATATACAGACTAGTTAGCCACCTCCCAATAGATGGACCCCAAGCAGAACCTTCGGCAATGCAGCATCTTCAGTAAGCGAGTATTCCAGACAAATACACTATTTTTTTTTGTATTTTTGGTACCAAATAAATGTATACCAACAGTGGACAATTCCCAGAAAAAGCATGAAGCTACAACTCTCTAGTGGAGAATAGAGGGAGTATTCCCCTTGGAGAATCCAGAGTGGCTCACTGAAGAAAAACATATAGTAGAATAACAACAATCTCAATCTGAAGCTTTAAAAAAATAAGGGGAATTCCTCTGAAAATCAGGAACACCATTCTTCCTCCTGCCCCACCTATTGTCCCTGTATGAATATTAGTTGGCAACTAATTGAAGAACATACTGCTTTATAGATCCCAGCCTGATAAACAATTGTTTGGGCCTTACTTTGAGCACTTGCACTGTGCCTCCATTGAGTCTCCATGTGTCAAGCAGTACAGAGAAACGCCCTCTAGATGACAGCAGAGGCCTGCTCTTGGATCTACCCTGTCTATCCACCAGTTTAGTGACCTTGTTCCATCAATATGTCCATACTACTTCACAACCGATTTGAGGTCTTGACCAGCAATGTCCCATTGGACTCAACCAAGCCGAGTGTGAGGTTCTAGAAAGAGGACTGACTTTCATACCAACTCCTAAACAGGTGGACTGCGGGGAGCTCCGGAGGGATCTACACTTCTATCATAGAAGATTTAAGTTATTAGATCATTTTGATTATGAAACAGATTTTCCTCATATACTATTTCCAAACCCCTCACATTGGGAACCTCAGTTGGAGTCAGTGTCAGAAACTATACAGACTGTAATACGTAGGGATGTGGCTTCCTTTTCACAATTCAGAACCCGACCTGTATATCAGCTTAACCTTACACATTTTTCAAAAATCAAGCTCTAGAAACATTGAATAGCAATCAGAATATAGTGATTAAACCAGCAGATAAGGGGGCTCAGATTGTTGTAATGGATAAAGTGAATATCTTCTTGAAGCCAACAGACAATAGGATAATGGAAAACACTATGTTCCATTGTCCCACTCAACACAACCGGAAAACACAAAGATGAATCCAGGAGATAGTGAGTAAACTATATGATGATAAGTACATTACAGATAGACAATCTGTTTATCTTTTTAGGACAGATGCTCCAAGGCCTAGGCAGTTTTACTTACTGCCTAAAATACATATCTCCTGAGACGTTGGCGATTCCCTACGGCTGACCAATAGTAAGTGATTGTGTCTCAGAATCTTACTGTATTGCTGATTATATTGACTTTTATATCAACCCTCTATCCCAGAAACACCCCAGGTATGTTAAGGATAGTTATGAATGCAGGGTTTATTACTATTGTATTACTCTTTATATTAACTTAGCTACTGACTTGTTCTATTGTTGTTGTCAAGAGGTTAACCTGCAAGTAAGCATTTCATTGCACTGTTAACTCCATGTATATGACAAATAAACCAACTTGAACTTAGAAGGGAAGGGGGAGGACAGCCAGAAAGGGAGGGGTAAAGATGGCCAGCTAAATTACAGTATGTGTCCTCAAATGTTATGTCATATAAACATCTCACATTAGCTGGAAGAACTGACAAATGAAATGAATCATAGAGGTCTTACAACTTATTCCATTCTACAGGTCCATTGTTTTGTCTCATGTCTCTTTATATTCATATACCCTGGGGACCATGTAGCTGTATTGAAATCACCTTGTTTTATAACCTTCTTTGTTGCTCAGTGGTACTTCAATTGGCCGGACCATGCCCAATTCTTTCACACAATAATGCTCCAGCATCCACTCAGAGCTTATGCATCTAATGCATTCCTCAAATACTGCAGAGTTGTTAAGCAAGTCCCATCTTCATCCACATTTATTTGCTTATTTGTAAGATGAAACCTGAGGGGATCACTGTACTGTGTCATAAATGCATCAAAAATGGTTCAGAGGTCCTCAACAATGCTATTCTGTACCGTAGCTGGGATGCAGTGTTCTTTGCTGATGTTCTAAATAAAAATAAAAAATATTATTTTTGAGACCTTCAATTCTCTCTAACTGGCTCTAACCAGAATAGAAAGAGGAGTGGGAGGCCCCGGTGCACAACTGAGCAAGAGGACAAAATACATTAGAGTGTCTAGTTTGAGAAACGGACGCCTCACAGGTCCTCAACTGGCAGCTTCATTAAATAGTACCCGCAAAACACCAGTCTCAACGTCAACAGTGAAGAGGCGACTCCGGGATGCTGACCTTCTACGCAGAGTTGCAAAGAAAAAGCCATATCTCAGACTGGCCAATAAAAAGAAAAGATTAAGATGGGCAAAAAGAACACAGACACTGGACTTTTCTTTGTAACTCTGCCTAGGTCAGCATCCCGGAGTCGCCTCTTCACTGTTGACGTTGAGACTGGTGCTTTGCGGGTATTAGGGGTTTTATTTACTCCACCCAACACAAACACATTTATATATATACAAAAGGGATGTAACCCAAACAAAGAGCGAGGTGTAACCTCTACACGGGATGAGAATGCACAATACTCGGTATGTAAACTGTAATACAATGTACTTACCAGACCAACGGACATGGGACAATAATGAACAAGGACAATGGGGAACAGAGGGCACATATATAGGGCACATATATACACATACTAATTAGGGGGAATGGGAACCAGGTGTGCGTAATGAGACAAGACAGTCCGGGGTTGGTGGTAATGATCCATGTCAGTGGCGCCTAGAAAGCCGGTGATGTAGACGTAACATTCTATTTATGATTGGGATAGTTCAGTAAAAACAACAATATATCTTCGAAATGGTATTTCCCATATACAGTGCAGTCGGAAAGTATTCAGACCCCTTTTTCCACATAGTTAAGTTACAGCCTTATTCTAAAATGAATTAAATAAAAAAAACTAAATATACACACACAATACCCCATAATGATGAAGCAAAAACAGGTTTAGAAATGTTTGCAAATGTATTAAAAAATAAACTGAAATGCCTTATTTACATAAGTATTCAGACCCTTTGCTATGAGACTCGGAATTGAGCTCAGGTGCATCCTGTTTCCATTGATCATCCTTGATATGTCTTTACAACTTGATTGGAGTCCACCTGTGGTAAATTCAATTGATTGGACATGATTTGGAAAGGCACACACACACCTGTCTATATAAGGTGCCACAGTTGACAGTGCATGTCAGAGCAAAAACCAAGCCATGAGGTCGAAGGAATTGTCTGTTGAGCTCCGAGACAGGATTGTGTCGAGGCACAGATGTGGGGAAGGGTACCAAAACATTTCTGCAGCACTGAAGGTCCCCAAGAACACAGTGGCCTTCATCATTCTCAAATGGAAGAAGTTTGGAACCACCAAGACTCTTCCTAGAGCTGGCCACCCAGCCAAACTGAGCAATCGGGTGAGAAGGGCCTTGGTCAGGGAGTTGACCAAGAACCCGATTGTCACTCTGATAGAGCTCCAGAGTTCCTCTGTGGAGATGGAAGAACCTTCCAGAAGGACAACCATCTCTGCAGCACTCCACCAATCAGGCCTTTATGGTAGAGTGGCCAGACGGAAGCCACTCCTCAGTAAAAGGCACATGACACCCGCTTGGAGTTTGCCAAAAGGCACCTAAATGACTCTCAGACCATGAGAAACAAGATTCTCTGCTCTGATGAAACCAAGATTGAACTCTTTGGCCTGAAAGCGAAGTGTCAGGTCTGGAGGAAACCTGGCACCATCCCTACGGTGAAGCATGGTGGTGGCAGCATCATGCTGTGGGGATGTTTTTCAGCGTCAGGGACTGGGAGTCTAGTCAGGATCAAGGGAACGATGAACGGAGCAAAGTACAGAGAGATCCATGATGAAAACCTGCTCCAGAGCGCTCAGGACCTCAGACTGGGGTGAAGGTTCACCTTCAAACAGGACAACGACCCTAAGCACACAGCCAAGACAACACAGGAGTGTCTTCAGGACAAGTCTCTGAATGTCCTTGAGTGGCCCAGCCAGAGACCGGACTTGAACCCGATGGAACATCTCTGGAGAGACCTGAAAATAGCTGTGCAGCGACGCTCCCCATCCAACCTGACAGAGCTTGAGAGGATCTGCAGAGAAGATAATGGAGCCTCTCCACCAGTATGTTCTGGTTGTGGATGGGGCCTTGGTACCTGTCCTGTGGAGATGGCCTCAGTGTTGAGCGGATGATCCACTGTAAAAGATCACGCAACACTGGAGCAACAGCCGCTGCAAGACTGGAAGGTCTTATTGAGGCACCACAGGAATTCCACAAAGACATTCTACTCCTTTTACATAGAAATCCAACAATGTACATTTGTTAATAACCAAAGGTATTGAAACAAGTATTCACACCCACTCATACGTTATGACGTAGGAAACTATGAATATAAGGAAATTATATTGACTCTGCCAATCTGTGCAGAATAAACGACAGTTGGAGCCTTGTATCTAAATAATCCATCCAAATTGACATTGTTCTGTGTGAAACCTCAAATGTATTATTAACAGACATCCTTAGGACATAATGGATTGTCTCTTTTCGGGCCACAGTGAGGCCTCAAGAAGGACACTGACTCAGCTGAAGGCAGCCTTCTCCCACAAATCAGTGAAAAAATGAGTCCAGGACAATGTCCAGCATGTGTGAGACATGGTGCAGGTGTGTAGATTCATCCATTTGACACATTACTCAATTTTAAATACTGGATTTACACATCCTGTAGTTACACATCCTGTAGTTACACATCCTGTAGTTACACATCCTGTAGTTACACATCCAAGATATGGAAAACACTACTTGGAGATATGTGATCATTGATTGTTTCATGTTTCAGCTTCATATAGTTGGCAGCAGGTGCTTATGTCACCCTTCTGGCCACCAAAATCAGTGGAACTTAGAACGTGGACCAAGTACCTGCTGACCTCCCACAATGCATGAAGACCAACTGGAGTGGCTGGAGTGTGAGGTGGTTGATTTCTGTTGGATGTCTCCCAAACAGGAGCAGATCAACCTTGCTGCAGCCACTGCTGCTGGGGTGTGTCAAGAAGAAGAGTCTTTCCTCTACTGTACTGGTAACACAGGTATTCATACTACTGTCTATCCAAGAAGAAGAGTATTTCCTCTACTGTACTGGTAACACAGGTATTCATACTACTGTCTATCCAAGAAGAAGAGTCTTTCCTCTACTGTACTGGTAACACAGGTATTCATTCTACTGTCTATCCAAGAAGAAGAGTCTTTCCTCTACTGTACTGGTATCAAAGCAGTGGAGGCTGGTGACTTGAAAAATCAAGGAGGATGGGAGACCCACGGTATATGCGCGGAACGCACGGAGTTGTCAAAGTGTGTTTCAAAAATCGTCAAAGAGTAATTATTTTAACCTAAAGCATTTAATAAAGACATTTATAGTACAATATTATGGGGAATGGGAATGAAAGGGCTACTTACACAGTGTTGGGAAGGGATCACAGCAGTGATTGAATGAGGGTATGAGGCATGTGTTGAGGTGTTCAGAGGCTTGACTTCAGTGCAGGACAGGAATTGACTGGGAAGACAAAAAATAATAACACAACACACTACACAGTTAGACCAAAGAGCTAAGAATGAGTTAGTCCAAGCAAGGAGTAAAATCATTGATGTGTAATAATGTAATTGTGTTTCTGTATGTGATTGACTCTACATACAGTAACGAGAGAAAATTAATAGGGGTACTCACAGTGCTTGGAGAGGAAACATTCAATGTGCCAGTGGATGAGCGGGCACAAGAGATGTGGCTTCAGTTCATGTCAGGACAGAGTTGACAATGGTAATAGAGTGGAGTGGTCATCACCTCTTAATCAGGGAACAGGAGGGGACTTGAAACTAACATAGACAAACCCAACACAGAAAATACACACCCTGACTCAACCAATACAAGTCCCTAGAGTCAGGGCGTGACAGTACCCCCCCCCCTCAAAGGTGCGGACTCCGACCGCGCCACAGAAACCTAACAGGGTAGGGGCCGGGTGGGCATTCCGCCTCGGAGTTTAGATCTATGTTGGCCAGGGTGGTTCCCAATCAGAGGCAGCTGTGGCTCGTTGTCTCTGATTGGGGACCATACTTAGGTAGCCTGTTGGCACTAGTGGGGTGTGGGATCTTGTTCCGTGTGAGGTATGTTATTTGTCTACCTTGGACGTCACGTTTCGTTTGTTGTTTTGTCGTGTGTTCAGTACGTAAATAAATATGAATGCATACCACGCTGCGCCTTGGTCCTTCTCGTCCGTAAACGATCGTGACACCCTATTACCCATGCTCAATAATATCCATAAACATACTTTGTGTGGAAATGACCCTCTGGTGTTAAGGGAACCTATAAAATGTCTAATTTCAACAGATGGTGAACTGCATTATAAGTACACCCGGGTCAAAAACTCTCCACACCTGGCCAAAGAGGTCAGAACACCTGAGGAGGTCAATTCTATATTTGTTGATTTCTACAACACCCAAAAGACCATTGTGGACAGATTCTACTGGCCAGGGATGTCAGCAGACATTACACAATGGGTAGGTGTTATTCCCAATGCTATGATCACTGAAACTCTGCTTGCTCATTGTTATTCATGCATTTAGTTGATTTGGTGCCCTTAGAGAAAATGAGGATGCTTCAACAATGCCACACGTCTTGTATGTATCTTCTCTTAAGGTGCCAGAGGAAAGACCTATTGTTAAACAGAAGGCAGAGGTGTCCCAATGTCCTAACTGCCAAGGGAAATACCTATTGTTAAACAGAAGGGAGAGGTGTCCCAATGTCCTAACTGCCAGGGGAAAGACCTATTGTTAAACAGAAGGCAGAGGTGTCCCAATGTCCTAACTGCCAGGGGAAAGACCTATTGTTTAACAGAAGGGAGAGGTGGCCCAATGTCCTAACTGCCAGGAGAAATACCTATTGTTAAACAGAAGACAGAGGTGTCCCAATGTCCTAACTGCCAGGGGAAAGACCTATTGTTAAACAGAAGGGAGAGGTGTCCCAATGTCCTAACTGCCAGGGGAAAGACCTATTCTTAAACAGAAGGCAGAGGTGGCCCAATGTCCTAACTGCCAGGAGAAATACCTATTGTTAAACAGAAGACAGAGGTGTCCCAATGTCCTAACTGCCAGGGGAAAGACCTATTGTTAAACAGAAGGGAGAGGTGTCCCAATGTCCTAACTGCCAGGGGAAAGACCTATTCTTAAACAGAAGGCAGAGGTGGTATTCTGGCTGTGCCATTCAGGAAGTGAATTATAAATCTGTGAAGGTACAATTATAATGATGGAGCTGTCTATGAATCATCCCAATGTCAATGATTTAAAAGCAATAAATCTCAACACTAGCCGTCAGTTATTAAGGCAAAGTATGGAATTATTTTTCAGACCTCAGAACCCTGGGAGTTGGTGGGAATGGACCTGGTGGGGCCACTTGTACCCAACAGTGGTGACTACACCTACATCTGCACAATGGGGGATTACTTCACCAGGTGTATGAATGGAACCGTTCAAAGGTAGGTACTAAGACTGTATACAGTGACAACCTGCTATACATTCTAAGTATTGAGGTGTACAATCTGGCCTCTACCATGTCTGTCAGATGTCCAACAATTGTACTTGTATTTTCAGGACCCTCTGGTGGATGAGCAGCCTGAAAGGTGGCCTGAATGTTTAGAGTCCATAATGTTTGGGCTGAAGACCAAGAAGCAGATGACAACTGGGTACTCTCCCTTCTTCCTCCTCTTTGGGAAAGAGGGGAGGTACCCAACGAGGTCCCTCACACATTTCAGGAAGTCAGTGATCTTAAACACACATTTCAGCAGTGGAGGCTCCTCAGAGGAGGAAGGGGAGGACCATCCTCCTCACTGAATTTCATAAATAAAATAATTTTTAGATAAAACTATACTAAATATAATCACATATCACCAAATAATTATTTAAAACACATTATTTTACAAAGAAGGTCTGCAGTAGCCTCCACAGCACTCTGTAGGGTAGCACCATGGTGTAGCTGGAGGACAGCTAGCTTCCGTCCTCCTCTGGGTACATTGACTTCAATACAAAACCTAGGAGGCTCATGGTCCTCACCCCCTTCCATAGACTTACACAGTAACTATGACTACTTCCGGAGGACGTCCTCCAACCTATCAGAGCTCTTGCAGCATGAACAAACATGTTGTCCACCCAATCAAAGGACCAGAGAATAAATCTAGTACTGAAAGCATAAGCTACAGCTAGCTAGCACTACAGTGCATAAAATGTGGTGAGTAGAGAGAGAGAGAAAGATTGTCATTTTTTTTCATTTTCAGTTTCACTTACTTAGCTAGCAAATGCAGCTAGCTAGTTTAGCCTACTGAAACACTCTGCTCAAACAGAGGAATGCTATGTTAGCTGGCTGGCAATGACTATCCAACACAACACTGGAACTCTTCCTAGTCAAGGTAAGCTTTTGGTTTTACAAATGTATTGCCACTGGGGCCCGCCGGTGTAACTGCTTACTGACTGTACACTGTAACGTTACTGCATGATTGTAGCGGGTTTACTTTTGCGTTAGTTCTATTAGCTATGCTGTCTATGACGTTACTTTGGCAAATAAGTTGACAACTATGGTGATTTTAAATATAAATAATAACAGTAAACAAAAAGGGTGTGTAAAACAGTATGTTGGCTTGGCTGATAAAAAGGGTAGATTTAATTTCTCTTGGCAGTTGTGGCTCCAAGGACTACAGCCAATCAAGGACTAGCTACCCATCCCCCAATGCTGCTCTCACCCCCCACCCCCCACCCCATCCCCTGACATGCTGGACTCTCAGGTTCTGTTCAATAAAGTGCAGCACAGCACAGTACAGTACAACTGTATTAGTCCATGTTACAGGGAACAAAGGGAATTTGTGTTTCTGAAGGGGTTGGTCACAGATCTGCCAGTTCAGATCAAATCCCACATTTTGTTGTCTGGCTCAGGACTCAAACCAGTGACCTTTCAGTTACTGGACTAATTCTCTAACTTCCACCTCCTAACACTTCTAGCATGGGCAGCCTAGGCAAAGTTCCTTTTACACTATCCCATGTGTGTAGAAAACATGAGTCGGTCTCATGATCTGGTAATGAGGTAGTCCTGCCTTCAACTTCAAAATCAGTGTCACCCTCAGGTCAAGTGGGCATTACCTCTTGGTCTAATGGTCAAGACACTGGTTTTTCCCATGGGACACCTGGGTACAGATCCCGCCCATGAAATGTGCATACCTCTCCCAAGGCACCATTCCACTGCTTCCACCAATGTAGTGTTTTTTTGCAAACAGCAACGGTGTAATGCCCCTTTCGTCTCAAACCCGGGTCTCCCTGCCCGTAGGCAAACAAATATATTGTAGTGAATTCAGGGGGTAGCCCCAAACAGGTTTTGAACCTGGGTCCATCAACTGTCAAGCCAACACCTTAAGCATGTTAGGTTCTAAATGAACCTAGTAAAACTCAGGGACGTTTAGTAAAGCTCAAACCAAGTTTATTCACCCATTGGATCATACAGCTGCATAAGACAAAGAACATATTCACACAAGCACTGGTATTTAACCCTTTCTCCTATGCTGAGCCCCACCTTACACATCGGAACAGCCAATACACCTCTGTTGCTATCCAGAAGATTAGTGATATATGTTCTTCCTCACTTCATCTAACCTGACCTCTGCCCAAATTGCTCACTCCTCCCCAACTCACGGCTGTCATGTTGACTTGTACCAGACTGTGTCTCTTCTCCTCCCATAGGATCCCTGATGACTAAAAATAACATATCCTGACAGAATGGAAACGTTATACATTCCCCTCTCTCCTCAGTGACATGAATAAGTATATTTCATGTTTAGAAGTCAGAACCCAACAAGCGCTACGCCAAGAGGTCCGAACCTCTCGATGATGTGGCTAGGTGTTGGATTAAGGTCGCTACATTACCCCCTTCCTTGGGGAAAGCATGCCCCCACACTTCTTTATAGCAAGTCTCTCACGTGTACATGCCTCTTTGATGGCCTCACAGGCACTATCCCACTTCTGACACCAATGTAACGAATTAAGGGATAGCTCCAACCGGGACTCGACCCGGGTCCAGCGACTATCAAGCCAACACCTTATCCATTACACCAATAGATCAGAAGGTGGTAATTGGTAGGTGTTGGGTTCAGCTTGCTACAGTATATACTTATATAAGGCAATGTGTGATCTGGGAGCGGCAGCACTACCACTAGTGCTCCTGACACAGCCTAACACAATCTTTACCTTCTGAACCTTAAACACTGACCTAAAGTCAGATACATTTAGACAAACCACCATGTGAGCAGCAAGTGTAGGGTTAATGGAGTGAAGTGGGGGATGGGTAGGACCACCAGTATGAACTATATGTATATGAATGCATTACTATTCATGCGTTACAAAAACGGATGGATGCTCTTCATCAACACCATCTCACCTGTGAATCTAGATATCAGCAATCAATCAACAAGACTAATGAAATGGAGCAAATGAAGACATTAGAACTGCTAAAGGTCAGATATTATATTCTGACACATATTTCCTACTGGTAGATTTTGTACATGATCTGTCAATCCTGAGAGCAACGCTCTCTCTCCTCCTCTTCCCCCATCTCTCTTTGCTGGGGTGAAGTTTCCCCTAGATACAGATCTAGGATCAGCTTCCCCTCCCCCAAACCTAACAAGGATTATTAGTAGGAGGAATTTAAACCTGATCCAAAGCCAGTGTCTATTTGGGAAACGAGTCACCTCCCCCACAACTCTACATGTGGATAAGGCTTCCTCCATCTCACCATGTTCACATAGAAAACGGTAGTGTATTTCAGCTGTAAGTATTTTGTAGTTACTAGCTATATTATTTGAATTGAATTCACCTAGCTTCATTATTATTCAACAATAACTCGGCCAATGTAGCATGTTATATTTTGTCGATGCATGGAAAAGTATTAGCTATGTTGAAGCAGTATGTTAGCTAGCAGCTAGCTAGCTAGCCACTTTTCCTGGCTATACTGATAGGTTAATTAGCCAGCTAGCTAGCTGCTAAAGGTTGCTAGACTAGACATTAATACATTTCAGAATTTCTTATTAGTGCATTGCTTATCTTTGCTATGATGTATTAGATGTTGTCATATGAAAGCATTTTGTGTTGTGCATAATGTTAAAACCTCCAATGGTAGGCTAGCTAGCTAAATTAGCTACTGGTAGCTATCTACATTGTAATGCAAATGTGGTGCCTTGTGGTCCTAGCTAGGTAGCTTTGCTGTGGCAGGCAGAGTTATTTTTTGTGCAAGTCACAATGTGAGTCATTTTGTTTAGCAGTGATTGCATTTTGAAATAGCAGCTAGGGATAGTTATTAGAAATATTTCACTATTCAAATATGGATATTTGGATGATCCAAATACATCTTTTTTGTTGTTGTTGTGAAAACATGTTTTGTTTGCTGCAAGACTGGCAGAGACAGTGTGGTGCTAGAAGGGCAGGTTTGATTGGGAGAGACAGTTGTTGCTGCCATAGATCTGTTATACTATACATTATTAATGACATGTCCATTTTTCATTGTTTCTTGTCAGAACATGGATAAAAGCAGGAATCTCTCTGTTGCAAATGTATGTAGCCAACCTACTGCATTTCCTACATTTTAAAGTGGCAATCAGTAGTTGCAAAATTCATTTTTGGACATGCAATTTAATTATATGTACCCATTGATTCTTGCAGGGCGTTAATGCCACAGGGGGGCAACAGTGTCCAACTGATCAGGGAAACCCAGTTGGCAGGACGTTAATGCCACAGGGGGACAACAGTGTCCAATTTATCAGGGAAACCCAGTTGGCAGGACGTTAATACCACAGGGGGACAACAGTGTCCAACTTATCAAGGAAACCCAGTTGGCAGGACGTTAATGCCCTGGCATTTGCTATCCATTAATAATGCTTAAAGATGGGGAGGCCTAAGACGCCACTTTCCTTGGGCTTTTGCAAGTGGGCTTTACGAATACGATGGTTTTTGTAACCCCAGACAAATGACAAGATTGTCGAGTCCAAAGTCTTAAAAAATGACGAGGTAAGAAAAATAGGAAGATTCTTGCAAAGATAAAGGAACCTGGGAAGAGAAACCATTTTTATGGCATTAATGCGCCCCATCATAGAAAGAGGCAATATTCCCCAGCTCTCTATGTTTTGTTTTAGCTTTGCAACCAGATCACTGTAGTTAAGCTTGAAGATGAACTTTGGGTTTCTAGGTATGTTTAGTCCCAGGTAAGTTAAGTGATCATGCACCACTTTAAATGGTATCCTCTCTAGCTCACTTGTTGTAAAATTATCTGACATACACATGAGGTCACTTTTCCCCAATGTATTGAATAGCCAGATAGTTTGTCAAATGAATTGATTAAGTCTAGTAGCTTAGGGACAGAGGCTACTGGGTCTGAGAGGTATAAAAGCACATTGTCTGCATATAACGAAATGATGCTTTCTATGTTTCCTACTTTAAGACCTTGGATATTAGGATGATCCCTTATTTGTATCGCCAGGGGTTCAAGGGAGACAGCGAAGAGCAGAGGACTGAGTGGGCAACCCTGCTGGACAGATCTAGGTAGTTCAAAGGGACTAGATTTGTCTCTGTTGGTCAGAATAGAGGATGTTGGGCAGGCGTAGAGCGTTTTGACCCAGGTGATAAATGAGTCTCCAAATCCAAATCTAGTGAGTGCTTGGAACATGTATGACCATTCTATTTGGTCAAATGCTTTTTGAGCATCTAGCGAAATAATAGCCGCCTTGGAGCCTTTCCCATGATTTGCATATAGAATGTTAAGCAGCCTGCGCACATTAGAGAAAGAGAACCTGCCGGGGATAAACCCTGTCTGATCTGGGTGAATAATGGTTCTTACATGTTTGTTCAACCTAGTAGCAAGCACTTTGGTGAGTATTCTGTCTGTGGGATGTTGCAGTCTCCAGATGTCCACTAGATTCCTGGATTTTATTAGATTATTAAGAGATGAATGATTAGACTGTCTGTGGGATGTTGCAGTCTCCAGATGTCCACTAGATTCCTGGATTAGATTAGATTATTAAGAGATGAATGAGTAGTCTGTCTGTGGGATGTTGCAGTATCCAGATGTCCACTAGATTCCTGGATTAGATTAGATTATTAAGAGATGAATGAGTAGTCTGTCTGTGGGATGTTGCAGTCTATCGATGTCCACTAGATTCCTGGATTAGATTAGATTATTAAGAGATGAATGAGTAGTCTGTCTGTGGGATGTTGCAGTCTCCAGATGTCCACTAGATTCCTGGATTTGATTTGATTATTTAGAACCTGGACAGAGGTGATATTTGTGTACGTGTAGACAGTCTGTCAAGATACGGATTCAAGGTAACAATTAAAATATCCTCCGATTATTAGATCAGTGGTACTGTGAGCAAATCAAAAACATGTGGGTGGTCAATGTTTTGATGTGACACCTTTAACATCTGACTGATTCCCAAGATTGTTTCGTGACATTAATATATCCAAGAGCATTTCAAATAAAACTTCTTAAGTACAAATTAAAATAAAACTTGTCTGGCAGCAGAAAACCAAACACAGTAACAGACCCTAGAGAAACCCCCCCTCCCCACTGCTTCCCCAGAGAAACCCCCCCTCCTCACTGCTTCCCCAGAGAAACCCCCTCTCCCCACTGCTTCCCCAGAGAAACCCCCCCTCCCCACTGCTTCCCCAGAGAAACCCCCCTCCCCACTGCTTCCCCAGAGAAACCCCCCCTCCCCACTGCTTCCCCAGAGAAACCCGCTCTCCCCACTGCTTCCCCAGATGCCCAACATGTTTCTGATAAGATTTCAGTTTGGCTTGGATGCATATTTGATGTGGTTGAAAACAGTCAGCTTTTATGATGCTGATAAAGACAGGGGCCGTCTGTTAAGGTGCTAACTGCACAGTGCAGCTACAGGTTATACACTGAGTGTACAAAATATTTACAACACTGTTATGACGAGTTTCTCTGGTATCTCGTACTTCAGGATGTAAGAGAGTAGTCGACCACTTAGATGGAGAGTTGATTCATTGTTATTTAATGGTTACAGTACTGGATTCAATGACAAGCGGTACGGGCTCAGCCTCTTGTCATCTGAATGACTTCCATAGAAAATCTCTCAGTTTTTATAATGCTCTCCGAGCTACTTCCATCCCACAGTTTCCAACCATTATTGAGTGTCACTCATCTCCTACAATAGGATCCCCATACATAGTATCGTGTGGCACCCTAGCCAGACCATCACGTACTCTTTCTAAGATTAGCAACAGTGGCCCCTAATCTATCTTGGCACGCCAACCTTCTGGCCCCCCATCCGTGACCGACACAACACATGGCGTGTCCTTCTCCTCTCTCTCACCTACAGCTGATGACTTTAAAGACATTAATAAATGCTGTATCAAAAGACGTTATATCAAACACCTTCCTAATATTGAGTTACCTCCCCACTTTTGTCCTCAGAACAGCCTCAATTCATCGGGGGCATGGACTCTACAAGGTGTTGAAAGCGTTCCACAGGGATGCTGGCCCATGTTGACGCCGATTCTTCCCACAGTTGTCAAGTTGGCTGGATGTCCTTTGTGTGGTGTACCATGAGCGTGAAATACCCAGCAGCGTTGCAGTTCTTGACACAAACCGGTGTGCCTGGCACCTACTACCATACCCCGTTCAAAGGCACTTAAATATTTTGTCTTGCCCATTCACCCTCTGAATGGCACACATACACAATCCATGTCTCAATTGTCTCCAGGCTTAAACATCCTTCTTTAACCTGTCCCGTCCCCTTCATCTACAAGTGACATCAATAAGGGATCATAGCTTTCACCTGGATTCACCTGCTTAGTCTGTCATGGAAAGTGCAGATGTCCTTAATGTTTTGTCCACTTAGTGTAAATTGCACAATAATGATACATTGATGGATTTTCTTATGTAGTCTATTGTTTTCTCTGTATTGAACCTGCCTGCCACCCACCCGCCTGGGGACTGTGGGTTATGAGACAACACCTGCATCACTAGCTTGCATGTTCTGCAGCCTTGTAGAGATAGGGAGGGGATGACTGGGAGGCAGGTTGGCATTTATTGTCATGAATCTTGCCCTGGAGGCAGTTCTGCAAAGTGGTCACTAGCTGGCACAGGCATAAAGTAATAATATTTGATTTTAATGCTAACCTTAACCACACTGCTAATCCTTACCTTAAATTAAGACCATAAAACAACATTATTTTCCACAAATGTTTACGATATAGCCAATTTTGACTTTGCAGCTGGCATATCTAGAGGAAATCGTGCAGTTCTGCCTTCAGGGCAAAATTCATGACAAATGTAAACCTGCGACTGGGAGAGGGCAATGTAAAATCGATAACGAAATTGTTTTCACAATTAACAAGCTTTTTCTTGTTTAAAGTATGTTTTATTATGAAAAGTACAATATGTTCATGTGCAAATGTACAATTATGGAGCATATGTCCATATACAATTAGTTTTTCAACATAAAAGACATACAAAAAATTATCACATTGGTATTTTAACGGTGTTATTGTAAGAGTTTAAATGTTTAAACAGAGGATACATCTAAAACAGTATAAAACAAGTGCAGTATGTTCTGAGTATGTTAACTTAACGTAAACTCATAACGTCACACTATAACTTCATGGGAGTCTTGTGGAAAGACTGCATGTTGTTTTGGGTGTATTCATTAACATTTGCAGAATATTCCTGTAATGTCAGATGGCATCTTGTCAGACGGCAACAGCCTAGTCGGCTGCAGACACTCATAAGGAGTTCAAGTAGTTTATATGCCATTTGCAGGTATTAAAGGTAATACATACATTGTAATTCCTTGTTGGAGCTCATATAGGACAGTACATACCAGTGGAGGCTGCTGAGGGGAGGACCGCTCATAATAATGGCTGGAACGGAGCCAATTAAATGGCATCAAACACATGGAAACCATGTATTTGATGTATTTGATACCATTCCCCTCAATCCGCTCCAGCCATTACAAGCCTGTCCTCCCCAACTAAAGTCACACCAACCTCCTGTGGTACATACACACAAACAGTGAAATACATCATAAGAACATCAATAAAAAATGCAAAGTGGTAAGATCATAAAAGGAAAAACTGTTCAGTCATGTTCTAAAAGTATGATGAAAACAGTTTAGGTTGCTTGATTTAACAGGCAGAGAGAACTGGGATAGAAGCTGTTCTTGAACCTGTGATCCAGAAACTGCCTAGCAACCACTGGTCCTCACTAGACTGGTGCCCTGCATGTCTATTTTTTCATTGGATTTTACCAGATTTTGAAGTGATGTCTGTGTATGTTGGACACTTAGTGCTGGAATGTCTGTTTGTTCCCAATTCTCTCAGAAATGATGGTCCTCATTTGAAGGTCCTGTGTCAATGTCCTCACTATTATAGGAAGATGTGTGAGTGTGTGTCCAGTGTGTGTGTGTATCCAGAGTGAGTGTGTGTGTCCAGTGTGTATGTGTGTCCAGTGTGTGTATGTGTCCAGTATGTGTGTGTGTGTGAGTGTGTCAGTGTTACCATGGTTATTATTTACAGGGACACTGAGGAGTCACCATTATAAACTCTAAACCCTGGATAGAGGGCCTGAGTGAATGTGGAGTGGAATGTGTACAGGTGGGTCAGTGTGTGTGTGTATCCAGAGTGTGTTTGTCTGTCCAGTGTGTGTATGTGTGTGTCCAGTGTGTGTATGTGTGCGTGTGTGTGTGTCCAGTGTGTGTGTGTCCAGTGTTTGTGTGTCCAGCATGTGTGTGTGTCCAGTGTGTCTTGGTGTGTGTGTGTCCAGTGTGTGTGTGTGTGTATCCAGTGTGTGTGTCCAGTGTGTGTGTGTCCCCGGTGTGTCCGGTGTGTGTGTGTCCAGTGTGTGTCTGTGTGTGTGTCCAGTGTGTGTGTGTGTGCCCAGTGTGTGTGTGTGTGTGTGTACCCAGTGTGTGTATGTGTCCGGTGTGTGTGTGTGTCTGGTGTGTGTGTGTCCAGTGTGTGTGTGTGTCCAGTGTGTGTGTCTCCATTGT
Organism: Coregonus clupeaformis; assembly: GCF_020615455.1. NCBI lineage: Eukaryota > Metazoa > Chordata > Actinopteri > Salmoniformes > Salmonidae > Coregonus > Coregonus clupeaformis. The sequence continues at coordinate 44,811,207 of NC_059198.1, read as the reverse complement.
GTGTGTGTCCAGTGTGTGTGTGTGTGAGTGTGTGTGTGTTTGTGCAGTGTGTGTGTGTCCAGTGTGTGTGTCCAGTGTGTGTGTCCAGTGTGTGTGTGTGTGTGTGTGTGTGTCCAGTGTGTGTCCAGTTTGTGTGTGTGTGTCAGTGTTACCATGGTTATTATTTACAGGGACACTGAGGAGTCAACATTAGAAACCCTAAACCCTGGATAGAGGGTCTCAGTGAATGTGGAGTGGAATGTGTACAGGTGGGTCAGTGTGTCAGAGGAGACTCTGTAGAAGGACAGAGTGCCGGCTGGCCAGTCCAGATACACTCCTACTCTGTGGGAGCGGGAGGAGGGGACGTTTATGGTAGTGGACTTATTATTGTGCCAGGCTCTGTAACTGTTGTCAGAACAGAACATAATCCAGGACTTGTTATTGTATCCAAGCCAACAGTCATTACCCCCTCCTCTCCTGCTAATTCCTTTATATGTCACTCCTATATCAACCCTGTTCCCACTCCACTCTACCTCCCAGTAACAGCGCCCAGTTAGACCCTCTCTACACAGCACCTGTCTCCAGACCTCAAATCTCTCTGGGTGATCAGGATACAGCTGCTTCTCTCTCCTCCATGTCACCTTTCTGTTCTCCTTAGACAGAGAGAGGAGTCTGTTTACTGTGTTTAGGTCCAGTGTGAGATCACAGATATCTGATGGATGAAACCAGACACAATATTAGAAATCATCATCATTCACATTAGAATGTTAACTCACTTTTCACTAATTCATTTAATGTAGATGTTTCTAGGTATCAAAAGGAGAAGTTAAGGTAACTTGAGATTTGTTCAATGACCATATGTTATACTGTATGGTAATATAAAACACACTTATTCCCATTAATTACACACACACACACACACACATCCTGAACACACACACACATCCTGACCACACACACATTTCTAACGTAACAAGAACGCGTCACAAACACACACAGACACACACATTCTCAAAGCAACTCTTTGTAAACTTTGGTGTCCCTGATTTCTGCTTCTGTAGAACTACAGCTGATATTTAATATGACCAAGTAAGTAATGATGGTGGTCTTTTACTTTGACTTCACTTGAATTAAGAATTATTCTTAGTCATATTCTTCACAGCAGTCAACACTCACATTTTCTAAGTCCAGGTTTCATTGTGTACTCTCCACCATGTTCCACACTGTAGCGGTAAACAGAAGAACAGACAGTCATTGAGTGATAAACCTGAACTCACACATACTCACACACACACACACTAGACACACACACACATTCAGCATATAACTTTGTAAAAGCGGTGGTAAGAATGTTTGTCTGTGTGTGTGTGTGTCTGTGTGTCTGTGTGTGTGTCCAGTGTGCGTATGTGTGTGTCCAGTGTGTGTGTCCTGTTTGTGTGTGTGTGTGTCCAGTGTGTGTGTCCAGTGTGTGTGTGTGTGTGTGTCCAGTGTGTGTGTGTGTGTCCTCTTTGTGTGTGCCAAGTGTGTATATTTGTGTGTGTCCAGTGTGTGTGTGTGTCTGTGTGTGTGTGTGTGTGTGTGTTTGTGTTCAGTTTGTGTGTGTTTGACAAGTGAATGTGTGTGTCCAGTGTGTGTGTGTGTGTGTGTGTGTCCAGTGTGAGTGTTTGTGTGTCAAGTGTGTGTGTGTGTCAAGTGTGTCCAATCTGTGTGTGTGTCCAGTGTGTGTGTGTCCAATCTGTGTGTGTGTCCAGTGTGTGTGTGTGGGTGTGTGTCATGTGTGTGTCCAGTGTGTGTGTGTGTCCAGTGTGTGTGTGTGTGTGTGTGTGTCCAGTGTGTGCGTGTGTGGGTCCAGTGTGTGTGTTTGTGTGTGTGTTCAGTGTGTGTGTGTGTGTCCAGTGTGTGTGTGTGTGTGTGTCCAGTGTGTGTGTGTGTGTCCTCTTTGTGTGTACCCAGTGTGTATGTGTGTGTGTGTCCAGTGTGTGTGTGTGTGTCCTGTGTGTGTGTGTGTGTGTGTTTGTGTTCAGTTTGTGTGTGTTTGTCAAGTTAATGTGTGTGTCCAGTGTGTGTGTGTGTGTGTGTGTGTGTGTGTCCAGTGTGAGTGTGTGTGTGTCAAGTTTGTGTGTGTGTGTGTCCAATCTGTGTGTGTGTCTAGTGTGTGTGTGTCCAGTGTGTGTGTGTGTCCAGTGTGTGTGTGGGTGTGTGTCCAGTGTGTGTCCAGTATGTGTGTGTGTGTGTGTGTGTGTGTGTGTGTCCAGTGTGTGCGTGTGTGGGTCCAGTGTGTGTGTTTGTTTTTGTGTGTGTGTGTGTGTGTGTGTGTGTGTGTGTGTCCAGTGTGTGTGTGTGTGTGTGTGTCCAGTGTGAGTTAGTGTGTGTCAAGTGTGTGTGTGTGTGTGTCCAATCTGTGTGTGTGTCCAGTGTGTGTGTGGGTGTGTGTCCAGTGTGTGTCCAGTGTGTGTGTGTGTGCAGTGTGTGCATGTGTGGGTCCAGTGTGTGTGTTTGTGTGTGTGTTCAGTGTGTGTGTGTGTGTGTGTCCAGTGTGTGTGTGTTTGTGTGTCCAGTGTGTGTGTGTGTGTGTCCTGTGTGTGTGCCCAGTGTGTATGTGTGTGTGTGTGTCCAGTGTGTGTGTGTGTGTCCTGTGTGTGTGTGTGTGTGTGTGTTTGTGTTCAGTTTGTGTGTGTTTGTCAAGTGAATGTGTGTGTCCAGTGTGTGTGTGTGTGTGTGTCCAGTGTGAGTGTGTGTGTGTGTCAAGTGTGTGTGTGTGTGTGTCCAATCTGTGTGTGTGTCCAGTGTGTGTGTGTCCAGTGAGTGTGTGTCCAGTGTGTGTGTAAGTGTGTGTCCATTGTGTGTCCAGTGTGTGTGTGTGTGTGTGTGTGTGTCCAGTGTGTGCGTGTGTGGGTCCAGTGTGTGTGTTTGTGTGTGTGCTCAGTGTGTGTGTGTCCAGTGTGTGTGTATGTCCAGTGTGTGTGTGTGTGTCCTCTTTGTGTGTGCCCAGTGTGTATGTGTGTGTGTGTCCAGTGTGTGTGTGTGTGTGTGTCCTGTGTGTGTGTGTGTGTGTGTGTGTGTTTGTGTTCAGTTTGTGTGTGTTTGTCAAGTGAACACCAAGCAGCGTTGCAATTCTTGACACAAACCGGTGTGCCTGGCACCTACTACCATACCCCGTTCAAAGGCACTTAAATATTTTGTCTTGCCCATTCACCCTCTGAATGGCACACATACACAATCCATGTCTCAATTGTCTCCAGGCTTAAACATCCTTATTTAACCTGTCCCGTCCCCTTCATCTACAAGTGACATCAATAAGGGATCATAGCTTTCACCTGGATTCACCTGCTCAGTCTGTCATGGAAAGTGCAGATGTCCTTAATGTTTTGTCCACTTAGTGTAAATTGCACAATAATGATACATTGATGGATTTTCTTATGTAGTCTATTGTTTTCTCTGTATTGAACCTGCCTGCCACCCACCCGCCCGGGGACTGTGGGTTATGAGACAACACCTGCATCACTAGCTTGCATGTTCTGCAGCCTTGTAGAGATAGGGAGGGGATGACTGGGAGGCAGGTTGGCATTTATTGTCATGAATCTTGCCCTGGAGGCAGTTCTGCAAAGTGGTCACTAGCTGGCACAGGCATAAAGTAATAATATTTGATTTTAATGCTAACCTTAACCACACTGCTAATCCTTACCTTAAATTAAGACCATAAAACAACATTATTTTCCACAAATGTTTACGATATAGCCAATTTTGACTTTGCAGCTGGCATATCTAGAGGATATCGTGCAGTTCTGCCTTCAGGGCAAAATTCATGACAAAAGTAAACCTGCGACTGGGAGAGGGCAATGTAAAATCGATAATGAAATTGTTTTCACAATTAACAAGCTTTTTCTTGTTTAAAGTATGTTTTATTATGAAAAGTACAATATGTTCATGTACAAATGTACAATTATGGAGCATATGTCCATATACAATTAGTTTTTCAACATAAAAGACATACAAAAAATTATCACATTGTTATTTTAACGGTGTTATTGTAAGAGTTTAAATGTTTAAACAGAGGATACATCTAAAACAGTATAAAACAAGTGCAGTATGTTCTGAGTATGTTAACTTAACGTAAACTCATAACGTCACACTATAACTTCATGGGATTCTTGTGGAAAGACTGCATGTTGTTTTGGGTGTATTCATCAACATTTGCAGAATATTCCTGTAATGTCAGATGGCATCTTGTCAGACGGCAACAGCCTAGTCGGCAGCAGACACTCATAAGGAGTTCAAGTAGTTTATTTGCCATTTGCAGGTATTAAAGGTAATACATACATTGTAATTCCTTGTTGGAGCTCATATAGGACAGTACATACCAGTGGAGGCTGCTGAGGGGAGGACCGCTCATAATAATGGCTGGAACAGAGACAATTAAATGGCATCAAACACATGGAAACCATGTATTTGATTTATTTGATACCATTCCACTCAATCCGCTCCAGCCATTACAAGCCTGTCCTCCCCAACTAAAGTCACACCAACCTCCTGTGGTACATACACACAAACAGTGAAATACATCATAAGAACATCAATAAAAAATGCAAAGTGGTAAGATCATAAAAGGAAAAACTGTTCAGTCATGTTCTAAAAGTATGATGAAAACAGTTTAGGTTGCTTGATTTAACAGGCAGAGAGAACTGGGATAGAAGCTGTTCTTGAACCTGTGATCCAGAAACTGCCTAGCAACCACTGGTCCTCACTAGACTGGTGCCCTGCATGTCTATTATTTCATTGGATTTTACCAGGTTTTGAAGTGATGTCTGTGTATGTTGGACACTTAGTGCTGGAATGTCTGTTTGTTCCCAATTCTCTCAGAAATGATGGTCCTCATTTGAAGGTCCTGTGTCAATGTCCTCACTATTATAGGAAGATGTGTGAGTGTGTGTCCAGTGTGTGTGTGTATCCAGAGTGAGTGTGTGTGTCCAGTGTGTGTGTCCAGTGTGTGTATGTGTCCAGTGTGTGTGTGTGTGTGAGTGTGTCAGTGTTACCATGGTTATTATTTACAGGGACACTGAGGAGTCACCATTATAAACTCTAAACCCTGGATAGAGGGCCTCAGTGAATGTGGAGTGGAATGTGTACAGGTGGGTCAGTGTGTGTGTGTATCCAGAGTGTGTTTGTCTGTCCAGTGTGTGTGTGTGTGTGTGTCCAGTGTGTGTATGTGTGCGTGTGTGTGTGTCCAGTGTGTGTGTGTCCAGTGTTTGTGTGTCCAGCATGTGTGTGTGTCCAGTGTGTGTTGGTGTGTTTGTGTCCAGTGTGTGTGTGTGTGCGTGTATCCAGTGTGTGTGTCCAGTGTGTGTGTGTGTCCGGTGTGTCCGGTGTGTGTGTGTCCAGTGTGTGTCTGTGTGTGTGTCCAGTGTGTGTGTGTGTGCCCAGTGTGTGTGTGTGTGTGTGTACCCAGTGTGTGTATGTGTCCGGTGTGTGTGTGTGTGCTGGTGTGTGTGTGTCCAGTGTGTGTGTGTGTCCAGTGTGTGTGTCTCCATTGTGTGTGTGTCCAGTGTGTGTGTGTGTCCAGTGTGAGTGTGTGTGTGTTTGTGCAGTGTGTGTGTGTCCAGTGTGTGTGTCCAGTGTGTGTGTGTGTGTGTGTGTGTGTCCAGTGTGTGTCCAGTTTGTGTGTGTGTGTCAGTGTTACCATGGTTATTATTTACCATGGTTATTATTTAGAAACCCTAAACCCTGGATAGAGGGTCTCAGTGAATGTGGAGTGGAATGTGTACAGGTGGGTCAGTGTGTCAGAGGAGACTCTGTAGAAGGACAGAGTGCCGGCTGGCCAGTCCAGATACACTCCTACTCTGTGGGAGCGGGAGGAGGGGACGTTTATGGTAGTGGACTTATTATTGTGCCAGGCTCTGTAACTGTTGTCAGAACAGAACATAATCCAGGACTTGTTATTGTATCCAAGCCAACAGTCATTACCCCCTCCTCTCCTGCTAATTCCTTTATATGTCACTCCTATATCAACCCTGTTCCCACTCCACTCTACCTCCCAGTAACAGCGCCCAGTTAGACCCTCTCTACACAGCACCTGTCTCCAGACCTCAAATCTCTCTGGGTGATCAGGATACAGCTGCTTCTCTCTCCTCCATGTCACCTTTCTGTTCTCCTTAGACAGAGAGAGGAGTCTGTTTACTGTGTTTAGGTCCAGTGTGAGATCACAGATATCTGATGGATGAAACCAGACACAATATTAGAAATCATCATCATTCACATTAGAATGTTAACTCACTTTTCACTAATTCATTTAATGTAGATGTTTCTAGGTATCAAAAGGAGAAGTTAAGGTAACTTGAGATTTGTTCAATGACCATATGTTATACTGTATGGTAATATAAAACACACTTATTCCCATTAATTACACACACACAGACACACATCCTGAACACACACACACATCCTGACCACACACACACATTTCTAACGTAACAAGAACGCGTCACAAACACACACAGACACACACATTCTCAAAGCAACTCTTTGTAAACTTTGGTGTCCCTGATTTCTGCTTCTGTAGAACTACAGCTGATATTTAATATGACCAAGTAAGTAATGATGGTGGTCTTTTACTTTGACTTCACTTGAATTAAGAATTATTCTTAGTCATATTCTTCACAGCAGTCAACACTCACATTTTCTAAGTCCAGGTTTCATTGTGTACTCTCCACCATGTTCCACACTGTAGCGGTAAGCAGAAGAACAGACAGTCATTGAGTGATAAACCTGAACTCACACATACTCACACACACACACACTAGACACACACACACATTCAGCATATAACTTTGTAAAAGCGGTGGTAAGAATGTTTGTCTGTGTGTGTGTGTGTCTGTGTGTCTGTGTGTGTGTCCAGTGTGCATATGTGTGTGTCCAGTGTGTGTGTCCTGTTTGTGTGTGTGTGTGTCAATCAATCAATCAATTTTATTTTATATAGCCCTTCTTACATCAGCTAATATCTCGAAGTGCTGTACAGAAACCCAGCCTAAAACCCCAAACAGCTAGTAATGCAGGTGTAGAAGCACGGTGGCTAGGAAAAACTCCCTAGAAAGGCGAAAGCCTAGGAAGAAACCTAGAGAGGAACCAGGCTATGAGGGGTGGCCAGTCCTCTTCTGGCTGTGCCGGGTGGAGATTATAACAGAACCATGCCAAGATGTTCAAAAATGTTCATAAGTGACAAGCATGGTCAAATAATAATCAGGAATAAATCTCAGTTGGCTTTTCATAGCCGATCATTAAGAGTTGAAAACAGCAGGTCTGGGACAGGTAGGGGTTCCATAACCGCAGGCAGAACAGTTGAAACTGGAATAGCAGCAAGGCCAGGCGGACTGGGGACAGCAAGGAGTCACCACGGCCGGTAGTCCCGACGTATGGTCCTAGGGCTCAGGTCTCTCAGTTGGCTTTTCATAGCCGATCATTAAAGAGTTGAAAACAGCAGGTCTGGGACAGGTAGGGGGTTTCGTAGCCGCAGGCAGAACAGTTGAAACTGGAATAGCAGCAAGGCCAGGCGGACTGGGGACAGCAAGGTGTCATCATGCCCGGTAGTCCTGACGTATGGTCCTAGGGCTCAGGTTCTCAGAGAGAAAGAGAGAACGAGAGAATTAGAGAGAGCATACTTAAATTCACACAGGACACTGGATAAGACAGGAGAAGTACTCCAGGTATAACCAACTAACCCCAGCCCCCCGACACATAAACTACTGCAGCATAAATACTGGAGGCTGAGACAGGAGCGGTCCGGAGACACTGTGGCCCCATCCGAAGAAACCCCGGACAGGGCCAAACAGGAAGGATATAACCCCACCCACTCCGCCAAAGCACAGCCCCCCGCACCACTAGAGGGATATCCCCAACCACCAACTTACAATCCTGAGACAAGGCCGAGTATAGCCCACAGAGGTCTCCACCACAGCACATACCAAGGGGGGCGCCAACCCAGACAGGAAGATCACGTCAGTAACTCAACCCACTCAAGTGACGCACCCCTCCCAGGGACGGCATGAAAGAGCACCAGCAAGCCAGTGACTCAGCCCCTGCAACAGGGTTAGAGGCAGAGAACCCCAGTGGAGAGGGGAACCGGCCCGGCAGAGACAGCAAGGGCTGTTCGTTGCTCCAGCCTTTCCGTTCACCTTCACACTCCTGGGCCAGACTACACTCAATCATATGACCTACTGAAGAGATAAGTCTTCAGTAAAGACTTAAAGGTTGAGACCGAGTCTGCGTCTCTCACATGGGTAGGCAGACTGTTCCATAAAAATGGAGATCTATAGGAGAAAGCCCTGCCTCCCGCTGTTTGCTTAGAAATTCTAGGGACAATTAGGAGGCCTGCGTCTTGTGACCGTAGCGTACGTATTGGTATGTACGGCAGGACCAACTCGGAAAGATAGGTAGGAGCAAGCCCATGTAACGCTTTATAGGTTAACAGTAAAACCTTGAAATCAGCCCTTGCCTTAACAGGAAGCCAGTGTAGGGAAGCTAGCACTGGAGTAATATGATCAAATTTCTTGGTTCTAGTCAGGATTCTAGCAGCCGTATTTAGCACTAACTGAAGTTTATTTAGTGCTTTATCCGGGTAGCCGGAAAATAGAGCATTGCAGTAGTCTAACCTAGAAGTAACAAATGCATGGATTAATTTTTCTGCATCATTTTTGGACAGAAAATTTCTGATTTTTGCAATGTTACGTAGATGGAAAAAAGCTGTCCTTGAAACAGTCTTGATATGTTCGTCAAAAGAGAGATCAGGGTCAAGAGTAACACCGAGGTCCTTCACAGTTTTATTTGAGACGACTTTACAACCATCTAGATGAATTGTCAGATTTAACAGAAGATCTCTTTGTTTCTTGGGACCTAGAACAAGCATCTCTGTTTTGTCCGAGTTTAAAAGTAAAAAGTTTTCAGCCATCCACTTCCTTATGTCTGAAACACAGGCTTCTAGCGAGGGCAATTTTGGGGCTTCACCATGTTTCATTGAAATGTACAGCTGTGTGTCATCCGCATAGCAGTGAAAGTTAACATTATGTTTTCGAATAACATCCCCAAGAGGTAAAATATATAGTGAAAACAATAGTGGTCCTAAAACGGAACCTTGAGGAACACCGAAATGTACAGTTGATTTGTCGGAGGACAGACCATTCACAGAGACAAACTGATATCTTTCCGACAGGTAGGATCTAAACCAGGCCAGAACTTGTCCGTGTAGACCAATTTGGGTTTCCAGTCTCTCCAAAAGAATGTGGTGATCGATGGTGTCAAAGGCAGCACTAAGGTCTAGTAGCACGAGGACAGATGCAGAGCCTCGGTCTGACGCCATTAAAAGGTCATTTACCACCTTCACAAGTGCAGTCTCAGTGCTATGATGGGGTCTAAAACCAGACTGAAGCATTTCGTATACATTGTTTGTCTTCAGAAAGGCAGTGAGGTTGCTGCGCAACAGCTTTTTCTAAAATTTTTGAGAGGAATGGAAGATTCGATATAGGCCGATAGTTTTTTATATTTTCCGGGTCAAGGTTTGGCTTTTTCAAGAGAGGCTTTATCACTGCCACTTTTAGTGAGTTTGGTACACATCCGGTGGATAGAGAGCTGTTTATTATGTTCAACATAGGAGGGCCAAGCACAGGAAGCAGCTCCTTCAGCAGTTTAGTAGGAATAGGATCCAGTATGCAGCTTGAAGGTTTAGAGGCCATGATTATTTTCATCATTGTGTCAAGAGATATAGTACTAAAACACTTAAGTGTCTCTCCCGATCCCAGGCCCTCGCAGAGTCTGTGCAGATCCAGGACAGCTAAGCCCTGGAGGAATACGCAGATTCAAAGAGGAGTCCGTAATTTGCTTTCTAATGGTCATGATCTTTTCCTCAAAGAAGTTCATGAATTTATCACTGCTGAAGTGAAAGCCATCCTCTCTTGGGGAATGCTGCTTTTTAGTTAGCTTTGCAACAGTATCAAAAAGAAATTTTTGGATTGTTCTTATTTTCCTCAATTAAGTTGGAAAAGTAGGATGATCGAGCAGCAGTGAGGGCTCTTCGGTACTGCACGGTACTGTCTTTCCAAGCTAGTCGGAAGACTTCCAGTTTGGTGTGGCGCCATTTCCGTTCCAATTTCCTGGAAGCTTGCTTCAAAGCTCGGGTATTTTCTGTATACCAGGGAGCTAGTTTCTTATGACAAATGTTTTTCGTTTTTAGGGGTGCAACTGCATCTAGGGTATTGCGCAAGGTTAAATTGAGTTCCTCAGTTAAGTGGTTAACTGATTTTTGTCCTCTGACGTCCTTGGGTAGGCAGAAGGAGTCTGGAAGGGCATCAATGAATTTTTGTGTTGTTTGAGAATTTATAGCACGACTTTTGATGCTCCTTGGTTGGGGTCTGAGCAGATTATTTGTTGCGATTGCAAATGTAATAAAATGGTGGTCCGATAGTCCAGGATTTTGTGGAAAAACATTAAGATCTACAACATTTATTCCATGGGACAAAACTAGGTCCAGAGTATGACTGTGGCAGTGAGTAGGTCCAGAGACATGTTGGACAAAACCCACTGAGTCGATAATGGCTCCGAAAGACTTTTGGAGTGGGTCTGTGGACTTCTCCATGTGAATATTAAAATCACCAAAAATTAGAATATGATCTGCTATGACTACAAGGTCTGATAGGAATTCAGGAAACTCAGAGAGGAACGCTGTATATGGCCCAGGAGGCCTGTAAACAGTAGCTATAAAAAGTGATTGAGTAGGCTGCATAGATTTCATGACTAGAAGCTCAAAAGATGAAAACGCCATTTTTTTTTTTGTAAATTGAAATTTGCTATCGTAAATGTTAGCAACACCTCCGCCTTTGCGGGATGCACGGGGAATATGGTCACTAGTGTAACCGGGAGGTGAGGCCTCATTTAACACAGCAAATTCATCAGGCTTAAGCCATGTTTCAGTCAGGCCAATCACATCGATATTATGATCAGTGATTAGTTCATTGACTATGACTGCCTTTGAAATGAGGGATCTAACATTAAGTAACCCTATTTTGAGATGTGAGGTATCACGATCTCTTTCAATAATGGCAGGAATGGAGGAGGTCTTTATCCTAATAAGATTGCTAGGGTGAACACCGCCATGTTTAGTTTTGCCCAACCTAGGTCGAGGCACAGACACAGTCTCAATGGGTATGGCTGAGCTGACTACACTGACTGTGCTATTGGCAGACTCCACTAAGCTGGCAGGTTGGCTAACAGCCTGCTGCCTGGCCTGCACCCTATTTCACTGTGGGGCTAGAGGAGTTAGAGCCCTATCTATGTTGGTAGATAAGAGGAGAGCACCCCTCCAGCTAGGATGGAGTCCGTCACTCCCTCAGCAGGTCAGGCTTGGTCCTGTTTGTGGGTGAGTCCCAGAAAGAGGGCCAATTATCCACAAATGTTATCTTTTGGGAGGGGCAGAAAACAGTTTTCAACCAGCGATTAAGTGCTGAGACTCTGCTGTAGAGCTCGTCACTTCCCCTAACTGGGAGGGGGCCAGAGACAATTACTCGATGCCGACACATCTTTCTAGCTGATTTACAAGCTGAAGCTATGTTGCACTTGGTGACCTCTGACTGTTTCATCCTAACATCGTTGGTGCCGACGTGGATAACAATATCTCTATACTCTCTACACTCGCCAGTTTTAGCTTTAGCCAGCACCATCTTTAGATTAGCCTTAACGTCGGTAGCCCTGCCCCTGGTAAACAGTGTATGATCGCTGGGTGATTCGTTTTAAGTCTAATACTGCGGGTAATGGAGTCGCCAATGACTAGGGTTTTCAATTTGTCAGAGCTAATGGTGGGAGCCTTCGGCGTCTCAGACCCCGTAACGGGAGGAGTAGAGACTAGAGAAGACTCAGACTCAGACTCCGACTCGCTACATAATGGGGAAAACCGGTTGAAGGTTTCTGTCGGCTGAATGAGCGACACCGGTTGAGTATTCCAACAGTATTTCCCTCCAGAAGCCATGAGAAAGTTGTCCGGCTGCGGGGGACTGTGCGGGGGGATTTATACTAACGTTACTGTCTGTACTTACTGGTGGCACAGACGCTGTTTCTTCCTTTCCTACACTGAGATTACCCTTGCCTAACGATTGCGTCTGAAGCTGGGCTTGTAGCACAGCTATTTTCGCCGTAAGGCGATCGTTCTCCTGTATATTATGAGTACAGCGACTGCAATTAGAAGACATCATGTTAATGTTACTACTTAGCTTCGGCTGTTGAAGATGTTGATGAACCATGTCCAGATAAAGCGTCCGGGTGAAAAAAGTTGAATAAGGGAAAAAAGTTGCGATGGAAAAAGGAAAATAACGTAAAGTTGGCAGCTAAAACGCACAGGAAAATGACTCTTCTGTCTCGGGATAAACGTCCGGGGGTGAAAAAAGTTTAACGAAAAAAGATGAGTGAGGACAAAACTAAAAAGTTGGTAAATTTGTTGAACACAAAGATTGATTAAACGTTTATTAAAAGTAAAACGTGAATAGTTTGGCAGGTAGCCAAGTAGCAACAAACAGCACAGCAGTACGGAGACAATGCAGTGTGTGTGTCCAGTGTGTGTGTGTGTGTGTGTCCAGTGTGTGTGTGTGTGTCCTCTTTGTGTGTGCCAAGTGTGTATGTGTGTGTGTGTCCAGTGTGTGTGTGTCTGTGTGTGTGTGTGTGTGTTTGTGTTCAGTTTGTGTGTGTTTGACAAGTGAATGTGTGTGTCCAGTGTGTGTGTGTGTGTGTGTGTGTGTCCAGTGTGAGTGTTTGTGTGTCAAGTGTGTGTGTGTGTGTCAAGTGTGTCCAATCTGTGTGTGTGTCCAGTGTGTGTGTGTCCAATCTGTGTGTGTGTCCAGTGTGTGTGTGGGTGTGTGTCATGTGTGTGTCCAGTGTGTGTGTGTGTGTGTGTGTGTGTGTGTGTGTGTGTCCAACGTGTGCGTGTGTGGGTCCAGTGTGTGTGTTTGTGTGTGTGTTCAGTGTGTGTGTGTGTGTGTGTGTGTGTGTCCAGTGTGTGTGTGTGTGTGTGTCCAGTGTGTGTGTGTGTGTCCTCTTTGTGTGTACCCAGTGTGTATGTGTGTGTGTGTCCAGTGTGTGTGTGTGTGTCCTGTGTGTGTGTGTGTGTGTGTGTTTGTGTTCAGTTTGTGTGTGTTTGTCAAGTTAATGTGTGTGTCCAGTGTGTGTGTGTGTGTGTGTGTGTGTGTCCAGTGTGAGTGTGTGTGTGTCAAGTTTGTGTGTGTGTGTGTCCAATCTGTGTGTGTGTCTAGTGTGTGTGTGTCCAGTGTGTGTGTGTGGGTGTGTGTCCAGTGTGTGTCCAGTATGTGTGTGTGTGTGTGTGTGTGTGTGTGTGTGTGTGTGTGTCCAGTGTGTGCGTGTGTGGGTCCAGTGTGTGTGTTTGTTTTTGTGTGTGTGTGTGTGTGTGTGTGTGTGTGTGTGTGTGTGTGTGTCCAGTGTGTGTGTGTGTGTGTGTCCAGTGTGAGTTAGTGTGTGTCAAGTGTGTGTGTGTGTGTGTCCAATCTGTGTGTGTGTCCAGTGTGTGTGTGGGTGTGTGTCCAGTGTGTGTCCAGTGTGTGTGTGTGTGTGCAGTGTGTGGCATGTGTGGGTCCAGTGTGTGTGTTTGTGTGTGTGTTCAGTGTGTGTGTGTGTGTGTGTGTCCAGTGTGTGTGTTTGTGTGTCCAGTGTGTGTGTGTGTGTGTCCTGTGTGTGTGCCCAGTGTGTATGTGTGTGTGTGTGTCCAGTGTGTGTGTGTGTGTCCTGTGTGTGTGTGTGTGTTTGTGTTCAGTTTGTGTGTGTTTGTCAAGTGAATGTGTGTGTCCAGTGTGTGTGTGTGTGTGTCCAGTGTGAGTGTGTGTGTGTGTCAAGTGTTTGTGTGTGTGTGTCCAATCTGTGTGTGTGTCCAGTGTGTGTGTGTCCAGTGAGTGTGTGTCCAGTGTGTGTGTAAGTGTGTGTCCATTGTGTGTCCAGTGTGTGTGTGTGTGTGTGTGTGTGTGTGTGTGTGTGTCCAACGTGTGCGTGTGTGGGTCCAGTGTGTGTGTTTGTGTGTGTGTTCAGTGTGTGTGTGTGTGTGTGTGTGTGTGTCCAGTGTGTGTGTGTGTGTGTGTCCAGTGTGTGTGTGTGTGTCCTCTTTGTGTGTACCCAGTGTGTATGTGTGTGTGTGTCCAGTGTGTGTGTGTGTGTCCTGTGTGTGTGTGTGTGTGTGTGTTTGTGTTCAGTTTGTGTGTGTTTGTCAAGTTAATGTGTGTGTCCAGTGTGTGTGTGTGTGTGTGTGTGTGTGTCCAGTGTGAGTGTGTGTGTGTCAAGTTTGTGTGTGTGTGTGTCCAATCTGTGTGTGTGTCTAGTGTGTGTGTGTCCAGTGTGTGTGTGTGGGTGTGTGTCCAGTGTGTGTCCAGTATGTGTGTGTGTGTGTGTGTGTGTGTGTCCAGTGTGTGCGTGTGTGGGTCCAGTGTGTGTGTTTGTTTTTGTGTGTGTGTGTGTGTGTGTGTGTGTGTGTGTGTCCAGTGTGTGTGTGTGTGTGTGTCCAGTGTGAGTTAGTGTGTGTCAAGTGTGTGTGTGTGTGTGTCCAATCTGTGTGTGTGTCCAGTGTGTGTGTGGGTGTGTGTCCAGTGTGTGTCCAGTGTGTGTGTGTGTGCAGTGTGTGCATGTGTGGGTCCAGTGTGTGTGTTTGTGTGTGTGTTCAGTGTGTGTGTGTGTGTGTGTCCAGTGTGTGTGTGTTTGTGTGTCCAGTGTGTGTGTGTGTGTGTCCTGTGTGTGTGCCCAGTGTGTATGTGTGTGTGTGTGTCCAGTGTGTGTGTGTGTGTCCTGTGTGTGTGTGTGTGTTTGTGTTCAGTTTGTGTGTGTTTGTCAAGTGAATGTGTGTGTCCAGTGTGTGTGTGTGTGTGTGTCCAGTGTGAGTGTGTGTGTGTGTCAAGTGTTTGTGTGTGTGTGTCCAATCTGTGTGTGTGTCCAGTGTATGTGTGTCCAGTGAGTGTGTGTCCAGTGTGTGTGTAAGTGTGTGTCCATTGTGTGTCCAGTGTGTGTGTGTGTGTGTGTGTGTGTCCAGTGTGTGCGTGTGTGGGTCCAGTGTGTGTGTTTGTGTGTGTGTTCAGTGTGTGTGTGTCCAGTGTGTGTGTGTGTGTGTGTCCTCTTTGTGTGTGCCCAGTGTGTATGTGTGTGTGTGTCCAGTGTGTGTGTGTGTGTGTGTTTGTGTTCAGTTTGTGTGTGTTTGTCAAGTGAACACCAAGCAGCGTTGCAATTCTTGACACAAACCGGTGTGCCTGGCACCTACTACCATACCCCGTTCAAAGGCACTTAAATATTTTGTCTTGCCCATTCACCCTCTGAATGGCACACATACACAATCCATGTCTCAATTGTCTCCAGGCTTAAACATCCTTCTTTAACCTGTCCCGTCCCCTTCATCTACAAGTGACATCAATAAGGGATCATAGCTTTCACCTGGATTCACCTGCTCAGTCTGTCATGGAAAGTGCAGATGTCCTTAATGTTTTGTCCACTTAGTGTAAATTGCACAATAATGATACATTGATGGATTTTCTTATGTAGTCTATTGTTTTCTCTGTATTGAACCTGCCTGCCACCCACCCGCCCGGGGACTGTGGGTTATGAGACAACACCTGCATCACTAGCTTGCATGTTCTGCAGCCTTGTAGAGATAGGGAGGATGACTGGGAGGCAGGTTGGCATTTATTGTCATGAATCTTGCCCTGGAGGCAGTTCTGCAAAGTGGTCACTAGCTGGCACAGGCATAAAGTAATAATATTTGATTTTAATGCTAACCTTAACCACACTGCTAATCCTTACCTTAAATTAAGACCATAAAACAACATTATTTTCCACAAATGTTTACGATATAGCCAATTTTGACTTTGCAGCTGGCATATCTAGAGGATATCGTGCAGTTCTGCCTTCAGGGCAAAATTCATGACAAAAGTAAACCTGCGACTGGGAGAGGGCAATGTAAAATCGATAATGAAATTGTTTTCACAATTAACAAGCTTTTTCTTGTTTAAAGTATGTTTTATTATGAAAAGTACAATATGTTCATGTACAAATGTACAATTATGGAGCATATGTCCATATACAATTAGTTTTTCAACATAAAAGACATACAAAAAATTATCACATTGTTATTTTAACGGTGTTATTGTAAGAGTTTAAATGTTTAAACAGAGGATACATCTAAAACAGTATAAAACAAGTGCAGTATGTTCTGAGTATGTTAACTTAACGTAAACTCATAACGTCACACTATAACTTCATGGGATTCTTGTGGAAAGACTGCATGTTGTTTTGGGTGTATTCATCAACATTTGCAGAATATTCCTGTAATGTCAGATGGCATCTTGTCAGACGGCAACAGCCTAGTCGGCTGCAGACACTCATAAGGAGTTCAAGTAGTTTATTTGCCATTTGCAGGTATTAAAGGTAATACATACATTGTAATTCCTTGTTGGAGCTCATATAGGACAGTACATACCAGTGGAGGCTGCTGAGGGGAGGACCGCTCATAATAATGGCTGGAACAGAGCCAATTAAATGGCATCAAACACATGGAAACCATGTATTTGATATATTTGATACCATTCCACTCAATCCGCTCCAGCCATTACAAGCCTGTCCTCCCCAACTAAAGTCACACCAACCTCCTGTGGTACATACACACAAACAGTGAAATACATCATAAGAACATCAATAAAAAATGCAAAGTGGTAAGATCATAAAAGGAAAAACTGTTCAGTCATGTTCTAAAAGTATGATGAAAACAGTTTAGGTTGCTTGATTTAACAGGCAGAGAGAACTGGGATAGAAGCTGTTCTTGAACCTGTGATCCAGAAACTGCCTAGCAACCACTGGTCCTCACTAGACTGGTGCCCTGCATGTCTATTATTTCATTGGATTTTACCAGGTTTTGAAGTGATGTCTGTGTATGTTGGACACTTAGTGCTGGAATGTCTGTTTGTTCCCAATTCTCTCAGAAATGATGGTCCTCATTTGAAGGTCCTGTGTCAATGTCCTCACTATTATAGGAAGATGTGTGAGTGTGTGTCCAGTGTGTGTGTGTATCCAGAGTGAGTGTGTGTGTCCAGTGTGTGTGTCCAGTGTGTGTATGTGTCCAGTGTGTGTGTGTGTGTGAGTGTGTCAGTGTTACCATGGTTATTATTTACAGGGACACTGAGGAGTCACCATTATAAACTCTAAACCCTGGATAGAGGGCCTCAGTGAATGTGGAGTGGAATGTGTACAGGTGGGTCAGTGTGTGTGTGTATCCAGAGTGTGTTTGTCTGTCCAGTGTGTGTGTGTGTGTGTGTCCAGTGTGTGTATGTGTGCGTGTGTGTGTGTCCAGTGTGTGTGTGTCCAGTGTTTGTGTGTCCAGCATGTGTGTGTGTCCAGTGTGTGTTGGTGTGTTTGTGTCCAGTGTGTGTGTGTGTGTGTGTATCCAGTGTGTGTGTCCAGTGTGTGTGTGTGTCCGGTGTGTCCGGTGTGTGTGTGTCCAGTGTGTGTCTGTGTGTGTGTCCAGTGTGTGTGTGTGTGCCCAGTGTGTGTGTGTGTGTGTGTACCCAGTGTGTGTATGTGTCCGGTGTGTGTGTGTGTCTGGTGTGTGTGTGTCCAGTGTGTGTGTGTGTCCAGTGTGTGTGTCTCCATTGTGTGTGTGTCCAGTGTGTGTGTGTGTCCAGTGTGAGTGTGTGTGTGTTTGTGCAGTGTGTGTGTGTCCAGTGTGTGTGTCCAGTGTGTGTGTGTGTGTGTGTGTCCAGTGTGTGTCCAGTTTGTGTGTGTGTGTCAGTGTTACCATGGTTATTATTTACCATGGTTATTATTTAGAAACCCTAAACCCTGGATAGAGGGTCTCAGTGAATGTGGAGTGGAATGTGTACAGGTGGGTCAGTGTGTCAGAGGAGACTCTGTAGAAGGACAGAGTGCCGGCTGGCCAGTCCAGATACACTCCTACTCTGTGGGAGCGGGAGGAGGGGACGTTTATGGTAGTGGACTTATTATTGTGCCAGGCTCTGTAACTGTTGTCAGAACAGAACATAATCCAGGACTTGTTATTGTATCCAAGCCAACAGTCATTACCCCCTCCTCTCCTGCTAATTCCTTTATATGTCACTCCTATATCAACCCTGTTCCCACTCCACTCTACCTCCCAGTAACAGCGCCCAGTTAGACCCTCTCTACACAGCACCTGTCTCCAGACCTCAAATCTCTCTGGGTGATCAGGATACAGCTGCTTCTCTCTCCTCCATGTCACCTTTCTGTTCTCCTTAGACAGAGAGAGAGTCTGTTTACTGTGTTTAGGTCCAGTGTGAGATCACAGATATCTGATGGATGAAACCAGACACAATATTAGAAATCATCATCATTCACATTAGAATGTTAACTCACTTTTCACTAATTCATTTAATGTAGATGTTTCTAGGTATCAAAAGGAGAAGTTAAGGTAACTTGAGATTTGTTCAATGACCATATGTTATACTGTATGGTAATATAAAACACACTTATTCCCATTAATTACACACACACACACACATCCTGAACACACACACACATCCTGACCACACACACATTTCTAACGTAACAAGAACGCGTCACAAACACACACAGACACACACATTCTCAAAGCAACTCTTTGTAAACTTTGGTGTCCCTGATTTCTGCTTCTGTAGAACTACAGCTGATATTTAATATGACCAAGTAAGTAATGATGGTGGTCTTTACTTTGACTTCACTTGAATTAAGAATTATTCTTAGTCATATTCTTCACAGCAGTCAACACTCACATTTTCTAAGTCCAGGTTTCATTGTGTACTCTCCACCATGTTCCACACTGTAGCGGTAAACAGAAGAACAGACAGTCATTGAGTGATAAACCTGAACTCACACATACTCACACACACACACTAGACACACACACACATTCAGCATATAACTTTGTAAAAGCGGTGGTAAGAATGTTTGTCTGTGTGTGTGTGTGTCTGTGTGTCTGTGTGTGTGTCCAGTGTGCGTATGTGTGTGTCCAGTGTGTGTGTCCTGTTTGTGTGTGTGTGTGTCCAGTGTGTGTGTCCAGTGTGTGTGTGTGTGTGTGTCCAGTGTGTGTGTGTGTGTCCTCTTTGTGTGTGCCAAGTGTGTATATTTGTGTGTGTCCAGTGTGTGTGTGTGTCTGTGTGTGTGTGTGTGTGTGTGTGTTTGTGTTCAGTTTGTGTGTGTTTGACAAGTGAATGTGTGTGTCCAGTGTGTGTGTGTGTGTGTGTGTGTGTCCAGTGTGAGTGTTTGTGTGTCAAGTGTGTGTGTGTGTGTCAAGTGTGTCCAATCTGTGTGTGTGTCCAGTGTGTGTGTGTCCAATCTGTGTGTGTGGGTGTGTGTCATGTGTGTGTCCAGTGTGTGTGTGTGTGTGTGTGTGTGTGTGTGTGTGTGTGTGTGTGTGTGTGTGTCCAACGTGTGCGTGTGTGGGTCCAGTGTGTGTGTTTGTGTGTGTGTTCAGTGTGTGTGTGTGTGTGTGTGTGTGTCCAGTGTGTGTGTGTGTGTCCTCTTTGTGTGTACCCAGTGTGTATGTGTGTGTGTGTCCAGTGTGTGTGTGTGTGTCCTGTGTGTGTGTGTGTTTGTGTTCAGTTTGTGTGTGTTTGTCAAGTTAATGTGTGTGTCCAGTGTGTGTGTGTGTGTGTGTCCAGTGTGAGTGTGTGTGTGTCAAGTTTGTGTGTGTGTGTGTCCAATCTGTGTGTGTGTCTAGTGTGTGTGTGTCCAGTGTGTGTGTGTGTCCAGTGTGTGTGTGGGTGTGTGTCCAGTGTGTGTCCAGTATGTGTGTGTGTGTGTGTGTGTGTGTGTGTCCAGTGTGTGCGTGTGTGGGTCCAGTGTGTGTGTTTGTTTTTGTGTGTGTGTGTGTGTGTGTGTCCAGTGTGTGTGTGTGTGTGTGTGTCCAGTGTGAGTTAGTGTGTGTCAAGTGTGTGTGTGTGTGTGTGTGTCCAATCTGTGTGTGTGTCCAGTGTGTTTGTGGGTGTGTGTCCAGTGTGTGTCCAGTGTGTGTGTGTGTGCAGTGTGTGCATGTGTGGGTCCAGTGTGTGTGTTTGTGTGTGTGTTCAGTGTGTGTGTGTGTGTGTGTCCAGTGTGTGTGTGTTTGTGTGTCCAGTGTGTGTGTGTGTGTGTCCTGTGTGTGTGCCCAGTGTGTATGTGTGTGTGTGTGTCCAGTGTGTCCTGTGTGTGTGTGTGTGTTTGTGTGTGTGTGTGTGTTTGTGTCCAGTGTGAGTGTGTGTGTGTGTCAAGTGTGTGTGTGTGTGTGTCCAATCTCTGTGTGTGTCCAGTGTGTGTGTGTCCAGTGTGTGTGTGTGTGTGTGTGTCCAGTGTGAGTGTGTGTGTGTGTCAAGTGTGTGTGTGTGTGTGTCCAATCTGTGTGTGTGTCCAGTGTGTGTGTGTCCAGTGAGTGTGTGTCCAGTGTGTGTGTAAGTGTGTGTCCATTGTGTGTGTGTGTGTGTGTCCAGTGTGTGCGTGTGTGGGTCCAGTGTGTGTGTTTGTGTGTGTGTTCAGTGTGTGTGTGTGTGTGTGTGTGTGTGTGTCCAGTGTGTGTGTGTGTGTATGTCCAGTGTGTGTGTGTGTGTCCTCTTTGTGTGTGCCCAGTGTGTATGTGTGTGTGTGTCCAGTGTGTGTGTGTGTGTGTGTCCTGTGTGTGTGTGTGTGTGTGTGTGTTTGTGTTCAGTTTGTGTGTGTTTGTCAAGTGAACACCAAGCAGCGTTGCAATTCTTGACACAAACCGGTGTGCCTGGCACCTACTACCATACCCCGTTCAAAGGCACTTAAATATTTTGTCTTGCCCATTCACCCTCTGAATGGCACACATACACAATCCATGTCTCAATTGTCTCCACGCTTAAACATCCTTCTTTAACCTGTCCCGTCCCCTTCATCTACAAGTGACATCAATAAGGGATCATAGCTTTCACCTGGATTCACCTGCTCAGTCTGTCATGGAAAGTGCAGATGTCCTTAATGTTTTGTCCACTTAGTGTAAATTGCACAATAATGATACATTGATGGATTTTCTTATGTAATCTATTGTTTTCTCTGTATTGAACCTGCCTGCCACCCACCCGCCCGGGGACTGTGGGTTATGAGACAACACCTGCATCACTAGCTTGCATGTTCTGCAGCCTTGTAGAGATAGGGAGGGGATGACTGGGAGGCAGGTTGGCATTTATTGTCATGAATCTTGCCCTGGAGGCAGTTCTGCAAAGTGGTCACTAGCTGGCACAGGCATAAAGTAATAATATTCTATTTTAATGCTAACCTTAACCACACTGCTAATCCTTACCTTAAATTAAGACCATAAAACAACATTATTTTCCACAAATGTTTACGATATAGCCAATTTTGACTTTGCAGCTGGCATATCTAGAGGATATCGTGCAGTTCTGCCTTCAGGGCAAAATTCATGACAAAAGTAAACCTGCGACTGGGAGAGGGCAATGTAAAATCGATAATAAAATTGTTTTCACAATTAACAAGCTTTTTCTTGTTTAAAGTATGTTTTATTATGAAAAGTACAATATGTTCATGTGCAAATGTACAATTATGGAGCATATGTCCATATACAATTAGTTTTTCAACATAAAAGACATACAAAAAATTATCACATTGGTATTTTAACGGTGTTATTGTAAGAGTTTAAATGTTTAAACAGAGGATACATCTAAAACAGTATAAAACTAGTGCAGTATGTTCTGAGTATGTTAACTTAACGTAAACTCATAACGTCACACTATAACTTCATGGGATTCTTGTGGAAAGACTGCATGTTGTTTTGGGTGTATTCATCAACATTTGCAGAATATTCCTGTAATGTCAGATGGCATCTTGTCAGACGGCAACAGCCTAGTCGGCTGCAGACACTCATAAGGAGTTCAAGTAGTTTATTTGCCATTTGCAGGTATTAAAGGTAATACATACATTGTAATTCCTTGTTGGAGCTCATATAGGACAGTACATACCAGTGGAGGCTGCTGAGGGGAGGACTGCTCATAATAATGGCTGGAACGGAGCCAATTAAATGGCATCAAACACATGGAAACCATGTATTTGATGTATTTGATACCATTCCCCTCAATCCGCTCCAGCCATTACAAGCCTGTCCTCCCCAACTAAAGTCACACCAACCTCCTGTGGTACATACACACAAACAGTGAAATACATCATAAGAACATCAATAAAAAATGCAAAGTGGTAAGATCATAAAAGGAAAAACTGTCCAGTCATGTTCTAAAAGTATGATGAAAACAGTTTAGGTTGCTTGATTTAACAGGCAGAGAGAACTGGGATAGAAGCTGTTCTTGAACCTGTGATCCAGAAACTGCCTAGCAACCACTGGTCCTCACTAGACTGGTGCCCTGCATGTCTATTTTTTCATTGGATTTTACCAGGTTTTGAAGTGATGTCTGTGTATGTTGGACACTTAGTGCTGGAATGTCTGTTTGTTCCCAATTCTCTCAGAAATGATGGTCCTCATTTGAAGGTCCTGTGTCAATGTCCTCACTATTATAGGAAGATGTGTGAGTGTGTGTCCAGTGTGTGTGTGTATCCAGAGTGAGTGTGTGTGTCCAGTGTGTATGTGTGTCCAGTGTGTGTGTCCAGTGTGTGTATGTGTCCAGTTTGTGTGTGTGTGTGTGTGTGTGTCAGTGTTACCATGGTTATTATTTACAGGGACACTGAGGAGTCACCATTATAAACTCTAAACCCTGGATAGAGGGCCTCAGTGAATGTGGAGTGGAATGTGTACAGGTGGGTCAGTTTGTGTGTGTATCCAGAGTGTGTTTGTCTGTCCAGTGTGTGTGTGTGTGTCCAGTGTGTGTATGTGTGCGTGTGTGTGTGTCCAGTGTGTGTGTGTCCAGTGTTTGTGTGTCCAGCATGTGTGTGTGTCCAGTGTGTCTTGGTGTGTGTGTGTCCAGTGTGTGTGTGTGTGTGTGTGTGTGTGTGTGTATCCAGTGTGTGTGTCCAGTGTGTGTGTGTGTCCGGTGTGTGTGTGTCCAGTGTGTGTCTGTGTGTGTGTCCAGTGTGTGTGTGTGTGCCCAGTGTGTGTGTGTGTGTGTGTACCCAGTGTGTGTGTCCAGTGTGTGTGTGTGTCCGGTGTGTGTGTGTGTCTGGTGTGTGTGTGTCCAGTGTGTGTGTGTGTGTGTGTGTCCAGTGTGTGTGTGTGTCCAGTGTGTGTCCAGTTTGTGTGTGTGTGTCAGTGTTACCATGGTTATTATTTACAGGGACACTGAGGAGTCAACATTAGAAACCCTAAACCCTGGATAGAGGGTCTCAGTGAATGTGGAGTGGAATGTGTACAGGTGGGTCAGTGTGTCAGAGGAGACTCTGTAGAAGGACAGAGTGCCGGCTGGCCAGTCCAGATACACTCCTACTCTGTGGGAGCGGGAGGAGGGGACGTTTATGGTAGTGGACTTATTATTGTGCCAGGCTCTGTAACTGTTGTCAGAACAGAACATAATCCAGGACTTGTTATTGTATCCAAGCCAACAGTCATTACCCCCTCCTCTCCTGCTAATTCCTTTATATGTCACTCCTATATCAACCCTGTTCCCACTCCACTCTACCTCCCAGTAACAGCGCCCAGTTAGACCCTCTCTACACAGCACCTGTCTCCAGACCTCAAATCTCTCTGGGTGATCAGGATACAGCTGCTTCTCTCTCCTCCATGTCACCTTTCTGTTCTCCTTAGACAGAGAGAGGAGTATGTTTACTGTGTTTAGGTCCAGTGTGAGATCACAGATATCTGATGGATGAAACCAGACACAATATTAGAAATCATCATCATTCACATTAGAATGTTAACTCACTTTTCACTAATTCATTTAATGTAGATGTTTCTAGGTATCAAAAAGGAGAAGTTAAGGTAACTTGAGATTTGTTCAATGACCATATGTTATACTGTATGGTAATATAAAACACACTTATTCCCATTAATTACACACACACACACACATCCTGAACACACACACACATCCTGACCACACACACATTTCTAACGTAACAAGAACGCGTCACAAACACACACAGACACACACATTCTCAAAGCAACTCTTTGTAAACTTTGGTGTCCCTGATTTCTGCTTCTGTAGAACTACAGCTGATATTTAATATGACCAAGTAAGTAATGATGGTGGTCTTTTACTTTGACTTCACTTGAATTAAGAATTATTCTTAGTCATATTCTTTACAGCAGTCAACACTCACATTTTCTAAGTCCAGGTTTCATTGTGTACTCTCCACCATGTTCCACACTGTAGCGGTAAGCAGAAGAACAGACAGTCATTGAGTGATAAACCTGAACTCACACATACTCACACACACACACACTAGACACACACACACATTCAGCATATAACTTTGTAAAAGCGGTGGTAAGAATGTTTGTCTGTGTGTGTGTGTGTGTGTGTGTCTGTGTGTGTGTCCAGTGTGCGTGTGTGTGTGTCCAGTGTGTGTGTCCTGTTTGTGTGTGTGTGTGTCCAGTGTGTGTGTCCAGTGTGTGTGTGTGTGTGTGTCCAGTGTGTGTGTGTGTGTCCTCTTTGTGTGTGCCCAGTGTGTATGTGTGTGTGTGTCCAGTGTGTGTGTATGTCTGTGTGTGTGTGTGTGTGTGTTTGTGTTCATTTTGTGTGTGTTTGTCAAGTGAATGTATGTCCAGTGTGTGTGTGTGTGTGTGTCCAGTGTGAGTGTGTGTGTGTCAAGTGTGTGTGTGTGTGTGTGTGTCAAGTGTGTCCAATCTGTTTGTGTGTCCAATGTGTGTGTGTCCAGTGTGTGTGTGTCCAATCTGTGTGTGTGTCCAGTTTGTGTGTGGGTGGGTGTCCAGTGTGTGTCCAGTGTGTGTGTGTGTGTGTGTGTGTGTGTGTGTGTGTGTGTGTGTGGCGTGTGTGGGTCCAGTGTGTGTGTTTGTGTGTGTGTTCAGTGTGTGTGTGTGTGTGTGTGTGTCCAGTGTGTGTGTGTGTGTGTGTCCAGTGTGTGTGTGTGTGTGTGTCCAGTGTGAGTGTGTGTGTGTCAAGTGTGTGTGTGTGTGTGTGTCCAATCTGTGTGTGTGTCTAGTGTGTGTGTGTCCAGTGTGTGTGTGTGTCCAGTGTGTGTGTGGGTGTGTGTCCAGTGTGTGTGTGTGGGTCCAGTGTGTGTGTGTGTTTGTTTGTGTGTGTGTGTGTGTGTGTGTGTCCAGTGTGTGTGTGTGTGTGTCCAGTGTGAGTGAGTGTGTGTCAAGTGTGTGTGTGTGTGTGTGTCCAATCTGTGTGTGTCCCCAGTGTGTGTGTGAGTGTGTGTCCAGTGTGTGTGCAGTGTGTGCATGTGTGGGTCCAGTGTGTGTGTTTGTGTGTGTGTTCAGTATGTGGGTGTGTGTGTTTGTGTGTCCAGTGTGTGTGTGTGTGTCCTGTGTGTGTGCCCAGTGTGTATGTGTGTGTGTGTGTCCAGTGTGTGTGTGTGTGTGTGTGTGTGTGTTTGTGTTCAGTTTGTGTGTGTTTGTCAAGTGAATGTGTGTCTGTTAGATTAATTTGGATTTTAAGAATAATGACTAAAGAATTTCACCCCAAACACAGTATAAATGTTAGAATTATCATGTAGTGTCAACCCACTAACAGAAGGGGGTACTAACCATTCAAGGGGGAAGGCGGGAAACTGTTTAAGAAAGGTGGGAGGAGCATAGTGTCTTTGTTTGTCAAGGGGTATAAAAACAGGATATTTGTGTTTTAAAACCAGAGCTCTCGCCATGAATAAAAATACAGATAAGACTTGTGAGTTGTGGACCTTGAATCATTGATGATTAAAACCAGAGCCTTACAACCTCTGGTAATGATTCAAGCTTAGGGTGAATTAGAGATAAAAATTCACATGACAGATTGGTCCTTCGAAGCGGAGCTTAATACATCTTTATCGTTCTAGAGACACCGAAATCCGTGCACGGCCGGGTGATCACATCCGTGAAAAATAGTCCTGGCCTTCCACGTTAAGGTTAATAAACAGGCCGGTGATTACTCTTTATGAACGATAAAGACATTAACAAGTTTGAAAAAGCATTTTAATCCAGACTGCAAGGAAAAGGTCAGTAATTTTTATTCATGGTTTTGGTAAAATGAGTTGAACTTAGTTACCAAAGTCAAAGAAGGTAATAATTATTACGACAGGGAGGTCCGCAATTGATCCTAGAGGTAAATAGCTATTACAAAAAAACTAGTCCGAAATGACATGGTAGTGAATTGCAATCACAAATGTAAACTAAGTTAATATTGTCATTGTACGAATTGCAATGTTCAGTATAAACAGGGAAATAATTATCATCGTATGAGAGGGATGTGTCGGGAGTTCATATATGCGACTGGGCATTTGCTAGAACTGTGCAAACAAGTTTGACAGATGATAAGGTCGTATGTGTGTGAGACTTAATCCCTCGGAGACGTGATCATTATTTCAGGGGTGGAGGAAAAAAAAAAAAAAGTCGCGTGAGGAAAATTGGGTAACTTACTCTTTTCCTGAAACCGGAGTTTTAAATAGAAACTCTGGGTTAGGGGTTAAATAATTTTAAAGGGTTAATTACAAAAGCAAGAGGCGCACTAAGAGATTGGCTCCTACGGAAATAATTCGGGAGTGAATTATTTAAAAAACAAAAAAGGGGGAGGGATTTCTTATTGTTCCACGATGGAAAGACATCTTCTAAACAAGTCCGAGAATTAACGGGAGATGAAAGAAATATGTTTTAGGGATCCATTTGGGAGAAGAGGTATGAATTTATTGGGCATCTCAAGTAAAAAAGTTAGTAGGCAGATGCATATAAAATTAGATGAAAAAACAGCAGCTCGGAGGGCTAGAGACAGCGAGGGTATGGCTTTTGAAGCGCGAAGGAGAGAAAGGGATATACAGAAAAATGAAGTTTCAGGACCTCCCCCCACAGCAAAGAGCAGAGAGGTTATATCCAGAGTTGGTAGAGCAAGCTTGGAAAGAAAGCCCAGATGACACCGTTGTCATGTGTAAAAGAAGATTAGGGGTGATCCCCGTCCTTCCCCCACCATATGACGGCCAAGCCGGAATGTTGGAAGGGCGGGAAGAGGGGGGGCAGAGTAAAGAGGCCAGTGAAGAGAACAAAGAGGGTGAAGTTTTACAACAGGAGGTAGTCAGGTCAATTAAGAATTGGCTAAAAACACCACAAAGCGATTATTTGAGAGGTACCTATAAAGTCCAACGATGTGCTCCTCTGTAGCTCAGCTGGTAGAGCACGGCGCTTGTAACACCAAGGTAGTGGGTTCGATCCCCGGGACCACCCATAATAAAAAATGTATGCACGCATGACTGTAAGTCGCTTTGGATGGAAGCGTCTGCTAAATGACATATTATTATGCGTGTGTATGAGCTTTCGCACTCAAACGTAGACGTACGTTATGAGTGGGAAGGTAGAAAATATTTGCATTTTTGGTCAGTTGGCAGACGCTCTAATCCGGAGCGACTTGAAGAGCCAATAGAGGTTTGCATGGAACTATTCTGTCGTGTTGGGCATTTGAATGGCAGAAGGTGAAATATGTGTGTATGAGGAAATTCAACGGCGGGTATGAATGATAACCGGATACTACTTAGTATTTGGTTGGTTAAATGCTAAATAAAAGATTTGAGGCGTGGTTATGGGGGAACTAGGAAGACGCACTTATTCAAAAAGGAATGGGTGGAGAGAGAGAGTTTTTTTACGTGTATTAAAAGTTGCATTAGATAGCTTTAGTAATATTCTAGATATGTCTATGAAAATATGTTATAAGTACTAATGACATTATTTCCTAAGAAGGAAAATTGTAGGGAAGTTTCCCGCGCCTCCCCCATAATGTAGGAAGGAGCAGGAGAGGGGGGGAGTGAGAGACAGGACATCGTTCAAATGGTAGGAATGTCATTAAACGTATGCTGATAAACGATAGCAAGTATTTGTTTTATTAATTAGGGCCTAATCAGAGAGAACAGTTAAATAAATTGAATAGCGAACTGAAATGGGTTAGCGGGAAAATACAGAATAATTGGACGATTTTAAAACAATAATTTATTTTGGTTAGGAAGCAAGTGGCATTGGCTGTTGTGCTGGGGGAATAGCGCCAGCCTGTGGTGGGTTCTGGATTTGTTATAAATAACTTTATATTTTAAACTAAAATGAATAGACTACAATTGGAACATCAGAAAAAGGACAATATAATCCGTAATAGTTATTATAATTATTATTGATAGTTATTGCAATTATTATTATCCTGAGTGGCGCAGTGGTCTAAGGCACTGCATCGCAGGGCTAACTGTGCCACTAGAGATCCTGGTTCGGATCCAGGCTCTGTCGCAGCCGACAGCGACCGGGAGACTCATGGGCGGCGCACAATTGGCCCAGTGTCGTCCAGGGTAGGGGGGAAAATGGCCGGCAGGGATGGAGCTCGGTTGATAGAGCATGGTGTTTGCAACGCCAGGGTTATGGGTTCGATTCCCACGGGGGGAGGCCAGTAAAAATAATACGAATGTATTCACTAGGTTGCTCTGGATAGGAGCGTCTGCTGGGTGACTAGAATGTAAATGTATTATCATTGATTCAGTAATGATAGGAGGGAAGTAGCGATAAAGTAGAGGGTTGAGTTGAGGACAAGGAGAATGATTTGTGGCTCTGGTTGGCGGGAAAAAGGAGAGGCAGAGACAGACTTAGAGAGACAGAGGAAGTTAGAGAGGGAGAGAATAAGAGGCTGTACAGAGAAAGGTGGAGCCCCCATGTTGCCCTAGTGAAAGGACATTCAGAGGAATGGTTATCACTAGGTAAATGGATAAAACAGGGGGAAAACATTACTGACTGGCAAAATACACCAAATGGGGATCAGTATAGCCAATCCACTGGGAGATATAGAAGAAAATTGAATTGGAGAGCAAAAACCCAGCCCGGAGTCCACTTGGAGACAAATTTTAACGGATGACAGGAATAGATTTTCTTAACTCAGGAACAGCAGGCTGAGTTAGAAGCAATTCCGTTCAAATTATGGTCAGCAGATGTAGGACTAATTAAGGGGGTAGCTCCAGTACAAGTGATTCCTCGATTCGATAATAGACCATACCAAAAGCAATATACTATGAAACCAGAAGCAATAAAAGGGATAACACCTACATTTGAGCATTTACTTAAGGGAGAGGTGATAATTCCTGGAGATGAGGTACAATGAAACTCTCCAATTTTTCCTGTTAGAAAGGAGGCACCTAGCGCCGACTGGAGGATGGTCATGGACTTGCAGGGGGTTAATAGAAATATCATTGCTGAAATACATTGCTGAACCAACTCCTATTTTACAGTGATAGATTTAGCTAATGCTTTCTTTAGTATCCAAGTTCATCCGGATAGTCAGGGGTGGTTTGGCTTTACTTTTCAGGGAAGGAAATGGACTTAGGCTAGGATGCCTCAAGGCTACTCGGAAAGTCTTACAATCTTAGACCAGGCTATAACTAGGAATTTGGGAAAGTTTGAACATAGGGAAGGACGCAAATGTTAGTTTATGTAGATGATATTCTATTGGCTAAACCCATACAGGAGGGATGTAAGAGGGATACAATCCAATTGTTAACCTTCCTGGCAGAACAGGGACACAAAGTGAGCAAAAAGAAACTTCAACTTTGGTAGAGGTCATTTACCTAGGACACACTATAACACAGGAGGGGCGAATGTTAAACTCATCCAGGAAAACTGCTATATTTGAAGCGCCAAAACCGTTAAAACAAAAAACAAATGATGAGCTTATTGGTAATGATAAAGTGCTGTAAAGTTTGCGTACTCCATTATGTACTGCATACGGGTAAATTAAGTGATCTTATCTATGGGAAGGCAATGGTAGCCCATGGTAAAGTAATTTGGAACTCTAAGGAGGCATACATACATCAGGGATGTTATCCAAATGGTAGAGAGTAACTGAGGATATGACATTGGTAGTGATTTAAAGATGATGAAGTTTTTTGGGTGGGCTATTAGATATAACTGGGTTAATCATGAACATAGAGATTTTTATTCTTTGTTGCTAGACAGAAGACTTAGGTGACTTAAAAAATAGACTTGTCATGTCCAACAATCAGTCTTCAGGTCAAGCCCGGGAGAGCCGGGGTAGAACAGAGGTTGAACTAAACATAAGTGTTTTTACAAGATAAGAGATTGTTTGATTGGATTACTAATTGATTCTGAACTGAATGAAAGTCGAATTTAGCCGCCATAAAGACAAAGGAAGTGGGAGGAGCAATAAAGAAGCAAAAAAGAATATCAAAAATGAAAGGCATGGCAATTGGTTGATAAATAACCTAAGGGAATGTTTAGGAAGGTGGAAAAAATTGACACATAAGCAGAACTATGTGTCAAGAGGGGGGAAGAGGCTAATTGTATTAGATAATATACGAAGGAGAGGACAAAATACTTAAAAAAAAAAAACATTTTTTAGATAGTCTAAAAAGAGAATGCAGTCAGAAATTGTTACATTAATCTGAACATGTGTGAAGATAGTTTATTAACCACACCCGTATGTCAGAGGTTTTGTGCCCCACAGGTGAACTAAAGGAGAAGGTGACCCACTATCTAACCAGGTGACTGGTGGAGCATCCAGTCACTAGAAGGAAAACTGGAAGCAGGCCTGTTGGGAAGGGCCCTATCAGGTTATGTTGGTAACCACCTTGGCCATTAGAATAGCAGAGAGAGGAACCTGGGTCCATGTTACCCACTGCAAGAAGGTAAGACCACATACAAGCACCGCTTAGCACACGTAGAGTTGACGAGCGGAACTGCGCCACAGGGTGCGGGGGTCACCTCTGTCAACGAAGATCTCCTACCCAGACCTATCATCACTGTAGTGTGTTCCTAGGGTGTGAGTATGGGGTGGTACCGAGCAGAAGGACTCAAGACAGGAGAGGGTTGGGGTTTTTTGAGAATATGGGTGACCCTGAGCTGCATCATAGTCTCGGCAATAGTCGTGGTAGGTTAAAATCCACCACCACCTCACACCAATTACGCTATGGCCTTACCATTATTAAGAAATAAAGGGAAAGCGACCCGACATACTGACCATCAAGGGCGAGTGATCTACAAAATAGGAGTCAGAGAAGGGTGGGGCGTAAGATTCAAAATTCTGATTAGGGATCTTATCAGTGTCAGAGTGCTGTGTGTGGATGAGTGAAAGGAATCAAGCGCAGGAACAAGGATGACTTCAACAGACTTTAGTAAGGTCCAACACAGGAAATGAGTCGCCAACCCAACCGGGCGGCGCGAACAATTACGCACAATACACAGTGCGGAAAACAAGAAAAGCGCACGCAGTGCGAACTCTCGAAAAATACAACAACGAGAGAGACAAACTCCTCGGAGGCAGGCTGACAATAACAATCACACATAACACCTGACCCAAACAAACGAAACTAAATAGGGAACACAATCAAACACAAACAAGGGACAGGTGTTACAAAGAGACAAAACCAAACGAACATGAAACATAGAACGGTGGCAGCTAGTACTCCGGAGACGACGACCGCCGAAGCCTGCCCGAACAAGGAGGAGGAGCAGCCTCGGCGAAACCGTGACAGTACCCCCCTTGACGCGCGGCTCCAGCCGTGCGCCGACCCGGGCTCGGGGACGACCCGGACGACGCGGAGCAGGGCGCGCAGGATGACCCCGATGGAACTCGGTCAGCAGGGACTGGTCTAATATGTCCCTCCCTTGGCACCCAGCACCGCTCCTCCGGGCCGTACCCCTCCCACTCCACAAGATATTGAAGACCCCCATCCGGCGTCTCCGAATCAAGGATGGACCTCACAGTGTGCGCCGGAGCCCCCTCGATGTCCAACGGGGCGGAGGGAGTCTCCTCTATCTCATACTCCTGGAGTGGACCAGCTACCACCGGCCTGAGGAGAGACACATGGAACGAGGGGTTAATATTCCTATAGTCAATAGGCAGTTCTAACCTGTAACACACCTCGTTCAACCTCCTCAGGACTTTGAATGGCACCACAAACCGCCGACCCAGCTTCCGGCAGGGCAGGCGGAGGGGCAGGTTTCTGGTCGAGAGCCAGACTCGATCTCCAGGTGCGTACACAGGCCCCTCACTGCGGTGGAGATCGGCGCTCGTTTTCTGCCGACGGATGGCCCGCTGCAGATGTACGTGGGCAGCGTTCCATGTTTCCTCCGAGCGCCTTACCCATTCATCCACCGCAGGGGCCTCGATCTGGCTCTCGTGCCAAGGTGCCAGAACCGGCTGGTACCCTAACACACACTGGAAAGGGGTTAGTTGGGTGGAGGAGTGGCGGAGAGAGTTCTGTGCCATTTCGGCCCACGGAACGTATCTCGCTCACTCCTCCGGCCGGCCCTGGCAATAAGACCTCAGAAACCTACCCACCTCCTGGTTAACACGTTCAACCTGCCCATTACTCTCCGGGTGGTAACCCGAGGTAAGGCTTACCGAAACCCCCAACCGTTCCATAAACGCTCTCCACACTCTGGAGGTGAACTGGGGGCCTCGGTCAGACACTATATCCTCGGGTACCCGTAATGCCGGAAGACATGGGTAAACAGAGCCTCAGCGGTCTGTAGGGCAGTGGGTAGACCCGGCATGGGAAGGAGACGACAGGCCTTCGAGAACCGATCCACAACGACCAGGATGGTAGTATTCCCCTGTGAGGGGGGAAGGTCGGTAACAAAATCCACCGAGAGGTGGGACCAGGGTCGTTGTGGAATAGGCAGGGGTTGTAGCTTACCCCTGTGCAAATGTCTGGGCGCCTTACACTGGGCACACACCGAACAGGAGGAGACATAAATCCTCACATCCCTAGCTAACGTTGGCCACCAGTACTTCGTGCTAAGGCAGTGCACTGTCCGGCCGATACCGGATGGCCAGAGGAGGGGGACGTATGAGCCCAACAAATGAGGCGATCGCGTACCTCGAGCGGAACGTACGTCCGACCCACTGGACACTGTGGAGGACTTGGGTCGGTGCGTAACGCCCGCTCGATCTCGGCATCAACCTCCCACACCACCGGTGCAACCAGACAAGACTCTGGTAGTATGGGCGTGGGCTCAACGGACCTCTCCTCCGCGTCATACCGCCGAGACAGAGCATCTGCCTTCCCGTTCTGGGACCCAGGGATGTAAGTGATTTTAAACACAAACCGGGCTAGAAACATAGTCCAGCGGGCCTGGCGAGGATTCAGTCTCCTAGCTGCCCGGATGTATTCCAGGTTACGATGGTCAGTTAGAATGAGGAAAGGGTGTTGAGCCCCCTCGAGCCAATGCCGCCACACCTTTAGGGCCTGTACCACGGCTAACAGCTCCCTGTCTCCTACGTCATAATTCCGCTCCGCCGGACTGAGCTTTTTAGAATAAAACGCACAGGGACGGAGTTTAGGTGGTGTGCCAGAACGTTGGGAAAGAACGGCCCCTATACCGGCCTCTGACGCGTCCACCTCTACCTGGAAAGGTAAAGAGGGATCCGGATGCGCCAACACTGGCGCCGAGGTAAACAGGTCCTTCAGTTTCCCAAAAGCCCTGTCCGCCTCAGCTGACCACCGCAAGCGCACCGGACCCCCCTTCAACAGAGACGTTATGGGAGCTGCCACCTGTCCAAAACCGTGACAATCAGAGCGGATAAGCAAGCAACATGGGATTATAAGATCCCGTTGTATTTATGTTCAGCCCCCTCAGCGGATTGTTCCTGGGCTCAGGTATTTAGACATACTGGGGGAAGGAGATATGAGACGGGGGGGGGGCTGGACGTCAAGATGGAGGATAAGAAGGTATAACGACATCCCCACGGAGATGGTAGTAACAATAGTAAAGGTCACTAAAGAGGACATGAAAAGAACTTACTGGGCTTGCGCGGACGTATACGGACGGGATACTTGTCTAAGATTATATTTGATGGAGTCAAAAGATATAGAGGGAGCAGGTACTGGCATTAATCCATTAATGACAATAGACCGAGTAAATCAGTCAAGGGATGACGGAGTCAATTTGACTAACCCGTCCACTATGAAAGATTTTCTCCTCCAGGAATGGAACAATGGGGGAAGTGGAGGGGGTCCCTGATGAGAATCTCTGGTTAAAGTGGATGAAATACACCGCTAGGGCCTTGGGGGAGACAAATTGTTATGCATGCTCCATTGGGTGACCAGCAATGTTGACCGCCCCAATGCCAAAGGCAATGTTTCCCTGTGTATTAGACCTGGGGTCCAATCAAAAAGAGCCAAATTTCACAGGGATTGGGCTGGCAAAATTGACATACTCGGCCAGCCCACCTAGATTCACTTTAACTCCTGGCGAATACCAGTGTTACAGACATAGAAATGGCACCCGTAACTTGGGTGATTTTGATGGCTGTAAGGAGATCATTAATGTGACTGATTTAGATAAGGAAGGAAGGGGGGAAAAAAATTAGGAACCTAACCATTCCTTTGACTGATGTGTGGTGGGCATGCACTAAAAAAGGGAGCATTCGGCAGACATTACCAGAGGGATGGGTGGGTACTTGTGCACCAGTATTTTTGGTCCAACCTGTAAGAATTGGTCATCAAAGACCAGTGACAGGAAGAATAATTAGGAGAAAAATAAATAAGTCAGGAAGGAAATAGCCCAATTTGGATAGATGGTATAGGCATCCCCAGGGGTGTTCCAGACGAATACAAAGCTATAAATCAAACATGGGAGAGTTTTACTACAACATTTTTCTGGTGGGTGACAAACAAAAATATGGATTGGATAAATTATATCTATTACAACCAACAGCGATTTATTGACAAGACTAGAGATGCAGTAAGGGGATCTCTGAGCGATTATCCGCCATTCCGCTCATAACTTAGTAGAGGTTGGTTCTAGATCAGGCAGAAAGGGCCGGTGTCTATAGAAAGATAAGCCATTGTTGCATATTTATCCCTAACACCACACTGGATGGGACAGTCACCAGAGCTCTTACAGAATTAACTGCACTGAGTGAAGGATGAACTGAACTCAGAAGTTAGTACATTGTGGATAGGGTGGTTTGATGAAATATTTGGTAAATGGAAAACCCTAGCAGCCACCATCTTGGGAGCGATCAGTGTTTGTATGGGTATTCTTGTATTATGTGGTTGTTGTCTTGTTCCCTGTGTCCGAGGATTGGTGAGTCAGGCGTTGGTGAAATGCAGTATCTAAACAATGATGAGAGATGGACTGACTCC
The DNA here is from genome assembly GCF_020615455.1 of Coregonus clupeaformis. Lineage (NCBI taxonomy): Eukaryota > Metazoa > Chordata > Actinopteri > Salmoniformes > Salmonidae > Coregonus > Coregonus clupeaformis. Next base: position 44,776,044 of record NC_059198.1, on the reverse strand, counting down.
GGACTCTGACCAGGGGAATGTGAAAAACAATCCTCCAGGCTTGGTGGATGACGAGGATTTGGACCCTGAAAGACCGCAATTGGATGAAATGTTTATTAGTTCTGATGTGATCTCTGAGATTAATCATGCTTGTAAAATACATTTATCCTGAATGTGGGAATATTTAGTCAAAGGGGTGGATTGTTAGATTAATTTGGATTTTAAGAATAATGACTAAAGAATTTCACCCCAAACACAGTATAAATGTTAGAATTATCATGTAGTGTCAACCCACTAACAGAAGGGGGTACTAACCATTCAAGGGGGAAGGCGGGAAACTGTTTAAGAAAGGTGGGAGGAGCATAGTGTCTTTGTTTGTCAAGGGGTATAAAAACAGGATATTTGTGTTTTAAAACCAGAGCTCTCGCCATGAATAAAAATACAGATAAGACTTGTGAGTTGTGGACCTTGAATCATTGATGATTAAAACCAGAGCCTTACAACCTCTGGTAATGATTCAAGCTTAGGGTGAATTAGAGATAAAAATTCACATGACAGTGTCCAGTGTGTGTGTGTGTGTGTGTCCAGTGTGAGTGTGTGTGTGTGTCAAGTGTGTGTGTGTGTGTGTGTCCAATCTGTGTGTGTGTCCAGTGTGTGTGTGGGTGTGTGTCCAGTGTGTGTGTGTGTGTGTGTGTGTGTGTGTGTCCAGTGTACCATTTTGTTTCAGGTGTCCTTTGACAGCTCTTTGGTCTTGGCATCTGTGAAGAGCACAGGGCGGCAGTGGGAATTTGCCAATCTTGGTGTTCTCTGGCAAATGCCAAACGTCCTGCACGGTGTTGGGCTGTAAGCACAACCCCCACCTGTGGACGTCGGGCCCTCATACCACCCTCATGGAGTCTGTTTCTGACCATTTGAGCAGACACATGCACATTTGTGGCCTGCTGGAGGTCATTTTGCAGGGCTCTGGCAGTGCTCCTCCTGCTCCTCCTTGCACAAAGGCGGAGGTAGCGGTCCTGCTGCTGGGTTGTTGCCCTCCTACGGCCTCCTCCATATCTCCTGATGTACTGGCCTGTCTCCTGGTAGCGCCTCCATGCTCTGGACACTACGCTGACAGACACAGCAAACCTTCTTGTCACAGCTCGCATTGATGTGCCATCCTGGATGAGCTGCACTACCTGAGCCACTTGTGTGGGTTGTAGACTCCGTCTCATGCTACCACTAGAGTGAAAGCACCGCCAGCATTCAAAAGTGACCAAAACATCAGCCAGGAAGCATAGGAACTGAGAAGTGGTCTGTGGTCACCACCTGCAGAACCACTTCTTTATTGGGGGTGTCTTGCTAATTGCCTATAATTTCCACCTGTTGTCTATTCCATTTGCACAACAGCATGTGCAATTTATTGTCAATCAGTGTTGCTTCCTAAGTGGACAGTTTGATTTCACAGAAGTGTGATTGACTTGGAGTTACATTGTGTTGTTTAAGTGTTCCCTTTATTTTTTTGAGCAGTGTATATATATATATATATATATATATAAACGGGGGATTGGAAGTGATGCAGACAATTACATTGATGGAAGTTACAATCTACAGTGGGGAGAACAAGTATTTGATACACTACCGATTTTGCAGGTTTTCCTACTTACAAAGCATGTAGAGGTCTGTAATTTTTATCATAGGTACACTTCAACTGTGAGAGACGGAATCTAAAACAGAAATCCAGAAAATCACATTGTATGATTTTTAAGTAATTAATTTGCATTTTATTGCATGACATAAGATTTGATCACTTACCAACCAGTAAGAATTCCGGCTCTCACAGACCTGTTAGTTTTTCTTTAAGAAGCCCTCCTGTTCTCCACTCATTACCTGTATTAACTGCACCTGTTTGAACTCGTTACCTGTATAAAAGACACCTGTCCACACACTCAATCAAACAGACTCCAACCTCTCCACAATGGCCAACACCAGAGAGGTGTGTAAGGACATCAGGGATACATGTGTAGACCTGCACAAGGCTGGGATGGGCTACAGGACAATAGGCAAGCAGCTTGGTTAGAAGGCAACAACTGTTGGCGCAATTATTAGAAAATGGAAGAAGTTCAAGATGACGGTCAATCACCCTCGGTCTGGGGCTCCATGCAAGATCTCACCTCGTGGGGCATCAATGATCATGAGGAAGGTGAGGGATCAGCCCAGAACTACACGGCGGGACCTGGTCAATGACCTGAAGAGAGCTGGGACCACAGTCAAAGAAAACCATTAGTAACACACTACGCCGTCATGGATTAAAATCCTGCAGCGCACGCAAGGTCCCCCTGCTCAAGCCAGCGCATGTCCAGGCCCGTCTGAAGTTTGCCAATGACCATCTGGATGATCCAGAGGAGGAATGGGAGAAGGTCATGTGGTCTGATGAGACAAAAATAGAGCTTTTTGGTCTAAACTCCACTCGCCTTGTTTGGAGGAAGAAGAAGGATGAGTACAACCCCAAGAACACCATCCCAACCGTGAAGCATGGAGGTGGAAACATCATTCTTTGGGGATGCTTTTCTGCAAAGGGGACAGGACGACTGCACCGTATTGAGGGGAGGATGGATGGGGCCATGTATCGCGAGATCTTGGCCAACAACCTCCTTCCCTCAGTAAGAGCACTGAAGATGGGTCGTGGCTGTGTCTTCCAGCATGACAACGACTCAAAACACACAGCCAGGGCAACTAAGGAGTGGCTCCGTAAGAGCCATCTCAAGGTCCTGGAGTGGCCTAGCCAGTCTCCAGACCTGAACCCAATAGAACATCTTTGGAGGGAGCTGAAAGTCTGTATTGCCCAGCGACAGCCCCGAAACCTGAAGGATCTGGAGAAGGTTTGTATGGAGGAGTGGGCCAAAATCCCTGCTGCAGTGTGTGCAAACCTGGTCAAGACCTACAGGAAACGTATGATCTCTGTAATTGCAAACAAAGTTTTCTGTACCAAATATTAAGTTCTGCTTTTCTGATGTATCAAATACTTATGTCATGCAATAAAATGCAAATTAATTACTTAAAAATCATACAATGTGATTTTCTGGATTTTTGTTTTAGATTCCGTCTCTCACAGTTGAAGTGTACCTATGATAAAAATTACAGACCTCTACATGCTTTGTAAGTAGGAAAACCTGCAAAATCGGCAGTGTATCAAATACTTGTTCTCCCCACTGTATCTGCAATATTAAGCTGATCTACCCCCTAAAAAAACAAAAAACGGACATATCCAAACAGTCAGGAGATTTAATGCAATCACATCAACATGTAGTCATGACTGATATTTTTCACCTTTTCTCCATGTAGTGGAACTACTACTACTAATAATAATATCATAATAATACTACAATAATAATGATGGATCCAGTTCCAACATATCTGTCATGTCCTGACTCAGGGGACTCGTATATGTTGAGTCAGGGTGTGTATATTCTTTGTATTTTTTATTCTATGTTGTCGATCTATTATGTGTGGATCTATGTTGGCCGTTGTGGTTCCCAATCAGAGGCAGCTGTCGCTCGTTGTCTCTGATTGGGGACCATACTTAGGCAGCCTATTGGCACTGTCTAGTTGTGGGATCTTGTTCCTTGTAAGGTATGTTGTGTGTTCTACCTTGGACTTCACGGTTTGTTTTGGTTGTTGTTTTGTCGTTGTGTTTATAAGTTAATAAACATGTACGTATATCACGCTGCGCCTTGGTCTGACCCGTCATTCGACGAACGTGACAATATCTCTAACTTTGAAGTATACAGTGGGGACCAAATGATTGACTCCCTTGATAAAGATGAGCACAAATGACTGTGTAAAATAAATAATTCAAATGCTGAGCTATATTGTATGCTAAAAAAAATTGTAAATTAAATGACTTTATACTAATACATTTGCTCAGAGAAAGAGATTTTGTTTAACAAGTAATACTTTTTTTTCTCAAAAAGGTAGGGGTTAAAATTGACACCCCCTTTCAATACCTCACCTTGTGAGGATGACGGTATTGAGCCTTTTTCTAAAATGTTTTATGAGTTGGAGTGATCTTAGACCATTCCTACATACAGAATCCTTCCAAATGACCAACTACAGGAAGGTAAAGGTACAACTAAACACACAATAAAGAAACAAATCTCCCTAATTGACAGGAGGCTCGAATCTTAGTCATTTATGCACCGGCCTCTTACTATTATCCCAATTTATACATTCTACCAACATCATACATAAATAATCCCTGGTAGGATCCTTACCTTGCAGCCTGAATTCAAAACCAGAACATGTCAAATCATTGAGATTTTCCTTTATGCTTAGAAAGAAACCTTGGGAAAAGTTTATTCACCTCCCCAATGCCAAGTGACTTTGTGTAATTTTTGTTACTGATTAATTTAACATCTGCTAAAGTCTAGTGACATTGACCCAATGTAAGAATGATCAGAAAACCAGTTGAACCTGTTTAGGAGAAAAGCCATGGGTTTACAACATCGCTGTGTAGCTACTGCTAGTGGTCTCATGGGTGGAATGTATTTTATATTTTTCATAATTTCATCATTAATAAACATTATAAACATTAATAAAAATCTGGTGTTTCTATGTCAAACGGTTTTGTTATATTTCAGTCTTCTGTGATGTATATAAAGTGTAATACTGGGATGCAAACTCAAAATTGAATACATTTCAACTCTATATCTGACATGGTACAGGTGTCTTCTTTTTTTTAAGACCATAACCATGTGTGTGAGGTGTGTATATTCGTTTAAAGTAGATTTGTTTAAGAATACCAAGAAACACTCTGTGTAACCCTGATTTAGCCCACTCCAGTACAAGATTAATCATTAAAAACAATACGGTATGAACAACTTGCAGTGTCCAGGACCAGTGATTCATGTCTGAATCACTGTCCCAAATGACACCCTATTCCCTACATAGTGCACTACTTTTGACCAGGGCCTACAGGGCTGTGTAGTGCACTATAGGGAATTGGGCACCATTTGAGGAGGCAGACTGAGTGTTTCCAGTCTTCTCTCTCTCTCTCTCTCTCTCTCTCTCTCTCTCTCTCTCTCTCTCTCTCTCTCTCTCTCTCTCTCTCTCTCTCTGCCTGTGATTTCACAATGATGCAGTCAAGATTCATTCCAAAATACACCTGAACACAACAGCACATCCTCTCATTACAGACTCAATAGACTCCTGAACACCACAGCACATCCTCTCATGGCAGACTCAATAGACTCCTGAACACAACAGCACATCCTCTCATTACAGACTCAATAGACTCCTGAACACCACAGCACATCCTCTCATGGCAGACTCAATAGACTCCTGAACACCACAGCACATCCTCTCATGGCAGACTCAATAGACTCCTGAACACAACAGCACATCCTCTCATTACAGACTCAATAGACTCCTGAACACCACAGCACATCCTCTCATGGCAGACTCAATAGACTCCTGAACACAACAGCACATCCTCTCATTACAGACTCAATAGACTCCTGAACACCACAGCACATCCTCTCATGGCAGACTCAATAGACTCCTGAACACCACAGCACATCCTCTCATGGCAGACTCAATAGACTCCTGAAAGACACAGGACATCCTGGTTTCTATTGGGTTCGTTTTATTACCATGAATGTAGGAATGACAAACTAACAAAACTGTGTCCAGTCTCCACACTCCACTCTCTCACAAACATAAACTCTGACCTGTCTAATGAGACAAACTGATTAAAGAATTCCACAGTACTCTCTCCCTCTCTCCCCCCCTCCCTCCCCTGCCAGGCTGTTAGGTTAATGGACTATGGAAACCTACTGACAATCTGCCATACAGAATCTGCTACAAATTAACATTATTAAAATGTTTTTGTAAGAAAAAATACGAAAAAAATACATTAAACACATTTCCATGTATGTTGTTCTCTCGCTGTTTGCGGGACTAGAAATAGGGTTCAATCAGGTCAATACAGCCAGATAATTAATTATATATCCTCAAACCTTAGGCTCATGTCCATCCACATGCTGGCTTAAACCTAACCCTAGCTTCAACCCAACCCTATCCCTAACCCTAACCCAACTCTATACCTAACCCTAACCCAACCCTATCCTTAACCCTAACCCAACTCTATCCCTAACCCTAACCCAACTCTATCCTTAACCCTAACCCAACTCTATCCCTAACCCTAACCCAACTCTATCCCTAACCCTAACCCAACTCTATCCCTAACCCTAACCCAACTCTTTCCCTAACCCTAACCCAACTCTATCCTTAATCCTAACCCAACTCTATCCCTAACCCAACTCTATCCTTAACCCTAACCCAGCTCTATCCCTAACCCAACTCTATCCTTAACCCTAACCCAACTCTATCCCTAACCCTAACCCAACTCTATCCCTAACCCTAACCCAACTCTATCCCTAACCCTAACCCAACTCTATCCCTAACCCTAACCCTAACCCAACTCTATCCCTAACCCTAACCCAACTATATCCCTAACCCTAACCCAACTCTATCCCTAACCCTAACCCAACTCTATCCTTAACCCTAACCAAACGCAATCCCTAACCCTAACCCAACCCTAGCTCCAAGCAATAGCACTGAGGCAAGGACTTATGCCAAGTTGTTTGGATGAATTGTGATCTGCATGATTTTTTAACAAGCAACCACTCTACTACAAAGTTCATATTCAATGTGATAAAAACAACTTGTTCCTTACTTTTTATTTTGTTTTTAGAAACCACTTTTCAGACCTTGTTTTTCCATTACCACATTTAAATGTACATTTAAATGTACCCCTTGATTTCTGTTGAAATATTTAGTGTTTGTGTGTGTATCTTGTTACCACGTTTCCAGCAGAAGGGTATCCAGGTGGGTATCTGAAGTTCAATTGATCCTGATTGTTTACAGGTTTGATGCCAGGAACAACTAGTGAAGATATCGACACACAAGAGCTTTCATTGGTTCTATGGTTGGTTCAACTAGATATGTATTCTGTACCTCATTATAGATCCATCTGTGGTTGGTTCAGCTAGATATGTATTCTGTATCTCATTATAGATCCATCTGTGGTTGGTTCAACTAGATATGTATTTTGTACCTCATTATAGATCAATCTGTCGTTGGTTCAGCTAGATATGTATTCTGTACCTCATTATAGATCCATCTGTGGTTGGTTCAACTAGATATGTATTCTGTACCTCATTATAGATCCATCTGTGGTTGGTTCAGCTAGATATGTATTCTCTACCTCATTATTGATCCATCTGTCAGTATCGTAAACAATGAACTGAGCTCAACAAAGCAACTAAACCCCACTATGTATTAAAGGTGCTCTAACAATGAACTGAGCTCAAAAAAGCAACTCAACACCACTATGTACTAAAGGTGCTCTAACAATGAACTGAGCTCAACAAAGCAACTCAACCCCACTATGTACTAAAGGTGCTCTAACAATGAACTGAGCTCAACAAAGCAACTCAACCCCACTATGTACTAAAGGTGCTCTAACAATGAACTGAGCTCAACAAAGCAACTTAACCCCACTATGTACTAAAGGTGCTCTAACAATGAACTGAGCTCAACAAAGCAACTTAACCCCACTATGTACTAAAGGTGCTTTAACAATTAACTGAGCTCAACAAAGCAACTCAACCCCACTATGTACTAAAGGTATGTAGACATGCAATAAATATTCAACAGCAAACACTATGCACATCTTTCCACTGGAACCGTGGATTGTCTGTTATTCTCTGTAGTTTACTCACACATGGGTATGTATAATGTAGACCTGGGTTCAAATAGGATTTGTTTTCTTACAAATGCCTTAGCTGGGCTTGATTGAGCTTGCCTGGCACAATGAAACCAATGGAATATTGCCAAATGTACAAACACTCAAAAATGTAATCAAATGCTCAAAGTGTTTGACGGAAAACAAATACTATTTGAACCCATGTTGGGTATGTGGTCCTATTAGTTTCCTGATTCAGATCTGTTTAAACCAACTATTAGTTTCCTGATTCAGATCTGTTTAAAACAACTATTAGTATCCTGATTCAGATCTGTTTAAAACAACTCTTGGTTTCCTTATTCAGATCTGTTTAAACCAACTATTAGTTTCCTGATTCAGATCTGTTTAAACCAACTATTAGTATCCTGATTCAGATCTGTTTAAAACAACTCTTGGTTTCCTTATTCAGATCTGTTTAAACCAACTCTTAGTTTCCTGATTCCGATCTGTTTAAACCAACTCTTAGTTTCCTGATTCAGATCTGTTTAAACCAACTCTTAGTTTCCTGATTCAGATCTGTTTAAACCAACTCTTAGTTTCCTGATTCAGAAGTGTTTAAACCAACTCTTCTGACTCATTGTCATGCCATGTATGTCTAAAGGAGTTGGCTAAAGCACACACAGATCTGGGACCAAACTAATGTATCCGTGGGTTGCCAGTTAGACTGTTTGTCTGGTCTCTGGTCTGTGGTCAGCAGTGGTGGCTGGTGGCATGGAGGACAGGCTCATAATAATGTCTGGAATAAAATGAATGGAATGGTATCAAACGCGTCAAACACATACGTACAATTCCATTCACTTCATTCCAGCCCTTATTATGAGCCGTTCATCCTCCCCTTACCAGCCTCCTTTGGTGGTCAGTGGGCACAGCATGGTTGGGCTCAATTCCATTTAATTTTCAATCAATTCAGAAGGTAAACCTCATTAAGAAGCATTGAAGAGAATTGTAACGTTAGTGTACTTCCTGAATTGACTCCAACCCTGGGGCAAAGTGCTGTGTTCTGCTGGTGGTGGTGGTGTGAGGCCTTAACCTCAGCCTCCCTCCCTCTCTCATTCCCTCTTCCTCAGTACCATGGAGATGAGACCACTGACCAGATACAGAGGGAAGGACACCCAGGCCAGGACGTAGGCAAAGCCCAACGCAGCATCCACCTCCCTATCCGGACACATCACTGTGTAGATTATTGAGCCACACATCACAAACAGACCTGGAGAGAGAGGAAGGGGGAGGAAAGGAGAGAGAGAGGGAGAGGGAGAGGGAGAGGGAGAGGGAGAGAGAGAGAGAGAGAGAGAGAGAGAGAGAGAGAGAGAGAGAGAGAGAGAGAGAGAGAGAGAGAGAGAGAGAGAGAGAGAGAGAGAGAGAGAGAGAGAGAGAGAGAGAGAGAGAGAGAGAGAGAGAGAGAGAGAGAGAGAGAGAGAGAGAGAGAGAGAGAGAGAGAGAGAGAAGAGAGAGAGAGAAAGACAGAGAAGAGAGAGCGAGACAGAGAAGAGAGAGAGAGAAGAGAGAGAGACAGAGAGAGAGAGTGGACAGAGAGACAGAGAGAGGGGAAAAATGCATGGTTAGTTTTAGACAGATGTTGAGGATCATTAATTTTTTGACACACCTAATCTTTTGTGACAGACTTGGTTCTGTTCTGTATATTGTGGAGGGGCTGAATCTGCTAGTTTCCACTAGTTAACCCCTGAGCCAGAGAACCTCGGCCACATGCATAACTTTATCCAGCCACCTCCACCCACATGATCAAATTGAGTTAGCTAGCTAAGACACAGTATCTAGCATGAGATTTGGTTCGTTTCCAACTCAGAGATTATGACAAACCTAACATTGAGACAGTAAACCAAACCTTGTATTAATGGACCTAACATTGAGACAGTAAACCAAACCTTGTATGAATGGACCTAACATTGAGACAGTAAACCAAACCTTCTATTAATGGACCTAACATTGAGACAGTAAACCAAACCTTCTATTAATGGACCTAACATTGAGACAGTAAACCAAACCTTTTATTAAGGGACCTAACATTGAGACAGTAAACCAAACCTTGTATTAAGGGACCTAACATTGAGACAGTAAACCAAACCTTGTATTAATGGACCTAACATTGAGACAGTAAACCAAGCCTTGTATTATGGGACCTAACATTGAGACAGTAAACCAAACCTTGTATTAAGGGACCTAACATTGAGACAGTAAACCAAGCCTTGTATTATGGGACCTAACATTGAGACAGTAAACCAAACCTTGTATTAAGGGACCTAACATTGAGACAGTAAACCAAACCTTGTATTAATGGACCTAACATTGAGACAGTAAACCAAGCCTTGTATGAAGGGACCTAACATTGAGACAGTAAACCAAACCTTGTATTAATGGACCTAACATTGAGACAGTAAACCAAACCTTGTAGTAATGGACCTAACATTGAGACAGTAAACCAAACCTTGTATGAAGGGACCTAACATTGAGACAGTAAACCAAACCTTGTAGTAAGGGACCTAACATTGAGACAGTAAACAACCGTCGTAGTAAGCGACCCCAGTGCCCTGATTACTCATTGTTGACAGATTCCAGGTTGGTAAAATAAAGCATTTTAATCCAGATGAGGTTAAAAAGGTTCCAAGTGATATGAACGGCAAAAAGGTCAAATCCTAAAGTACAAAATGACAAGTAGCAACAGGCGAATTAAATCCAAAAGAAATGGTAGAAAACTGTATCTCTACTAGGAGTCTTCCATCAGGTCAATCAGCTGTCCTAATGAGTTACTGACGCCATCTGTATCTCTACTAGGAGTCTTCCATCAGGTCAATCAGCTGTCCTAATGAGTTACTGACACCATCTGTATCTCTACTAGGAGTCTTCCATCAGGTCAATCAGCTGTCCTAATGAGTTACTGACACCATCTGTATCTCTACTAGGAGTCTTCCATCAGGTCAATCAGCTGTTCTAATGAGTTACTGACACCATCTGTATCTCTACTAGGAGTCTTCCATCAGGTCCATCAGCTGTCCTAATGAGTTACTGACACCATCTGTATCTCTACTAGGAGTCTTCCATCAGGTCCATCAGCTGTCCTAATGAGTTACTGACACCATCTGTATCTCTACTAGGAGTCTTCCATCAGGTCAATCAGCTGTCCTAATGAGTTACTGACACCATCTGTATCTCTACTAGGAGTCTTCCATCAGGTCAATCAGCTGTCCTAATGAGTTACTGACGCCATCTGTATCTCTACTAGGAGTCTTCCATCAGGTCAATCAGCTTTCCTAATGAGTTACTGACGCCATCTGTATCTCTACTAGGAGTCTTCCATCAGGTCAATCAGCTGTCCTAATGAGTTACTGACACCATCTGTATCTCTACTAGGAGTCTTCCATCAGGTCAATCAGCTGTCCTAATGAGTTACTGACGCCATCTGTATCTCTACTAGGAGTCTTCCATCAGGTCAATCAGCTGTCCTAATGAGTTACTGACGCCATCTGTATCTCTACTAGGAGTCTTCCATCAGGTCAATCAGCTGTCCCAATGAGTTACTGACACCATCTGTATCTCTACTAGGAGTCTTCCATCAGGTCAATCAGCTGTCCTAATGAGTTACTGACACCATCTTTACCATTAGATGTACAATTGCGCGACTAAGAACTGTTCGGTAAAATCGTAAAAATGAATGACAGATTTCTTGAATCATCTTACTTCTTCTTCTTCTTCTTCAATGAGGTTTAACGGCAGTTGGCATCCAATTGTCACGAATTCCGCCGAGACTGCTCCTCCTCCTTGTTCGGCAGGCTTCGGCGTTCGTCATCCCCGGAGTACTAGCTGCTACCGCTTGATGTTCTCTATGTTTGTTTGGTTTTGTCTTGTTGGTGCACCTGTTTTGTCTTATGTATTGATTATGTCACCTATAAGTTTCCTTTGGTTTTGTTTGCAGTTGTGTGTTGTTGTCCGCCTGTCCGTTGGTGCATTATTATTGTTCTCTAGTTGTTAGTGTTTTTACGCACTGTTTGCATAATCGCTCGCCTCCTGTGTTTGAGGCCCGTTATTTTGTATTGTCTTTGTGACAAGTAAAGTCGTTTTGACTAAGCTTCTGTGTCCTGCGCCTGACTCCAACACCACATCCACATCAGCTTGTGACAGAACAACACACCATACTATGGAGTCAGCAGGAGCAGCGGCGGCGACCGAGTCGCTGGAGGATTGGGTCAGCTGCCAGGACGCCAGGATCCAGCAACTCGGCTACGCCATGCAGGAGGTGATGAACACCCTGCGCCGATGGGAAAGGGGAGGCGTGCCCACACCTCCTCCTACATTACCACCACCATCGGCCAGCCCCACCATACCAGCTCCGGAATCCAGTGGGATTCGGCTCTCGCTCCCGAGGGCGTATGATGGCACCGCAGCCGGGTGTCAGGGGTTCCTCCTTCAGGTGGAACTCTACCTGGCCACCATACACCCGGCGCCCTCGGGATACGAGAGCGTTTCCGCCCTCATCTCCTGTCTCTCCGGCAAGGCGTTGGAGTGGGCCAACGCCGAATGGAGGGGAATAGACGCCGCCACCATCAGCTACGCGGAGTTCTCCCGCCGCTTCAGGGCTGTTTTCAATCACCCTCCTGAGGGTAAAGCGGCGGGGGAGCGTCTGTTCCACCTCCGACAGGGGAAGAGGAGCGCACAGGAGTTCGCCCTGGATTTCCGGACTCTAGCGGCGGATGCGGGGTGGAATGAGAGGGCCCTCATCGACCACTATCGGTGTAGCCTGCGTGAGGACGTTCGTCGAGACCTGGCCTGCAGGGACACAAATCTGTCCTTCGACTAGCTGGTGGACATGTCCATCCGTCTGGATACCCTGCTGGCCACCCGTGGACGTCCCGAGTTGGGGCCGTCCATTCCATCCCCCAGCACCTCCGAGCCAAGCCCTATGGAGCTCGGGGGTGCTGGCGCTAGAGAGAGGAGGAGAGAGAACCCGAGGGGGGCCGTCCCCTGCACCAACTATGGCCGTGGAGGACACACTGCGGCTAGGTGCTGGGGAGGGTCTCCAGGGAATCGGGGCAACAGGTCGCACACTGGGGAGTCATTTCAGGTGAGTAGGCGCCCCACTCACCCAGAGCTCTCTGTTGTTCACTTGTGTATACCTGTGGTATTTCCTCAGGTTGCATCTCATTCCCAGCATAAGGCGCTAGTCGATTCAGGCGCAGCTGGGAATTTTATTGATCGGAAATGTTGTACTAAGTTAGGGATTCCCCTCCTGCCCGTTGAGCACCCTTCCCTGTCCATGCCCTAGATAGCCGCCCATTGGGAACTGGGTTGATTAGGGAGGTCACAGCGCCACTAAAGATGAAGAAGCAGGGGGGTCATGAGGAGATCATTCAGTTGTACCTGATTGACTCTCCTGCGTATCCCGTGGTGCTGGGGCTTCCTTGGTTAATCACCCATGACCCCACCATTTCGTGGCAACAGAGGGCTCTCAAGGAATGGTCTGACCAGTGTGTTGGGCGATGTTTAGGTGTTTCCGTTGGGGCGACCACGGTGGAGAGTCCGAACCAAGTGCCCGCAATGCACATTCCCCCTGAGTATGAGGATTTGGAACTCGTGTTCAGCAAGACGAGGGCGACGCGATTGCCACCTCATAGACAGGGAGATTGTGCGATAAACCTCCAGACAGGTGCGGCACTCCCGCGGAGCCATGTGTATCGTCTGTCTCAAGAGGAGACGGCGGCTATGGAGACATACATAGCTGAGTCCCTGAGACAAGGATACATACGGTCCTCCACTTCCCCTGCGTCCTCGAGTTTCTTTTTTGTGAAGAAGAAGGATGGAGGGTTGCGTCCGTGTATTGATTACCTTAGTCTCAATCAGATCACTGTTAAATACAGTTACCCTCTTCCTCTGATTGTGAGTATGACTGAATCATTACGCGGAGCGCGTTTCTTCACAAAACGGATCTCAGGAGCGCCTATAACTTGGTGCGCATTAGGGAGGGAGATGAATGGAAGACAGCATTTAGTACCACCTCAGGTCATTATGAGTATCTCGTCATGCCATACAGGTTAATGAATGCTCCTTCAGTCTTCCAATCATTTGTGGACGAGATCTTCCGGGACCTGCATGGGCAGGGTGTGGTAGTGTACATTGACGACATCCTAGTGTGCTCTTCTACACGAGCCGAGCATGTAGCCCTGGTGCGCCGAGAGTTGGGTAGGCTGTTGGAGCATGACTTGTATGTCAAGGCAGAGAAATGTCTGTTTTTCCAGGAGTCCATCTCCTTCTTGGGTCATCGGTTGTCCGCGTCAGGGGTGAAGATGGAGATTGACCGTGTGTCAGCCGTGCGTAACTGGCAAACCCCAACCACTGTTAAAGAGGTGCAGCAGTTTTTGGGTTTTGCCAATTACTACCGGAGGTTTATCCGGGGTTTTGGACAGGTAGCAGCTCCCATTACTTCCCTGCTGAAGGGGGGCCCGGTGCGTTTGCAGTGTTCGGCTGAGGCGGACAGGGCGTTTTGTAAACTGAAGGACCTGTTCACTTCGGCTCCGGTGCTGGCGCACCCGGACCCCGCTTTAGCGTTCCAGGTAGAGGTGGACGCGTCAGAGGCCGGTATTGGGGCAGTACTGTCGCAACGCTCCGGCACGCCTCTAAGCTCCGTCCCTGCGCTTTTTATTCTAAAAAGCTCAGCCCGGCGGAACGTAATTATGACGTAGGGGACAGGGAGCTGTTAGCCGTGGTTCAAGCCCTAAAGGTGTGGAGGCATTGGCTTGAGGGGGCTCAACACCCTTTTCTCATTCTGACTGACCATCGTAACCTGGAGTACAACCGGGCAGCTAGGAGATTGAACCCTCGTCAGGCTAGGTGGAACATGTTTCTGACCCGGTTCGTTTTTAAGATCACTTACATCCCAGGGTCCCAGAACGGTAAGGCAGACGCCCTGTCCCGGCGGTATGACACAGAAGAGAGGTCCATTGAGCCCACTCCCATATTGCCGGAGTCTTGTCTGCTGGCACCGGTGGTATGGGAGGTCGATGCGGAAATTGAGCGGGCGTTACGCACCGACCTTACTCCCCCAGAGTGTCCAGTGGGTCGGACGTACGTGCCGCTCGAGGTCCGTGATCATCTCATTTATTGGGCTCATACGTCACCCTCCTCTGGCCATCCAGGTATTGGCCGGACAGTGCACTGCCTTAGTGTTAAGTACTGGTGGCCAACATTGGCTAGGAACGTGAGGGTTTATGTCTCCTCCTGCTCGGTGTGCGCTCAGTGTAAGGCGCCTAGACACCTGCCCAGGGGGAAGTTACAACCCCTGCCCGTTCCACAACGGCCGTGGTCTCACCTCTCGGTGGACTTTGTCACGGACCTTCCCCCCTCTCAGGGGAATACCACTATTCTGGTCGTTGTGGATCGGTTCTCTAAGGCCTGTCGTCTCATCCCAATGCCGGTCTCCCTACTGCCCTACAGACCGCTGAGGCTTTGTTCACCCACGTCTTCCGGCACTACGGGGTTCCCGAGGATATAGTGTCTGATCGGGGTCCCCAATTCACCTCTAGAGTCTGGAGGGCGTTCATGGAACGCTTGGGGGTCTCGGTTAGCCTTACCTCGGGTTTCCACCCTGAGAGTAATGGGCAGGTGGAGAGAGTGAACCAGGATGTGGGTAGGTTTCTGAGATCATATTGCCAGGGCCGGCAGGAGGAGTGGTCGGGGTATATCCCCTGGGCAGAGATGGCTCAGAACTCTCTTCGCCACTCCTCTACTAACCTGACCCCTTTCCAGTGCGTGTTAGGGTATCAGCCGGTTCTGGCACCATGGCATCAGAGCCAGATCGAGGCTCCTGCGGTAGATGAGTGGTTTCGGCGCTCGGAGGAGACGTGGAACGCTGCACACGTACATCTGCAGCGGGCCATCCGCAGGCAGAAGGCGAGCGCCGATCTCCACCGCAGTGAGGGTCCAGTATACGCACCTGGAGATCGAGTCTGGCTCTCGACTCGAAACCTGCCCCTTCGCCTGCCCTGCCGGAAGCTTGGCCGGCGGTTTGTGGGGCCATTTAAAGTCCTGAGGAGATTGAACGAGGTGTGTTACAAGTTGCAACTGCCTAATGACTATCACATTAACCCCTCGTTCCATGTGTCTCTCCTCAGGCCGGTGGTAGCTGGTCCACTCCAGGACAGTGAGATAAGAGAGACCCCTCCGGCCCCACTGGACATCGAGGGGCCTCCGGCGTACTCAGTCCGGTCCATCGTGGATTCGAGACGTCGGATGGGGGGTCTACAATATCTCGTGGAGTGGGAGGGGTACGGTCCGGAGGAACGGTGCTGGGTGCCTAGGAGGGACATTTTAGATCCATCCCTCCTGACTGAGTTCCACCGTAGTCATCCTATGCGCCCTGCTCCACGTCCTCCTGGCCGTCCCCGAGGCCGGGGTCAGCGCACGGCTGGAGCCGCGCGTCAAGGGGGGGTACTGTCACGAATTCGGCCGAGACTGCTCCTCCTCCTTGTTCGGGCAGGCTTCGGCGTTCGTCGTCCCCGGAGTACTAGCTGCTACCGCTTGATATTCTCTATGTTTGTTTGGTTTTGTCTTGTTGGTGCACATGTTTTGTCTTATGTATTGATTATGTCACCTATAAGTTTCCTTTGGTTTTGTTTGCAGTTGTGTGTTGTTGTCCGCCTGTCCGTTGGTGCATTATTATTGTTCTCTAGTTGTTAGTGTTTTTACGCACTGTTTGCGTAATCGCTCGCCTCCTGTGTTTGAGGCCCGTTATTTTGTATTGTCTTTGTGACAAGTAAAGTCGTTTTGACTAAGCTTCTGTGTCCTGCGCCTGACTCCAACACCGCATCCACATCAGCTTGTGACACCAATATGTTGCATTACCGCCACCTACTAGACTGGAGTACAAATCCCTTATATTTTGCTTGAAAAATAAAATAAAAAATAAAATAAAGAAATACCCTACCATCTAACACTACACTCACAAATTCAAAAAAATAATAATACAAAAAATTTATAAAATAGAATTAACACCACGCTACACCACTATTTACATCTATTTATTCCTACCTCATGGCCTCAACCTAAAAGGATGGGACATCACCACTTAACACACCCTGTAAATCTGCTGATGTCAAGTCTCGCACACCCAAATACCTCTCTGCAGCTGCCACCACAACCTCCATTTTCTTCGACTTACGTTCCATCCCTGCAGTACAATTAATAACCATTGCTATAAATGCTAAAAATCCAATCTTACTGAAACATATATCACTTGTTGCCCTATCCCTCTGTACTGGTACAGATCTACTACTCTCACCACTCCTCCCCCTTGACCCATCTTCCTCTACTTTCTTCACTGCCTCAGCATATGACAACTTCTTCACTACTCTTACCCTGGAAACCTCAACCTGCCTGTCTCGCACGGGACATTTCTGATCCCCAAGCCCCATGGGCACCCCTACAATTAGCACATACCACTACTTTCCCCAATGCTACACATTCCTTTGTCTCATGCCCTTCTGCACACTTCTCACACTTTGGAACCTCCCTCCTACACACTACTGCCACATGCCCATAAGTTTGACACCTGTAACATCGTAATGTATTACGAATGTGTGGTCCTCTGTAGCTCAATTGGTAGAGCATGGCGCTTGTAACGCCAGGGTAGTGGGTTCGATCCCCGGGACCACCCATATGTAAAGATGTATGCACACATGACTGTAAGTCGCGTTGGATAAAAGCGTCTGCTAAATGGCATATTATTATTATTCGGCATATAAGCTCGTACAGGATAACTTCTATATCCTAACATCACTTTGTCTGGCAAAGACTCACCTTCAAAACTCGAAAGTGCAGACAATGACTCTTCTGTTTCCCACTCTCGCCACCCTGTTTGCGTCGAACCAAACGACGAGCATCACAAACACCGGGAATCTTCCCCTTCAGTTGGTCAACTTTTACATTTACTGCTACCCCAGTAATCACTCCTTTCAATGGCACCCTTTTCTTGAGAGCGAAACAATTCACATTTCTTGCCCCCATGTGTTTAACTCAGAGTGCCTTCTCTCTCTGACCAGCAGAAACACAAACAATTATCACAAGACCACTTCTGGTTACCCTCACCGATTCCACTATACCCAACTCTTTTTTCACCCACCCTGAAACCACAAATAGATCAGCCAAAAGGCAAGGGTCCACTTTCCCAAAAACTTCACTCCTACTGTCACAGACTCATCTTTATCCTGACCCTCGGTGCTAGCCTCGGGCTCCGAGTACTTCACCACACCTACCACCTCCGATACTTCACCCTCAATCACTTCCATTTCTCCTCCTGTCTTCAGCTCACTCTGCTTACATTTTATACCATTCTTCTTTAACAAAGCTTCTCCCTTTTTTCCGCCTTTTTTAACCGACTCAAGCTCACAATCTTCCTCCCTCTCTCTCTTAGACCTCCTCGCCAATCTTTTTCCCTCCATTCCTCCTCCGTATTCCAAGTATACGTCTCCTTGTGATAATACTGCACTTCTCCTGACATACATCTTGTTCTTGCTTTCTCAAGGGACGCCATTTACGAGGCTCTCCAACCGAATCTTTGTCTAAAGTTACTTCCACCGTACTCCTGGTTTGCACCAGGGGACTCTATCGTCACCTTAGCTAGAAATCTTCCCGTCTTAATCAACTGTGCTGTGGCTTGCAACCTTCTCGAAGGTGGAAACTCAGCGCATGTGTCAATTGAATATCCAACGATGTAGGCCTAGGTCTCCAAATACTCGATGTCCAATCAAATCACACAATCTACAGATGCTGTGTCAACCAATAACAATTTTGCAGATCATTACAGGCGTCAGTAAACACAAAATGTGGCGCATAACTTTATTGAATTGGCACATTTTCTGTCCTGAGACACGGAGAAATAACAACCAGGAAAGATATGTTTATTTTACAATAATTGTATAGCCTAGGTTTCATTTACACACAGACACATTTAAGATGCCATTAAGCAGACACTTTTATCCAAAGCGATTTACAGTCATGTGTACATATATTTTTACGGATGGGTGGTCCCGGGGATCGAACCCACTACCCTTGCGTTACAAGCGCCATGCTCTACCAATTGAGCTACAGAGGACCACGTCATTCACTACATTTGTTCCATTATTCACTTAATTACTTATTATTTTCAGTAAACTCTTATTCTATAACATTTATTGTTTTAACATTCACACTGCTAGTTTTACACATTATATTTATATATATATACACACTACTGTCATTTAAATAAATATAATATATAATGATCAATATATAACCATATAATAGATATATAGCATTTACTATATGGACACACACACACACACACACACACACACACACACACACACACACACACACACACACACACACACACACACACACACACACACACACACACACACACACACACACACACACACACACACACACACACACACACACACATACATTCATACAGTATTGAGAGATAGGGAGAGACAGACAGTTGTGAGGACAATATGTCTGAGAATAAATATGTAGGTTGTAGTTTAGAATGAGTTAAAGGCAGAGGAGGGTACAATAGGACAAGTGTTTTGTCCCTGACCAGTCCTCCTACTGCCAGACCACTGTATCCTGTGTCTCCATCTAAAACGTAATTTCTGTGCCGGCCGTGCGTGGCCACACTAAGAACCAAGACCCAGAAGAAGGGTAAGAAGAGGACATTGTCTGTTACACCAGCTAAGGTGAAGAAGGTGAGATTGGCTGTTACACCAGCTAAGGAGAAGAAGGTGAGATTGGCTGTTACACCAGCTAAAGTGAAGAAGGTGAGATTGTCTGGAAGACCAACAAAGTCCCCTGTCCCCGAGGTGAAGAGGACACCTCCAGTCTATGGGTCTGGTCCCCTTGCCAGGGCCAGATATTACCTGGATTGCCATCAATACCTCCATGCTTTGTTTATGAGGTCACACGTGAAGAAGTACAAAGAGGTCATCATCAAGAGGGAAGGTAGTAGAAGTATGTGATAAGAGTGATTGTTTTTTAGACTTGAGATTATAATTCAGTTGATATGACATACCATATATCTACAATGTAGGATAATAGGATTGTGTGATTTCTATGTACTTTCAGAGAAAGGAGTTAGTGCAGGAAAAAGATGGTCCCTTGTCCCAACTGGTGGAGACAGAGGTCTTTCAGACGTTTTCCTGGAGTGAGACTCTGGCGTGGGCATAGGAGAAGGCACCTTTGATGACCACCTGTTAGAGGGCAACCATTCCCCAGGCCAGAAACCTCAAAGTAGACGTCATCAAAGGTAGAGAAATCACCACAATGTGAGGATTAACCCAATATAATGTTCACACTAGATGTCCAATATCAATCCTTTCACAATTGACATGTTGTATATAGTTGTACCGTTTCTACAAGTCAATTAGTAAAGTAAGTACGCCTCTGACATGTAAGCCATGTCCGAGACAAAAGACTAAAGTAAGAGAAGAAACCTTCTAATGTCTCCTCTTTTCAGAGACGACTTTCAACGTAAGAAGCAGGACCTCCTTGACAGAGGGACATGGATGGTGCTGTCAATGGCCTTGTTCACCAGCAGGCAAAATAAAATGAAGTTTGTACCAACATGCCTGGAGATGGAGCTGTGGAGGGGAGGATGCTGTGAGAAGATATTCTTCACTCTGAACTCCATGACCATCTGCCTATGTTCTGATGCCACTAGAGAACATGTTAACAGGTTGAGGGTCGGCAATGATACCCAGATCATGAAGTGGAAGAAACAGGCTGAGGTAAGTGTGAGTCTTAAACATATGTAAACACAATTTGATTCAGCCTATTTCATAATTCTATTATTTCATTGAATTTCTCTTGGCAGTTGTGGCTCCCAGGTCTACAGCCAATCAAGGACGACCTACCCATCCCCCACTGCTGCTCTCACCCCCCACCCCCCACCCCATCCCCTGACATGCTGGACTCTCAGGTTCTGTTCAATAAAGTGCAGCACAGCACAGTACAGTACAACTTTATTAGTCCATGTTACAGGGAACAAAGGGAATTTGTCTTTCTGAAAGGGGTTGGTCACAGATCTGCCAGTTCAGATCAAATCACACGTTTTGTTGTCTGGCTCAGGACTCAAACCAGTGACCTTTCAGTTACTGGACTAATTCTCAAACTTCCACCTCCTAACACTTCTAGCATGGGCTTTCTAGGCAAAGTTCCTTTTACACTATCCCATGTGTGTAGAAAACATGAGTCAGTCTCATGATCTGGTAATGAGGTAGTCCTGCCTTCAACTTCAAAATCAGTGTCACCCTCAGGTCAAGAAGGCATTACCTCTTGGTCTAATGGTCAAGACACTGTTTTTTCCCATGGGACACCTGGGTACAGAACCCGCCCATGAAATGAGCACACCTCTTCCAAGGTACCATTCCACTGCTTCCACCAATGTAGTGTTTTTTTGCAAACAGCAACGGTGTAATGCCCCTTTCATCTCAAACCCAGGTCTCCCTGCCTGTAGGCAAACAAATATTGTAGTGAATTCAGGGGGTAGCCCCAAGCAGGTTTTGAACCTGGGTCCATCAACTGTCAAGCCAACACCTTAAGCGTGTTAGGTTCTAAATGAACCTAGTAAAACTCAGGGACGTTTAGTAAAGCTCAAACCAAGTTTATTCACCCATTGGATCATACAGCTGCATAAAACAAAGAACATTTTCACACAAGCATTGGTATTTAACCCTTTCTCCTATGCTGAGCCCCTCCTTACACATCGGAACAGCCAATACACCTCTGTTGCTATCCAGAAGATTAGTGATATATGTTCTTCCTCACTTCATCTAACCTGACCTCTGCCCAAATTGCTCACTCCTCCCCAACTCACGGCTGTCATGTTGACTTGTACCAGACTGTGTCTCTTCTCCTCCCATAGGATCCCTGATGGCTAACAATAACATATCCTGACAGAATGGAAACGTTATACATTCCCCTCTCTCCCTCAGTGACAGGAATAAGTATATTTCATGTTTAGAAGTCAGAACCTAACAAGCGCTACGCCAAGAGGTCCAAACCTCTCGATGATGTGGCTAGGTGTTGGATTAAAGTATTTGATCCCCTGCTGATTTTGTACGTTTGCCCACTGACAAAGAAATGATCAGTCTATAATTTTAATGGTAGGTTTATTTGAACACTGAGAGACAGAATAACAACAACAAAATCCAGAAAAACGCATGTCAAAAATGTTATAAATTGATTTGCATTTTAATGAGGGAAATAAGTATTTGACCCCCTCTCAATCAAAAATATTTCTGACTTTCAGGTGTCTTTTATACAGGTAACGAGCTGAGATTAGGAGCACACTCTTAAAGGGAGTGCTCCTAATCTCAGCTTGTTCCCTGTATAAAAGACACCTGTCCACAGAAGTAATCAATCAATCAGATTCCAAACTCTCCACCATGGCCAAGACCAAAGAGCTCTCCAAGGATGTCAGGGACAAGATTGTAGACCTACACAAGGCTGGAATGGGCTACAAGACCATCCCCAAGCAGCTTGGTGAGACGGTGACAACAGTTGGTGCGATTATTCGCAATTGGAAGAAACACAAAATAACTGTCAATCTCCCTCTGCCTGGGGCTCCATGCAAAATCTCACCTCGTGGAGTTGCAATGATCATGAGAACGGTGAGGAATCAGCCCAGAACTACACGGGAGGATCTTGTCAATGATCTCAAAGCAGCTGGGACCATAGTCACCAAGAAAACAATTGGTAACACACTACGCCCTGAAAGACTGAAATCCTGCAGCGCCCTCAAGGTCCCCCTGCTCAAGAAAGCACATATACATGCCCGTCTGAAGTTTGCCAATGAACATCTGAATGATTCAAAGGAGAACTGGGTGAAAGTGTTGTGGTCAGATGAGACCAAAATGGAGCTCTTTAGCATCAACTCAACTTGCCATGTTTGGAGGAGGAGGAATGCTGCCTATGACGCCAAGAACACCATCCCTACTGTCAAACATGGAGGTGGAAACATTATGCTTTGGGGGTGTTTTTCTGCTAAGGGGACGGGACAACTTCACTGCATCAAAGGGATGATGGATGGGGCCATGTACCGTCAAATCTTAGGTGAGAACCTCGTTCCCTCAGCCAGGGCATTGAAAATGGGTTGTGGATGGGTATTCCAGCATGACAATGACCCAAAACACATGGCCAAGGCAACAAAGGAGTGGCTCAAGAAGGAGCACATTAAGGTCCTGGAGTGGCCTAGCCAGTCTCCAGAGCTTAATCCCATAGAAAATCTGTGGAGGGAGCTGAAGGTTCGAGTTGCCAAACGTCAGCCTCAAAACCTTAATGACTTGGAGAAGATCTGCAAAGAGAAGTGGGACAAAATCCCTCCTGAGAAGTGTGCAAACCTGGTGGCCAACTACAAGAAACATCTGACCTCTGTGATTGCCAACAAGGGTTTTGCCACCAAGTATTAAGTCATGTTTTGCAGAGGGGTCAAATACTTATTTCCCTCATTAAAATGCAAATCAAAATTTATAAAAATTTTGACATGCGTTTTTCTTGATTTTTTTGTTGTTATTCTGTCTCTCACTGTTCAAATAAACTTACCATTAAAATTAAAGACTGATCATTTCTTTGTCAGTGGACAAACGTACAAAATCAGCAGGGGATCAAATACTTTTTTCCCTCACTGTACATTACTCCCTTCTTTGGGGAAAGCATGCCCCCACACTTCTTTATAGCAAGTCTCTCACGTGTACATGCCTCTTTGATGGCCTCACAGGCACTATCCCACTTTTGACACCAATGTAACGAATTAAGGGATAGCTCCAACCAGGACTCGAACCCGGGTCCAGCGACTATCAAGCCAACACCTTATCCATTACACTAAGAGATCAGATGGTGGTAATTGGTAGGTGTTGGGTTCAGCTTGCTACAGAATATACTTATATAGGGCAATGTGTGATCTGGGAGCGGCAGCACTACCACTAGTGCTCCTGACACAGCCTAACACAATCTTTACCTTCTGAACCTTAAAAACTGACCTAAAGTCAGATACATTTAGACAAATGTCACGAATGTCGGTGGAATGCGGTAGGCCAGAGTCAAGCGCAGGACACAGAATGAGCTGAAGAACCACTTTACTGAGTAGTAAAGAAATACAAGAAAACCCTCCAAAACAACAAAGGAGGAGCAAAACCCACACACAAAAGGACACTCGAACAAACAAATAAACACGCACACCAAACAGTGGACGTGTACAGGTTAAATAGGCAGACAAACTAACATAATGGGGAACAGGTGCGCAACAACAGAAACAATCAAGTGAACATAGAAACATCTAACATAGAGCGGCAGCAGCTAGTACTCCGGTGACGACGAACGCCGAAGCCTGCCCGAGCCAGAAGGAAGGGCAGCCTCGGCAGAATCCGTGACAACAAACCACCATGTGAGCAGCAAGTGTAGGGTTAATGGAGTGAAGTGGGGGATGGGTAGGACCACCAGTATCAACTATATGTTTATGAATGCATTACTATTAATGCGTTACTAAAACGGATGGATGCTCTTCATCAACACCATCTCACCTGTGAAACTAGATATCAGCAATCAATCAACAAGACTATTGAAATGGAGCAAATGAAGACATTAGAACTACTAAAGGTCATATATTATATTCTGACACCAATTTCCTACTGGTAGATTTTGTACATGATCTGTCAATCCTGAGAGCAACGCTCTCTCTCCTCCCCTTCCCCCATCTCTCTTTGCTGGGGTGAAGTTTCCCCTAGATACAGATCTAGGATCAGCTTCCCCTCCCCCAAACCTAACAATGATCATTAGTGGGAGGATTTTAAACCTGATCCAAAGCCAGTGTCTATTTGGGAAACTTGTCCCTTCCCCCACAACTCTACATGTGGATGCGGCTTCCTCCATCTCACCATGTTCACAAAGAAAATGGCAGTGTATTTCAGCTGTAAGTATTTTGAAGTTACTAGCTATATTATTTGAATTGAAATTACGTAGCTTCATTATTATTCAACAATAACTCGGCCAATGTAGCATGTTATATTTTGTCGATGCATGGAAAAGTATTAGCTATGTTGAAGCAGTATGTTAGCTAGCAGCTAGCTAGCTAGCCACTTTTCCTGGCTATACTGATAGGTTAATTAGCCAGCTAGCTAGCTGCTAAAGGTTGCTAGACTAGACATTAATACATTTCAGAATTTCTTATTAGTGCATTGCTTATCTTTGCTATGATGTTTTAGATGTTCTCATATGAAAGCATTTTGTGTTGTGCATAATGTTACAACCTCCAATGGTAGGCTAGCTAGCTAAATTAGCTACTGGTAGCTAGCTACATTGTAATGCAAATGTGGTGCCTTGTGGTCCTAGCTAGGTAGCTTTGCTGTGGCAGGCAGAGTTATTTTTTGTGCAAGTCACAATGTGAGTCATTTTGTTTAGCAGTGATTGCATTTTGAAATAGCAGCTTGGGATAGTTATTAGAAATATTTCACTATTCAAATATGGATATTTGGATGATCCAAATACATCTTTCTTTTTTTTTTGAAAACATTTTTTTTTTTACTGCAAGACTGGCAGAGACAGTGTGGTGCTAGAAGGGCAGGTTTGATTGGGAGAGACAGTTGTTGCTGCCATAGATCTGTTATACTATACATTATTAATGACATGTCCATTTTTCATTTTTTCTTGTCAGAACATGGATAAAAGCAGGAATCTCTCTGTTGCCAATGTATGTAGCCAACCTACTGCATTTCCTGCATTTTAAAGTGCCAATCAGCAGTTGCAAAATCCATTTTTGGACATGCAATTTAATTATATACAGTGGGGAGAACAAGTATTTGATACTGTCACGATCGTCTAAGGAGGAGGACCAAGGCGCAGCGTTGAAGGTGAACATATTATTTATTATACTGATCAAACGATCAAAACAACAGACGATAACGTGATGTCTACGGTTTAACACAAACCAAATAAGAACAAGAAACCACAAACACAAAGGAAAAGACAGACAGTTTAAATATGGCTCCCAATTAGAGACAACCAGCTGACACTCGTTGCCTCTGATTGGGAGTCACTCAGGCCAACATAGAAATACAAACTAGACCCACAACCTACAACACAAAACATAGAAACTAACACCCTGGCTCAACATACGAGAGTCCCCAGAGCCAGGGTGTGACAGATACACTGCCGATTTTGCAGGTTTTCCTACTTACAAAGCATGTAGAGGTCTGTAATTTTTACAAAAATCCAGAAAATGCCATTGTATGATTTTTAGGTAATTAATTTGCATTTTATTGCATGACATAAGAATTTGATCACCTACCAACCAGTAAGAATTCCGGCTCTCACAGACCTGTTAGTTTTTCTTTAAGAAGCCCTCCTGTTCTCCACTCATTACCTGTATTAACTGCACCTGTTTGAACTCGTTACCTGTATAAAAGACACCTGTCCACACACTCAATCAAACAGACTCCAACCTCTCCACAATGGCCAAGACCAGAGAGCTGTGTAAGGACATCAGGGATAAAATTGTAGACCTGCACAAGGCTGGGATGGGCTACAGGACAATAGGCAAGCAGCTTGGTGAGAAGGCAACAACTGTTGGCGCAATTATTAGAAAATGGAAGAAGTTCAAGATGACGGTCAATCACCCTCGGTCTGGGGCTCCATGCAAGATCTCACCTCGTGGGGCATCAATGATCATGAGGAAGGTGAGGGATCAGCCCAGAACTACACGGCAGGACCCGGTCAATGACCTGAAGATAGCTGGGACCACAGTCTCAAAGAAAACCATTAGTAACACACTACGCCGTCATGGATTAAACTCCTGCAGCGCACGCAAGGTCCCCCTGCTCAAGCCAGCGCATGGCCAGGCCTGTCTGAAGTTTGCCAATGACCATCTGGATGATCCAGAGGAGGAATGGGAGAAGGTCATGTGGTCTGATGAGACAAAAATAGAGATTTTTGGTCTAAACTCCACTCACCGTGTTTGGAGGAAGAACAAGGATGAGTACAACCCCAAGAACACCAATGGGATTGAGATCCGGGCTCTTCGCTGGCCATGGCAGAACACTGACGTTCCTGTCTTGCAGGAAATCACACACAGAACGAGCAGTGTGGCTGGTGGCATTGTCATGCTGGAGGGTCATGTCAGGATGAGCCTGCAGGAAGGGTACCACATGTGGGAGGAGGATGTCTTCCCTGTAACGCACAGCGTTGAGATTGCCTGCAATGACAACAAGCTCAGTCCGATGATGCTGTGACACACCGCCCCAGACCATGACGGACCCTCCACCTCCAAATCGATCCCACTCCAGAGTACAGGCCTTGGTGTAATGCTCATTCCTTCGACGATAAATGCGAATCCGACCATCACCCCTGGTGAGACAAAACCGCGACTCGTCAGTGAAGAGCAGTTTTTGCCAGTCCTGTCTGGTCCAGCGACGGTGGATTTGTTTCCATAGGCGACGTTGTTGCCGGTGATGTCTGGTGAGGACCTGCCTTACAACAGGCCTACAAGCCCTCAGTCCAGCCTCTCTCTATTGCAGACAGTCTGAGCACTGATGGAGGGATTGTGCGTTCCTGTTGTAACTCGGGCAGTTGTTGTTGCCATCCTGTACCTGTCCCGCAGGTGTGATGTTCGGATGTACCAATCCTGTGCAGGTGTTGTTACATGTGGTCTGCCACTGCGAGGACGATCAGCCGTCCGTCCTGTCTCCCTGTAGCGCTGTCTTAGGCGTCTCACAGTACGGACATTACAATTTATTGCCCTGGCCACATCTGCAGTCCTCATGCCTCCTTGCAGCATGCCTAAGGTACATTCACGCAGATGAGCAGGGACCTTGGGCATCTTTCTTTTGGTGTTTTTCAGAGTCAGTAGAAAGGCCTCTTTAGTGTCCTAAGTTTTCATAACTGTGACCTTAATTGCCTACCGTCTGTAAGCTGTTAGTGTCTTAACGACCGTTCCACAAGTGCATGTTCATTAATTGTTTATGGTTCATTGAACAAGTATGGGAAACAGTGTTTAAACCCTTCACAATGAAGATCTGTGAAGTTATTTGGATTTTTACGAATTGTCTTTGAAAGACAGGGTCCTGAAAAAGGGCAGTTTCTTTTTTTCTCTCTCATCCTCTCTTCTCTCTCGTCCTCTCTTCTCTCTCTCGTCATCTCTTCTCTCTCTCATCCTCTCTTCTCTCTCTCATCCTCTCTTCTCTCTCTCATCCTCTCTACTCTCTCTCATCCTCTCTGCTCCCTCTCTCTCGTCCTCTCTTCTCTCTCTCATCCTCTCTTCTCTCTCGTCCTCTCTTCTCTCTCTCGTCCTCTCTTCTCTCTCTCATCCTCTCTTCTCTCTCTCGTCCTCTCTTCTCTCTCTCATCCTCTCTTCTCTCTCTCATCCTCATTTCTCTCTCTCATCCTCTCTTCTCTCTCATCCTCTCTTCTCTCTCGTCCTCTCTTCTCTCTCTCTCGTCCTCTCTTCTCTCTCTCATCCTCTCTTCTCTCTCTCATCCTCTCTTCTCTCTCTCAACCTCTCTTCTCTCTCTCATTGTCTCTTCTCTCTCTCGTCCTCTCTTCTCTCTCTCGTCCTCTCTTCTCTCTCTCATCCTCTCTTCTCTCTCATCATCTCTTCTCTCTCGTCCTCTCTTCTCTCTCTATCGTCCTCTCTTCTCTCGCTCACCCTCTCTTCTCTCTCTCATCCTCTCTTCTCTCTCTCATCCTCTCTTCTCTCTCTCGTCCTCTCTTCTCTCTCTCGTCCTCTCTTCTCTCACTCATCCTCTCTTCTCTCTCTCGTCCTCTCTTCTCTCTCTCATCCTCATTTCTCTCTCTCATCCTCTCTTCTCTCTCATCCTCTCTTCTCTCTCGTCCTCTCTTCTCTCTCTCTCGTCCTCTCTTCTCTCTCTCGTCCTCTCTTCTCTCTCTCGTCCTCTCTTCTCTCTCTCGTCCTCTCTTCTCTCTCTCATCCTCTCTTCTCTCTCATCCTCTCTTGTCTCTCATCCTCTCTTCTCTCTCTCGTCATCTCTTCTCTCTCTCGTCCTCTCTTCTCTCTCTCATCCTCTCTTCTCTCTCTCATCCTCTCTTCTCTCTCATCCTCTCTTCTCTCTTTCGTCCTCTCTTCTCTCTCTCATCCTCTCTTCTCTCTCTCGTCCTCTCTTCTCTCTCTCGTCCTCTCTTCTCTCTCTCATCCTCTCTTTTCTCTCTCGTCCTCTTTTCTCTCTCTCATCCTCTCTTCTCTCTCATCCTCTTCTCTCTCTCGTCCTCTCTTCTCTCTCTCATCCTCTCTTCTCTCTCTCATCCTCTCTTCTCTCTCTCTCATCCTCTCTTCTCTCTCTCATCCTCTCTTCTCTCTCTCATCCTCTCTTCTCTCTCGTCCTCTCTTCTCTCTCTCATCCTCTCTTCTCTCTCTCATCCTCTCTTCTCTCTCATCCTCTCTTCTCTCTCGTCCTCTCTTCTCTCTCGTCCTCTCTTCTCTCTCTCGTCCTCTCTTCTCTCTCTCGTCCTCTCTTCTCTCTCTCGTCCTCTCTTCTCTCTCTCGTCCTCTCTTTTCTCTCTCGTCCTCTCTTCTCTCTCTCATCCTCTCTTCTCTCTCATCCTCTCTTCTCTCTCATCCTATCTTCTCTCTCTCGTCCTCTCTTCTCTCTCTCTCATCCTCTCTTCTCTCTCTCGTCCTCTTTTCTCTCTCTCATATCTCTTCCACCTTTTCTTACTAATCCATTCATTTTTACTCATTTATTGAAACTGCAGTGCTGGTTATAGAGTGGAGGTAGAAGTGCATTTCCTTGCTTATAAAAGTGTTGACAGTGCTGAATAAAAACTTCAACATGTACTGTACTGTGTCAAAGAATACAGCAAATACTCTCTCTAGTCATGGTTTTAGAAGTTTTTAAATCTCATAGTATCAACTTTGCTGTCCGCTCAAGGAAGCTGCTGACACAGTAATCTGATTGATCTGATTGGCCAGTAGTGGGCCTATAGGTGCACTTGATTTGAGCTCCAGACCCGGCGGGTAGGCGGAGTTTGTACTTTCAGACACATTAAATGGTTAAAAATGGGATCACTTCGCCTACCCGACACGCAGTGCAGCTGAATCAAGGGCACCTATTGCCAACAGTGCCAAACAAATTAAAAAAGTAGTAATGAAAGGCTTTATCGTTGGGGTTTTTATATAAATGTTTGGCGATCTAATTGGAATGCCTTGGAGATCAACCAGTTGATTGGGATCGACCGTTTGGTGACCACTGACTAAGAAGAACATTAGATGCAGATTTGTTGTTCATCTTCTGTATGTTCCATATTTTTTTAATTTTTCAGACAAGCGTCAGAAAGGACAGAAAAAGCTCACTACAGAGTCAAGACAGAGAAACCAGAAAGAGGCCCAAGAAGACTTGGACCCAGGATTAGAAGACAGCGAAGGTTGTTCAGAACTGATCAGGGAAACCCAGTTGGCAGGACGTTAATGCCACAGGGGGACAACAGTGTCCAACTTATCAGGGAAACCCAGTTGGCAGGACGTTAATACCACAGGGGGACAACAGTGTCCAACTTATCAGGGAAACCCAGTTGGCAGGACGTTAATGCCCTGGCATTTGCTGCCCATTAATAATGCTTAAAGATGGGGAGGCCTAAGACACCACTTTCCTTGGGCTTTTGCAAGTGGGCTTTACGAATACGATGGTTTTTGTAACCCCAGACAAATGACAACATTGTCGAATCCAAAGTCTTAAAAAATGATGAGGGAAGAAAAATAGGAAGATTCTGGCAAAGATAAAGGAACCTGGGAAGAGAAACCATTTTTATGGCATTAATGCGCCCCATCATAGAAAGAGGCAATATTCCCCAGCTCTCTATGTTTTGTTTTAGCTTTGCAACCAGATCACTGTAGTTAAGCTTGAAGATGAACTTTGGGTTTCTAGGTATGTTTAGTCCCAGGTAAGTTAAGTGATCATGCACCACTTTAAATGGTATCCTCTCTAGCTCAAAGTACAATTATC
The DNA here is from genome assembly GCF_020615455.1 of Coregonus clupeaformis. Lineage (NCBI taxonomy): Eukaryota > Metazoa > Chordata > Actinopteri > Salmoniformes > Salmonidae > Coregonus > Coregonus clupeaformis. The sequence continues at coordinate 44,745,294 of NC_059198.1, read as the reverse complement.
TGAGATACACATGAGGTCACTTTTCCCCCAATTTATTGAATTTCCAGATAATTTGCCAAATGAATTGATTAAGTCTAGTATGTTAGGGACAGAGGCTACTGGGTCTGAGAGGTATAAAAGCACATCGTCTGCATATAACGAAATGATGCTTTCTATGTTTCCTACTTTAAGACCTTGGATATTAGGATGATCCATTATCTGTATCGCCAGGGGTTCAAGGGAGACAGCGAAGAGCAGAGGACTGAGTGAGCAACCCTGCTGAGTGAGCAACCCTGCTGGACAGATCTATGTAGTTCAAAGGGACTGGATTTGTCTCTGTTGGTCAGAATAGAGGATGTTGGGCAGGCGTAGAGCGTTTTGACCCAGGTGATAAATGAGTCTCCAAATCCAAATCTAGTGAGTGCTTGGAACATGTATGACCATTCTATTTGGTCAAACGCTTTTTGAGCATCTAGCGATATAATAGCCGCCTTGGAGCCTTTCCCATGATTTGCATATAGAATGTTAAGCAGCCTGCGCACATTAGAGAAAGAGACCCTGCCGGGGATAAACCCTGTCTGATCTGGGTGAATAATGGTTCTTACATGTTTGTTCAACCTAGTAGCAAGCACTTTGGTGATATTTTTTAAAATCGAAATTAAGCAATGCTATTGGTCTATAATTTGCAGGATCTGTTACCTCTGCCTTTTTTTTAACAGAAGTCAAATATTGGCTTCATACAATGATTTCAGCAAAATATTATTTTCTGTTCAATCAGTGATCATCCTGAGTAAGAGGGGAGCGAGAGCTTCACTGAATGGTTTGTAAAATTCACAGCCAAAACCATCCGGGCCTGCAGCCTTTCCAGGTGGGAAAGCTTTTATTGCCTCGATTATTTCCTCTGTTGTGAAATTTGAGTTCAATTCTTTTTTGGCGCTATCATCAAGTTTTGTCAGGCTGATGGAGTCAAAGAAGGCTGCTACATCAGAACTAGATGCATCGGATCTGGAAGAATAGAACTCTGAGTAAAATTCTTTTAAGCAGTTGTTTATCTCTTTAGGATCTGTCAGCAAGATGGCCGCCTTAGACCGGATTTTATGAATTGCTCTATTTGCCTGTGCACCCTTTAGTTGTCTAGCCAGCAACCTTTCCGGTTTGTCCCCTAGTTCAAATTGTTTTTTTTCTCAACTTTAGTAGGAGGTTACTGACCTGAGAACCAAGAATAGAATTGTATTCATATTTTAATTTCAAAATATTGTTGTAGTCAACCTGAGAGAGTGAAGTTCTGTATGTCTCCTCCAAAGCTGGGAGTTTTTTCTCTATGTCCTCCAGTCACATGACATTCCCTTTTGTTTATGGCAGACTCATATGAAATAATATATGACCTCTCATAACCACTTGAAAAGGTTCCTATAGTGTAGATTCAGGTACCACTCCTGTGTCATTAGTCTTGAGGAACTCATTCAACTTGGCTGTCATGCAGTCAATGAATGCTTGGTCTGTGAGCAAGGAGGGGTTAAAACACCAACTGTAATTCTGTTTTGGAAAGGAAAGATTGAGGGACAACATAATTGGACTGTGGTCACTTATTAAGATGCTTTGGTATTTGGAATGGAGCACATTGGGTATCAATTTGGAAACTATTAGGAAGTAGTGGATTGTAGAATAAGACTTGTGAACATGAGTAGAATGAGTAGTCTGTCTGTGGGATGTTGCAGTCTCCAAATATCCACTAGATTCCTGGATTAGATTAGATTATTAAGAGATGAATGAGTAGTCTGTCTGTGTGATGTTGCAGTCTCCAGATGTCCACTAGATTCCTGGATTATATTATATTGTCACGGTTTACTATGCCAGAACCCAGAAGCAGACCAGGACAAGGTACGTTGAGGGAAAGGTGAGTGTTTATTTAATAGATTCCGAGTGAGGCTGAATAATCCAGGGAACAGAGCGGGTGGCGTGGATGGGTTGTTGAGGGTGCAGTGGTTGGTCCGGTACTGGCTCGGCAGCCGCCGACCATCAGGCAGAGGTTGGGTGAAGGTTCCGGGTGAGAGACTGCAGACAGAACAAAAACGGAGGTCAGTACACAGCAAGTCACAAGGTGCAAAACAACAAAACTAACACTAATGGCTCAGAGGCTGATACGCTGACAAACATACTGTTCATAGCTAACGATCCGGCAGGAACTGGATGTTGGGCCAGAGCCTAAGAAGGGTGATGATCAGGACCAGGTGTGCAGATTGCTGATGGGATGCAGGTGCGGAAAACAAGAGCGCTCCCCGGAGCGTTCCCGAACCCTCGGGAAACTGGAGATTACGAACCGGAACACTAGTCACCAGACAGGACCCGACTCAGACAGCCGGGATCGTTACAGTACCCCCTCCGACCAGACGCCACCGGGCGGACTCCCGGAGCGCCAGGATGGAGGCGGTAGAAGTCACTGATGAGGTCCGCATCTAGGACCTGTCGCCGCGGAATCCAACTCCTCTCTTCAGGGCCATACCCCTCCCAGTCCACGAGATACTGGAAACCCCGGCCCCGCCGTCTGGAATCCATGATGCGACGCACCGTGTAGGCAGGACCACCTCCGATCATCCGAGGAGGAGGAGGAGGAGGCGGAGGAGGCAACAGAGGACTGAGGAAGACAGGCTTGAGGCAGGAGACATGAAAGGTGGGATGGACTCTGAGCGTCCTCGGTAGTTTGAGTCGAACTGCCACTGGATTGATCACCTTCTCCACCACAAACGGACCAATGAACTTCGGTAACAACTTCCTAGACTCAGTCCGTAACGGAAGATCCCGTGTGGCCAACCAAACCCTATCTCCGATGGTATAGGTGGGAGCGGGGATCCGGCGACGATTCGCCTGGAGCTGATTCCGGTCCGAAACTCTAAGGAGTGCCTTTCTGGCCCGATGCCAGGTCCGGTGGCAACGACGAATATGGGCCTGAACAGAAGGCACTGAGAGCTCCTTCTCCTGAGAAGGAAACAGGGGAGGTTGGTAGCCATACAGGCACTGGAAGGGAGACATCCCAGTGGCAGATGTAGGAAGAGTATTGTGGGCATACTCAACCCAAGGCAACTGAGAGACCCAGGAGGTGGGGTTGGAAGAGACCAGACAGCGTAGCATGGATTCCATCTTCTGGTTGGCTCTCTCCGCCTGACCATTGGATTGGGGGTGAAAACCAGATGTGAGACTGACTGTAGCTCCAATGGCCAAACAGAAGGACTTCCAGACAGCAGAGGTAAACTGAGGGCCACGGTCGGAAACGATATCACTGGGCAAACCGTGGACCCTGAAAACCTCCCTAACCAGGATCTCGGACGTCTCCGAGGCAGAGGGAAGCTTGGCAATAGGCACAAAGTGGGCGAACTTGCTGAATCTGTCCACGATAGTCAGAACGACCGTGTTCCCCTCAGAAGCGGGCAACCCAGTGACGAAGTCCAGGGCCAGATGCGACCATGGTCGCGGGGAATAGGAAGGGGGTGAAGTAGTCCAGAGCTGGGCCGATTGGTACTCTTATTCTGCGCACACACTGGACAGGCAGCAACAAAACCCCGAGTATCCTCGGCCATGGCAGGCCACCAAAAACGTCTGCGAAGAAACGCCATTGTCCGAGCCACGCCAGGGTGACAAGCCATCTTGCTGGCGTGGGACCATTTGAGGACAGCAGGACGAACCGACTCAGGCACAAACAACCGACCGGGTGGACCGTTACCGGGACCGGGCTGAGTCCGAAGGGCCGCCAGCACCTCCTCCTCAATCTTCCACATAACTGCTCCCACGACGCAGTTCCGGGGGAGGATTGTCTCGGTCTTGGACCCACTCTCCTCCATCTTGGAGAACATCCGGGACAAGGCGTCCCGCCTTGCCGTTCTTAGATCCAGGTCGGAACGTCAGGGCAAACCTGAATCGTCCGAAAAACAACGCCCACCTGGCCTGACGGGAGTTGAGACGTTTAGCCGATTGCACGTAAGCAAGATTCTTGTGGTCAGTCCAGACAATAAACGGTTGCTCCGCCCCCCTCCAACCAGTGGCGCCACTCCTCCAAGGCAAGTTTCACCGCGAGAAGCTCCCGGTTACCCACATCGTAATTCCTCTCCGCAGGCGAAAGGCGACGAGAGTAGTAGGCGCAGGGATGGAGTTTACTGTCCGTGGAGCATCGCTGCGACAGGATGGCGCCAACTCCCACATCAGACGCGTCCCACTTCAACGATCGAACTGACGGGCCGTGTCCGGTTGAGAGAGAATCGGTGCGTTGGTGAATCGCCTCTTCAAATCCAGAAACGCTCGATCCGCCTCCGGATTCCACTTGAAGGTCCTGATACTGGAAGTCAAGGCAGTTAACGGAGCGGCCACACGGCTGTAATCCCGGATGAATCTGCGGTAGAAATTCGCAAACCCCAAAAATCTCTGGAGCTGCAATCTCGTACCGGGCTGGGCCCATTCCAGAACCGCTCTAACCTTCTCCTGGTCCATCCTAATCTCTCCCCTGGAGATGATGTACCCGAGAAAGGATGTCGTGTGGGCGTGAAACTCGCACTTCTCGGCCTTCACGAACAGGCGATTCTCCAACAATCGCTGCAGAACCTGCCGGACATGCTGGACGTGGTCGGAAGGTTCCTTCGAGAAGATCAGAATGTCATCCAGATAAACAAACACAAAGAGACCGATCATATCTCTCAGGACGTCGTTCACCATACTCTGGAATACCGCTGGAGCATTGGTCAGTCCAAACGGCATCACCTGATACTCGAAGTGACCCATCGGTGTATTGAAACCCGTCAACCACTCGTCCCCCTCTCTGATCCGGACCAGGTGATACGCATTGCGTAGGTCTAGCTTGGTGAACACCGTAGCACCCTGTAATGAGTCGAAGGCAGAACTCATCAAGGGCAGGGGATACTTGTTCTTGACCGTGATGTCATTCAACCCCCGATAATCAATACACGGTCGAAGAGAGCCATCCTTCTTACCCACAAAGAAGAATCCTGCCCCCAGGGGTGATGACGAGGGACGAACGAGACCAGCAGCTAGGGACTCCTTGATGTAGGTCTCCAACGCCTCACGTTCAGGTCGGGAGATACTGTATAACCTTCCCTTGGGGTAGACAGCTCCAGGGACCAGGTTGATGGCACAATCATATGGTCGGTGGGGAGGGAGTGACAGAGCCTTCTGCTTACTGAAAACTTCCCCCAAATCGTGATATGTCTCGGGAACCAGGGACAAATCTGGGGGTTTAGCCTCAATCACCTGACTGGGAACCGAATGGGGGCAGGCAGTCTTGAGACAGTTAGCATGACAATCAAGGCTCCAACTCGTTACCTTGCCCGTCACCCAATCGAACGTGGGATTGTGTTCCTTCAGCCAGGGGTATCCAAGGACCAGAGGAACATGGGAAGACGGCAGAATGAAGAATGAAATCATCTCAGAATGATTCCCCGACAACCGCATCTTAACCGGTTCAGTCCTCATCGTGATACGTGCCAGACTACTGCCGTTCAGAGTGGTCGCTTCAATGGCTTCCGGCAATTGCTCCTTGGAAAGCCCCAGCTGTTCCACCAACTCGGCATCAAGAAAGCTTCCATCGGCACCTGAATCGATAAAAGCGTTAAGCGCTAAGCTCTGATTCCTGTTCACAAGGGTAGCCGGGAAACGGGGTCTGACAGAGGTACTGAGAGGTTGAAACTGGCTCGCTAAAAGTCCTCCCAACTTTAGCGAGCCGGGCAGTTTGACGACCGCCGGGAACAAGTGGAGATGTAATGTCCCGAGCTACCACAGTAGAGGCAGCAGCTGGTCTTACGTCTATGTTGACGCTCCTCCTTGGTTAACCCGTGCCGCCCCACTTGCATGGGTTCAGAATCGGGAGAGAGGACCTCTCCACTAATCCATTGTGGTGGAGAATGATCGACGTGTTCTGGTCCACCACCCGACCCGACTGGGAACTGAGAAGCTGATCGATTGGACGGACCCCATTGCTTCTCCCTCCTTCGCTCTCGGACTCGATTATCCACCCGAATAGACAAGGCTACCAAGCTGTCCAGGTCACTAGGCTCCGGATAGGAGATCAACTCATCCTTGAGCTGCTCCGACAGACCCTGGTAAAAGGCCGCTTGCAGAGACTCCTCGTTCCACCCACTCTCCACAGCCAACGTCTTGAACTCGATCACGAAGTCGGCCACGCTGCGAGTTCCTTGGCGAAGCGAAAACAGGCGCCTAGCTGCGTCCCTCCCTCGGACGGAATGGTCGAAGAGCTTCCTCATCTCGGCCGTGAACCCCTGGTATGAAGCCATGCAGGGATCCTGTCGTTCCCAAACGGCTGAAGCCCACTCCAGCGCTCGACCACGCAGCAACTCAATCACAAAGGCTATCCTAGCCTTGTCTGTGGCATAAGAGTAGGGCTGTAGATCGAACACTAATCCACACTGCATAAGGAAGGAACGGCATCTTCCCAGCTCCCCCTCATATTTATCCGGCGTCGGAACCTTGGGCTCACGGATGGACACAGCTTCAGAAGCGGCAGGCGAGATGGGTGAAACCGGTAGTGGATCCTCCACCGGACACTTACGTTGGTTCTGGACCTCCGTCAGACCGGTAGAAAGGTTCCGAACTGACAACGCGATCTCCTGTAGTACCGTGCTATGATGGCCCAACATCTTCTCCTGCTGGGTAATAGCATGGCGAACAGAGTCCAGGTCCGCTGGGTTCATTACTGGCCGGATCGTTCTGTCACGGTTTACTATGCCAGAACCCAGAAGCAGACCAGGACAAGGTACGTTGAGGGAAAGGTGAGTGTTTATTTAATAGATTCCGAGTGAGGCTGAATAATCCAGGGAACAGAGCGGGTGGCGTGGATGGGTTGTTGAGGGTGCAGTGGTTGGTCCGGTACTGGCTCGGCAGCCGCCGACCATCAGGCAGAGGTTGGGTGAAGGTTCCGGGTGAGAGACTGCAGACAGAACAAAAACGGAGGTCAGTACACAGCAAGTCACAAGGTGCAAAACAACAAAACTAACACTAATGGCTCAGAGGCTGATACGCTGACAAACATACTGTTCATAGCTAACGATCCGGCAGGAACTGGATGTTGGGCCAGAGCCTAAGAAGGGTGATGATCAGGACCAGGTGTGCAGATTGCTGATGGGATGCAGGTGCGGAAAACAAGAGCGCTCCCCGGAGCGTTCCCGAACCCTCGGGAAACTGGAGATTACGAACCGGAACACTAGTCACCAGACAGGACCCGACTCAGACAGCCGGGATCGTTACATATATTATTAAGAGATGAATGAGTAGTCTGTCTGTGGGATGTTGCAGTCTCCAGATGTCCACTAGATTCCTGGATTAGATTAGATTATTAAGAGATGAATGAGTAGTCTGTCTGTGGGATGTTGCAGTCTCCAGATGTCCACTAGATTCCTGGATTAGATTAGATTATTAAGAGATGAATGAGTAGTCTGTCTATGGGATGTTGCAGTCTCCAGATGTCCAGTAGATTCCTGGATTAGATTAGATTATTAAGAGATGAATGAGTAGTCTGTCTGTGGGATGTTGCAGTCTCCAGATATCCACTAGATTCCTGGATTAGATTAGATTATTAAGAGATGAATGAGTAGTCTGTCTGTGGGATGTTGCAGTCTCCAGATGTCCAGTAGATTCCTGGATTAGATTAGATTATTAAGAGATGAATAAGTAGTCTGTCTGTGGGATGTTGCAGTCTCCAGATGTCCACTAGATTCCTGGATTTGATTAGATTATTAAGAGATGAATGAGTAGTCTGTCTGTGGGATGTTGCAGTCTCCAGATGTCCAGTAGATTCCTGGATTAGATTAGATTATTAAGAGATGAATGAGTAGTCTGTCTGTGGGATGTTGCAGTCTCCAGATGTCCACTAGATTCCTGGATTTGATTAGATTATTTACAACCTGGACAGAGGTGATACTTGGCGGAGTACGTTTAGACAGTCTGTCAAGATACGGATTCAAGGTAACAATTAAAATCGCCTCCGATTATTAGATCAGTGGTACTAAGATCTGGGAGCAAATCAAAAACATTAGGAAAGAAATGTGGCTGGTCAATGTTTGGGCAATAGATGTTCAACAGGGTGACAGGGAAATAATTCATGTTCCCTGATACTATGATGTACCTACCGTGTGGGTCTGTGGACATGGAGGAGAGTTGAAAAGGGAGGTTTTTACCAAAGAGAATAGCAACACCTCTAGCTTTGGAGGAGAAGGGTGATTGATCAATTTGAGAAATCCAGTTGGATCTCAGATGCTGCACCGTGGCTTTTATGTGTGTTTATTGCAGGAAAATTATGTCAGCACCAAGTGATTTCAAGTGCTTAAATACCATACCCCTTTTGCGCGAGTGCTCTTGACCGTGCACATTCCACAAGACTAATGTGACACCTTTAACATCTGACTGATTCCCAAGATCGTTTCCTGACATTTATATCCAAGAGCATTTAAAATAAAACATCTTAAGCATGTACAAATTAAAATAAAACTTGTCTGGCAGCAGAAAACCAAACACAGTAACAGACCCTAGAGAAACCCCCCCTCCCCACTGCTTCCCCAGAGAAACCCCCCCTCACCACTGCTTCCCCAGAGAAACCCCCCTCCCCACTGCTTCCCCAGATAAACCCCCTCCCCACTGCTTTCCCAAAGAAACCCCCCCTCCCTACTGCTTCCCCAGACAAAACCCCCTCCCCACTGCTTCCCCAGAGAACCCCCCCACTGCTTCCCCAGAGAAACCCCCTCTCCCCACTGCTTCCCTAGAGAACCCCCTCCCCACTGCTTCCCCAGAGAAACCCCCTCCCCACTGCTTCCCCAGATAAACCCCCCTCCCCACTGCTTTCCCAGAGAAACCCCCCCCTCCCTACTGCTTCCCCAGAGAAACCCCCCTCCCCACTGCTTCCCCAGAGAACCCCCCCCTCCCCACTGCTTCCTAAGAGAAACCCCCCCTCCCCACTACTTCCCCAGATGCCCAACATGTTTCTGATAAGATTTCAGTTTGGCTTGGATGCATATTTGATGTGGTTGCAATACTGTCATCTTTTATGATGCTGATAAATTTAAGGTGCTAACTGCACAGTTTAGCTACAGGTTATACAGTGAGGGAAAAAAGTATTTGATCCCCTGCTGATTTTGTACGTTTGCCCACTGACAAAGAAATGATCAGTCTATAATTTTTAATGGTAGGTTTATTTGAACAGTGAGAGACAGAATAACAACAAAAGAATCCAGAAAAACGCATGTCAAAAATGTTATAAATTGATTTGCATTTTAATGAGGGAAATAAGTATTTGACCCCCTCTCAATCAGAAAGATTTCTGGCTCCCAGGTGTCTTTAATACAGGTAACGAGCTGAGATTAGGAGCACACTCTTAAAGGGAGTGCTCCTAATCTCAGCTTGTTACCTGTATAAAAGACACCTGTCCACAGAAGCAATCAATCAATCAGATTCCAAACTCTCCACCATGGCCAAGACCAAAGAGCTCACCAAGGATGTCAAGGACAAGATTGTAGACCTACACAAGGCTGGAATGGGCTACAAGACCATTGCCAAGCAGCTTGGTGAGAAGGTGACAACAGTTGGTGCGATTATTCGCAAATGGAAGAAACACAAAAGAACTGTCAATCTCCCTCGGCCTGCGGCTCCGTGCAAGAGCTCACCTCGTGGAGTTGCAATGATTAATGAGAATGGTGAGGAATCAGCCCAGAACTACACGGAGGATCTTGTCAATGATCTCAAGGCAGCTGGGACCATAGTCGCCAAGAAAACAATTGGTAACACACTACGCTGTGAAGGACTGAAATCCTGCAGCGCCCGCAAGGTCCCTCTGCTCAAGAAAGCACATATACATGCCCCTCTGAAGTTTGCCAATGAACATCTGAATGATTCAGAGGAGAACAGAGTGAAAGTGTTGTGGTCAGATGAGACCAAAATGTAGCTCTTTGGCATCAACTCAACTCGCCGTGTTTGGAGGAGGAGGAATGCTGCCTATGACCCCAAGAACACCATCCCCACCGTCAAACATGGAGGTGGAAACATTATGCTTTGGGGGTGTTTTTCTGCTAAGGGGACAGGACAACTTCACCGCATCAAAGGGACGATGGACGGGGCCATGTATCGTCAAATCTTGGGTGAGAACCTCCTTCCCTCAGCCAGGGCATTGAAAATGGGTTGTGGATGGGTATTCCAGCATGACAATGACCCAAAATACACGGCCAAGGCAACAAAGGAGTGGCTCAAGAAGAAGCACATTAAGGTCCTGGAGTGGCCTAGCCAGTCTCCAGACCTTAATCCCATAGAAAATCTGTGGAGGGAGCTGAAGGTTCGAGTTGCCAAACGTCAGCCTCGAAACCTTTAATGACTTGGAGAAGATCTGCAAAGAGGAGTGGAACAAAATCCCTCCTGAGATGTGTCCAAACATGGTGGCCAACTACAAGAAATGTCTGACCTCTGTGATTGCCAACAAGGGTTTTGCCGCCAAGTACTATTTAATGTTTTGCAAAGGGGTCAAATACTTATTTCCCTCGTTAAAATGCAAATCATTTATAAAATTTTTGACATGCGTTTTTCTGGATTTTTTAGTTGTTATTCTGTCTCTCACTGTTCAAATAAACCTACCATTAAAATTATAGACTGATCATGTCTTTGTCAGTGGGCAAACGTACAAAATCAGCAGGGGATCAAATACTTAATTCCCTCACTGTACACTGAGTGTACTAAATATTTACCACACTGTTATGACGAGTTTCTCTGGTATCTCGTACTTCAGGATGTAAGAGAGTAGTCGACCACTTAGATGGAGAGTTGATTCATTGTTATTTAATGGTTACAGTACTGGATTCAATGACAAGCGGTACGGGCATAGAAAATCTCTCAGTTCATATAATGCTCTCCGAGCTACTTCCGTCCCACAGTTGCCAAACATTATTGAGTGTCACTCATCTCCTACAATAGGATGCCCATACATAGTATCGTGTGCCACCCTAGCCAGGCCATTCCATCACGTACTCCTTCTAAGATTAGCAACAGTGGCCCCTAATCTATCTTGGCACACCGACCTTCTGGCCCCCCATCCGTGACCGACACAACACATGGCGTGTCCTTCTCCTCTCTCTCACCTACAGCTGATGACTTTAAAGACATTAATAAATGCTGTATCAAAAGACGTTATATCAAACACCTTCCTAATATTGAGTTACCTCCCCACTTTTGCCCTCAGAACAGCCTCAATTCATCGGGGCATGGACTCTACAAGGTGTTGAAAGTGTTCCACAGGGATGCTGGCCCATGTTGACGCCAATTCTTCCCACAGTTGTGTCAAGTTGGCTGGATGTCCTTTGTGTGGTGTACCATGAGCGTGAAAAACCCAGCAGCGTCGCAGTTCTTGACACAAACTGGTGTACCTGGCACCTACTACCATACCCCGTTCAAAGGCACTTCAATATTTTGTTTTGCCCATTCACCCTCTGAATGGCACACATACACAATCCATGTCTCAATTGTCTCCAGGCTTAAACATCCTCCTTTAACCTGTCCCGTCCCCTTCATCTACAAGTGACATCAATAAGGGATTATGGCTTTCACCTGGATTCACTTGCTCAGTCTGTCATGGAAAGAGCAGGTGTCCTTAATGTTTTGTCCACTTAGTGTAAATTGCACAATAATGATCCATTGATGGATTTTCTTATGTAGTCTATTGTTTTCTCTGTATTGAATCTGCCTGCCACCCACACGCCTGGGGACTGTGGGTTATGAGACAACCCCCGCATCACTAGCTTGCATGTTCTGCAGCGTTGTAGAGATAGGGAGGGGATGACTGGGAGGCAGGTTGGCATTTATTGTCATGAATCTTGCCCTGGAGGCAGTTCTGCAAAGTGGTCACTAGCTGGCACAGGCATAAAGTAATAATATCTGATTTTAATGCTAACCTTAACCTCACTGTTAATCCTTACCTTTAAATTAAGACCATAAAACAACATTATTTTCCACAAATGTTTACGATATAGCCAATTTTGACTATGCAGCTGGCATATCTAGAGGAAATCATGCAGTTCTGCCTCCAGGGCAAAATTCATGACAAAAGTCAACCTGTGACTGTGAGAGGACAATGTAAAATCGATAACGAAATTGTTTTCACAGTTAACATGCTTTTTCTTGTTTAAAGTATGTTTTATTATGAAAAGTACAATATATCCATGTACAATAGTACAATTATGGAGCATATGTCCATATACAATTTGTTTTCCAACATAAAAGACATACAAAAAATTATCACATTCGTATTTTAAGTGTTATTGTAAGAGTTTCAATGTTTAAACAGAGGATACATCTACAACATATCCAGAACGCTGCAGCCCGTCTGGTGTTCAACCTTCCCAAGGGAGGACGGCTCATAATAATGGCTGGAACGGAGCCAATTAAATGGCATCAAACACATGGAAACCATGTATTTGATACCATTCCACTCAATCCGCTCCAGCCATTACAAGCCTGTCCTCCCCAACAAAGGCCCACCAACCTCCTGTGGTACATACACACAAACAGTGAAATACATCATAAGAACATCAATAGAAAATGCAAAGTGGTAAGATCATAAAAGGAAAAAAAATGTCAGTCATGTTCTAAAAGTATGATGAAAACAGTTTAGGTTGCTTGATTTAACAGGCAGATAGAACTGGGATAGAAGCTGTTCTTGAACCTGTGATCCAGAAACTGCCTAGCAACCACTGGTCCTCACTAGACTGGTGCCCTGCATGTCTATTTGTTCATTGGAGTTTATCAGGTTTTGAAGTGATGTCTGTGTTTGTTGGACACTTAGTGCTGGAATGAGGAGTCTGTTTGTTCCCAATTATATCAGAAATGATGGTCCTCATTTGAAGGTCCTGTGTCAAGGTCCTCACTATTATAGGAAGATGTGTGAGTGTGTGTCCAGTGTGTGTGTGTGTATCCAGTGTGTGTGTGTGTCCAATATGTGTGTGTATGTCTCCTGTGTGTGTGTCCAGTGTGTGTGTGTGTGTGTGTGTCCAGTGTGTGTGTGTGCGTCCAGTGTGTGTGTGTGTCCAGTGTGTGTGTGTCCAGTGTTTGTGTGTGTCCAGTGTGTTTGTCTCTTGTGTGTGTCCAGTGTTTGTGTGTGTGTGTGTGTGTGTGTGTGTGTGTGTGTGTGTGTGTGTGTGTGTGTGTGTGTGTGTGTGTGTGTCCAGTGTGTGTGTGTCTGTGTGTGTGTCCAGTGTGTGTGACCTGTGTGTGTATGTGTCCAGTGTGTGTGTGTCCAGTGTGTGTGTGTCCAGTGTGCGTGAGTGTGTCCAGTGTGTGTGCGTGTGTGTCCAGTGTGTGTGTGTGTGTGTCCAGTGTGTGTGTGTCCAGTGTGTGTGTGTGTGTGTGTGTGTCCTGTGTGTGTGTCCAGTGTGTGTGGGTGTAAGTGTGTTTGTGCAGTGTTTGTGTTTCCAGTGTGTGTGTGTGTGTGTGTCCAGTGTGTGTGTGTCCAGTGTGTGTGTGTGTGTCCAGTTTGTGTGTGTGTGTGTGTGTGTGTGTCAGTGTTACCATGGTTATTATTTACAGAGACACTGAAGAGTCATACCAAACATGAAACCCTGGATAGAGGGACTCAGTGAATGTGGAGTGGAATGTGTACAGGTGGGTCAGTGTGTCAGAGGAGACTCTGTAGAAGGACAGAGTGCCGGCTGGCCAGTCCAGATACACTCCTACTCTGTGAGGGCTGGAGGAGGGGACGTCTATGGTAGTGGACTTATTATTATTGTGCCAGGCTCTGTAACTGTTGTCAGAGCAGAACAGACTCCAGGACTTGTCATTGTATCCAAGACAACAGTCCTCAAGCCTTCCTCTCCTGCTGATTCCTTTATATGTCACTCCTATATCAGCCCCTCTCCCACTCCACTCTACCTCCCAGTAACAGCGCCCAGTCAGACCCTCTCTACACAGCACCTGTTCCCAGTCCTCAAATCTCTCTGGGTGATCAGGATACAACTGCTTCTCTCTCCTCCATGTCACCTTTCTGTTCTCCTTAGACAGAGAGAGGAGTCTGTTTACTGTGTTTAGGTCCAGTGTGAGATCACAGACATCTGATGGATGAAACCAGGCACAATATTAGAAATCATCATCATTCACATTAGAATGTTATCTCACTTTTCACTAATTCATTTAATGTAGATGTTTCTGGGTATCAAAAGGAGAAGTTAAGGTAACTTGAGATTTGTTGAATGATCATATGTCATACTGTATGGTAATATAAAACACACATATTCCCATTAATTACACACACACAAACACACACTGGACACACACACACATTTCTAAAGTAACACGAACACACCACACTGTCACACCCTGGCTCTGGGACTCTATATGTTGAGCCAGGGTGTGTTCATTCTATGTGTTGTATTTCTTTGTTGGGAGTTCTAGTTTTTTTATTTCTTTGTTGGCCTGAGTGACTCCCAATCAGAGGCAACGAGTGTCAGCTGTGGCTGGTTGTCTCTGATTGGGAGCCATATTTAAACTGTCGGTTTTCCCTTAGTGTTTGTGGGATCTTGTTTCGAGGTGGTTTGTGTTAGACCGTGAACTGTCACGTTATCGTGTTGTTGTTTTGTTGTGCTTATTATCACTGAAGATAATAAAGTTCAGTATGTTCGTCTGCAACGCTGCGCCTTGGTCTTCATCTGTTCTAGACGATCGTGACAGAAGATCCCACCAAACCAGGACCAAGCAGCGTGTCCAGGAACACACGCAGGAGGTAACGCTGGTGGATGTCCTCCTCGGCTGGGGGCAGATTACGAAGGAGGAGGCCGTCCGGTACCGGAAGGCGATGAAGGGGGAGACCCAGGCAGGAGTGGAGAAGCGGCGTCAACCGGGCCGTGGTCGGACAGGCGAGAGGCACCCCCAATAATTTTTTAGGGGGGGGCACACGGCATGGGCGACTGGGCAGCAGGAGGCTGCCACAGGGCGAATTGGGAGATTAGGAGAGGTGGCCACCGGGTTTTGGGGGCCAGAAGGCAGGTTGGCGGAGCCTGGATGGAGAGCAGAGCCAACTCCCCGTACTCAGGCATGGCAGCATGAGACTGGGCAGGTTCCGCGGTATGCGGAGCTGCGCACTGTGCCACGCAGTGGTCCGGCATAGTCCGGTACGTCCTGTGCGAGCACCCCCGCACGTGTTGTGCGAAGGTGGGCATGCAGCCAGGACGGAGTGTGCCGGCTCAGCGCTCGTGGCCTCCAGTGCCTCTCCTCGGTCCCGGATATCCTGCGCCAGTGTCACGTGCTGTTATGCCAGTACGGGTACACAGCCCTGTACGTCCTGTGCTGATGCCTCACACAGAGTGTGTGAAGGTAGGCATTCAGCCAGGACGGGTTGTGGCAGCTCTTCACTCCAGGTCTCCTATCCGTCTCCACAGCCCGGTCCAGCCTGTCCCTGCTCCTCGCACCAAGCCTACGGTGTGCGTCGCCAGCCCGGTTCGGCCTGTCCCTGCTCCACGCACCAAGCCTACGGTGTGCGTCGCCAGCCCGGTCCGGCCTGTCCCTGCTCCACGCACCAAGCCTACGGTGTGCGTCGCCAGCCCGGTCCGGCCTGTCCCTGCTCCACGCACCAAGCCTACGGTGTGCGTCGCCAGCCCGGTCCGGCCTGTCCCTGCTCCACGCACCAAGCCTACGGTGTGCGTCGCCAGTCCGGTCCGGCCTGTCCCTGCTCCACGCACCAAGCCTACGGTGTGCGTCGCCAGTCCGGTCCGGCCTGTCCCTGCTCCACGCACCAAGCCTACGGTGTGCGTCGCCAGCCCGGTCCGGCCTGTCCCTGCTTCTGCACCAAGCCAGGGGTGCGCATCGCCAGCCCGGTCCGCCCGTTCCTACTCCACGCACCAAGCCAGGGGTGCGAGTCGTCAGCCCGTCCGCCCGTTCCGGCTCCACGCACCAAGACAGGGGTGCGCGTCGTCAGTCCAGCACAACCCGTGCCTGGTTCACCGGTGCCTAATCAGGTACCGGTCAACTGCTCCACAACGGAGCTGAAGCTAACCGCTCCTGCTACGTCCAGTTCAGCCCCAGCCAGCGGGGCCAGACCGGACCAGGGGCGCTATGGGGGGGGTTTATTGGAGGGTGGTGGGCAAGCCCGGAGCCAGAACCGCCGCCGAGGAGGAATGCCCACCCAGCCCTCCCCTGTTTTGTTCTAGTTGAGGCGCGGTCGCAGTCCGCGCCTTTAGGGGGGGGTACTGTCACACCCTGGCTCTGGGACTCTATATGTTGAGCCAGGGTGTGTTCATTCTATGTGTTGTATTTCTTTGTTGGGAGTTCTAGTTTGTTTATTTCTTTGTTGGCCTGAGTGACTCCCAATCAGAGGCAACGAGTGTCAGCTGTGGCTGGTTGTCTCTGATTGGGAGCCATATTTAAACTGTCGGTTTTCCCTTAGTGTTTGTGGGATCTTATTTCGAGTTGGTTTGTGTTAGACCGTGAACTGTCACGTTATCGTTTTGTTGTTTTGTTGTGCTTATTATCACTGAAGATAATAAAGTTCAGTATGTTCGTCTGCAACGCTGCGCCTTGGTCTTCATCTGTTCTAGACGATCATGACACACACACATACACAGACACACACATTGTCAAAGCAACTCTTTGTAAACTTTGGTGTCCCTGATTTGTGCTACTGTAGAACTACAGCTTCTATTTAATATGACCAAGTAAGTAATGATGGTGGTCTTTGACTTTGACTTCACTTGAATTAAGACTTATAATTAGTCATATTCTTCACAGCAGTCAACACTCACATTTTTTAAGTCCAGGTTTCATTGTGTTCTCTCCACCATGTTCCACACTGTAGCGGTAGGCAGAAGAACAGAGAGTCATTGAGGGATAAACGTACACACACACACACACAAACACACACACACACACACACACACACACACACACACACACACACACACTCACAAACTCACACATTCAGCATATAACTTTGTACAAGCGGTGGTAAGAATGTGTGTGTGTGTGTGGTATGTGTGTGGGTCCAGTGTGTGTGTGTGTCCTGTTTGTGTGTGTGTGTCCAGTTTGCGTGTGTTTGTGTGTCCAGTGTGTGTGTGTGTGAGTGAGTTTGTGTGTTCAGTTTGTGTGTGTTTGTCAAGTGAATGTGTGTGTCCAGTGTGTGTGTGTGTGTGTGTGTGTCCAGTGTGAGTGTGTGTGTGTCAAGTGTGTGTGTGAGTGTGTGTGTGTGTGTGTCCAATCTGTGTGTGTGTCCAGTGTGTGTGAGTGTGTCCAGTGTGTGTGTGTGTCCAGTGTGTGTCCAGTGTGTGTGTGTGTGTGTGTGTGTGTCCAGAGTGTGCATCTGTTGGTCCAGTGTGTGTGTGTGTCCAGTGTGTGTGTGTGTGTGTGTGTGTGTGTCCAGTGTGTGTGAGTGTGTGTGTGTGTGTGTCCAGTGTGTTTGTGTGTGTCCAGTGTGTGTGTGTTTGTCCAGTGTGTGTGTGTGTGTCCAGTGTGTGTGTGTGTGTTTGTGTCCAGTGTGTGTGTGTGTGTGTGTGTGTGTGTGTGTGTGTGTCCAGTGTGTGTGTGTGAGTCCAGTATGTGTGTGTGTCCAGTGTGTGTGTGAGTCCAGTATGTGTGTGTGTCCAGTGTGTGTCCAATGTTTGTGTGTGTGTCCAGTGTGTTTGTGTGTGTGTGTCCAGTGTGTGTGTGTTTGTCCAGTGTCCACACACACACACAAACACACATGCACACACAAACACACTGGACACACACACACACACACAGGACAAACACACACACACACACACACACACACACAGTCAGCATATAACTTAGTCCAAGTGGTGGTCAGAATGTTTGTCTTAACTAGCCTGATAACTCCAACATGTCTGATATGAACATTGACATAAACCCTCTACATACTTGAGTTCCTCCAGTCTGCAGTGTGGATCCTCCAGTCCAGCAGAGAGCAGTCTGATTCCTGAGTCTCCTGGGTGATTGTTACTCAGATCCAGCTCTCTCAGGTGTGAGGGGTTTGACTTCAGAGCTGAGACCAGAGAAGCACAGCCTTCCTCTGTGACTAGACAGCCTGACAGCCTGCAAAGAGTCAAATCATATTAAAATCACACTGCTATTCTTTGGTGGT
This sequence comes from Coregonus clupeaformis, assembly GCF_020615455.1. NCBI lineage: Eukaryota > Metazoa > Chordata > Actinopteri > Salmoniformes > Salmonidae > Coregonus > Coregonus clupeaformis. The sequence continues at coordinate 44,727,206 of NC_059198.1, read as the reverse complement.
GAAAATAGTGGCAGTATATTTTTTCAAAATGTTCAGATACATCAGTGTCCTGAAACCTGCCATATCTATTCAAAAATTAATGTTTCATTATTAGAAATGACAAATGATCAAAGTACTACTTGTAGATAGAAACATGTATAGTACAAATATTTGAGTAGACAGAAAATACCAGTTTAAAAAGCAGTATCAGTCAAAAGACAGACAGTGAGGTATCAGATTTAGATTGTATTGAGTATGCAGTCCACACCATATCTAGTTTGACAGTGAAGATAACATTTTAAATGTGGCTCTGTACTCCAACATTTTGGATTTGAGATCAAATGTTTCATATGAGATGACAGTATATAATGTCACCTTTTATTTGAGGGTATTTTAATACATACCTGTTTCACCGTTTAGAAATGAAAGCACATTATGTATCTAGTCCCCCTATTTGAAGAAGTCATAAGTATTCTGACCAATTCACTCATACTATATTAAAGTAGTCAAAAGTTTAGTATTTGGTCCCAAACTCGTTGGTTGCATTTGCAGTTTGTTTTGGTTGTGTTTTGGGTTATGTTTTGTCCATTAGTAACTGAATGGTGGATGATGACTGGAGTAATTTCTGTCTAAGTGAGTAGATAACAGGTTTCTAAACACTACTGAATGAATCCTGATGATGCCATGATTAAGAATAATCATGAATGAATCATGAATAATAATGAATGAGAAAGTTACAGAGGCTACAACAAAACATGCTAACCTCTCACCATTAACATCAAATAAAAGGTGACATTCTTTACTGTCGCCTAATATGAAACATTATATCTCAAATCCAAAAGGCTGGAATATAGCGCCAAATTTAAAACTGTAAGCTTCACTGTCCAAACACATATGGTGTGGACTATGTGTGCCTGGTAAACAAATGTGGATCTGGTGAACAGTTATCACTTGTTGACCAACTACAGGAATACTGACCTCAGAGTCTCCAGTTTACAGTGGGGATTGCCCAGTCCAGCAGAGAGCAGCTTCACTCCTGAATCCTTCAGGTCATTGTTACTCAGATCCAGCTCTCTCAGGTGTGAGGGTTTTGACTTCAGAGCTGAGACCAGAGAAGCACAGCCTTCCTCTGTGACTAGACAGCCTGACAGCCTGTAAAGAGTCAAATCATATTAAAACCACACTTCTATTCTTTGGTGATGAAAATAGTGGCAGTATATTTTTTCTACATATTAAGATATATCAGTGTCCTGAAACCTGCCATATCTATTCATAAATGAATGTATCATTATTAGAAATGACAAATTATCAAAGTATTGCTTGTAGAGAGAAAAATATAAAAGTACAAATATTTGAGTAGACTGAACAGAGCAGTTTAATAAGACAGACAGTGAGCTATCAGATTTAGATTGTATTGAGTATACAGTCCACACCATATCTATTTTGACAGTGAAGCTAACATTTTAAATGTGGCTCTATACTCCCGCATTGTGGATTTGAGATCAAGCTTTTCATATTTACATTTTAGTCATTTAGCAGACGCTCTTATCCAGAGCGACTTACAGTTAGTGAGTGCATACATTTTTCTTTTATACTGGCCCCCCGTGGGAATCGAACCCACAACCCTGGCGTTGCAAACGCCATGCTCTACCAAGTGAGCTACATCCCTGCCGGCCATTCCCTCCCCTACCCTGGACGACACTGAGCCAATTGTGAGCCTCCCCATTTGTCTCCCGGTCGCAGCCGGCTATGACAGAACCTGGATTCAAACCAGGATCTCTAGATGCACAGCTAGCACTGCGATGCAGTGCCTTAGACCACTGCGCCACTCAGGAGTTTATATGAGGTGACAGTATATAATATCACCTTTTATTTGAGGATATTTTAATACATGTCTGTTTTAAAATGTAGAAATGAAAGCACTTAATGTATCTTTTCCCCCTATTTGACGAAGTCAAACGTATTGTGACCATTTGACTTATAGTGTATTAAAGTAGTCAAAGTTGAGTATTTGGTTGTAAACTTGTTGGTTGCATTTGCAGTTTGTTTTGGTTGTGTTTTGGGTTATGTTTTGCCTGATAGTAACTGAATGGTGGATGATGACTGGAGTAATTTTCTGTCTCAGTGGTCCTCTGTAGCTCAGCTGTTAGAGCACGGCGCTTGTAACGCTAAGGTCGTAGGTTTGAACCCCGGGACCACCCATACACAAAAAAAAATGTATGCATGCATGACTGTAAGTCGCTTTGTATAAAAGCGTCTGCTAAATGGCATATTATAAGTGAGTAGATAACATGTTTCTAAACACTACTAAATTAATCCTGATGATGCCTTGATTAAAACAAATGATGAGGCCACAACAAAACAGCTAACCTCTCACCATTACCAATAACAGAGGGGGTATGATCTTTGTGCCTCTGTAACTTTCTCATTCATCATTATTCACGATTCATTCATGATTATTCATAATCATGGTAGCATCCATATAAATGTAGAAGTGTTCAGAAACATCTTCTATTCTTACTGACAATACAAGTGAAGTGACTCCAAAATGACAGGACATTATTCGCCATTCAGTTTCTATTGGGAAAAACATAATCCAAAACACAACTAAGTCAAACTGCAAATGTATTCAACAAGTTTGTAGAATCACAAGCTTGATGCAATCACTGTGGGTAAGGAATATGGGACCAAATACTAAACTTATGACTAATTTAATACAATATAAGTGAATATGTCCAAATTATTACGACATATACAAATGGGAGAAATAGATACATAAAGTGATTTCATTTTTAAACAGTAACACAGATATGTATGAAAATATCCTCAAATAAAAGGTGACATTATATACTGTCACCTAAAATGAAACATTCTATCTCGAATCCAAAATGATGGAGTATAGCACCAAATTTAAAACTGTAAGCTTCACTGTCCAAACACATATGGTGTGGACTATGTGTGCCTGGTAAACACATGTGGATCTGGTGAACAGTTATCACTTGTTGACCAACTACAGGAATACTGACCTCAGAGTCTCCAGTTTACAGTGGGGATTCCCCAGTCCAGCAGAGAGCAGCTTCACTCCTGAATCCTTCAGGTCATTGTTACTCAGATCCAGCTCTCTCAGGTGTGAGGGGTTTGACCTCAGAGATGAGACCAGAGAAACACAGCCTTCCTCTGTGACTAGACAGCCTGACAGCCTGCAAAAAGTCCAATCAAATTAAAACCACACTGCAATTCTTTGGTGGTGAAAATAGTGGCAGTATATTTTTTTCAACATTTTCATTCATACCAGTGTCCTGAAACCTGCCATATATATATAATTATTTAAAAAAATCATAATATTGTATGTAGAGAGAAAAATGTATAGTACGAATATTTGAGTAGACTGAGCAGACCAGTTTAAAAAGCAGTATCAGTCAAAAGACAGACAGTGAGGTATCAGATTTAGATTGTATTGAGTATACAGTCCACACTATATCTATTTTGATAGTGAAGCTAACATTTTAAATGTGGCTTTATATTCCAACATTTTGGATTTGAGATCAAATGTTTCATATCAGATGACAGTATATAATGTCACCTTTTATTTGAGGGTATTTTAATACATATCTGTTTCACCGTTTAGAAATGAAAGCACTTTATGTATATAGTCCCCCTATTTGAAGAAGTCATAAGTATTCTGACCAATTCACTTATAGTGTATTAAAGTAGTCAAAAGTTGAGTATTTGATTGTAAACTCATTGGTTGCATTTGCAGTTTGTTTTGGTTGTGTTTTGGGTTATGTTTTGTCCAATAGTAACTGTTACAGAGTTACAGAGGCTACAACAAAACATGCTAACCTCTCACCATTACCAATAACAGAGGGGGTATGATCATTGTGCCTCTGTAACTTTCTCATTCGTCATCATTCACGATTCATTCATGATTATTCATAATCATGGTAGCATCCACATGAATGTAGAAGTGTTCAGAAACATATTCTATTCTTACTGACAATACAAGTGAAGTGACTCCAAAATGACAGGACATTATTCACCATTCAGTTTCTATTGGGAAAAACATCATCTAAAACAAAACCAAGACAAACTGCAAATGTATTCAGGTATCGTGCTTCGTCGGGTGAGGTTGTGTCTCTCTCTGGCGGGAGGTAAGTTTGGCTTATATACATCGTTTGGGCTTTGTCGAGTAAAGCTTAAACTATGTATTTAGATTGTAGTTAGGTATTGTAGGTAGTTATCGTGGGTTGTTGTATGTAATTATTGTAGGTTAGTATTGTATTCGGCTGAGCCCGGTGAAGCACGAAGCTAGCTAGCTAGCTAGCTAACCCACTACCTGGACTAGCTAGCGGGTAGCTACTGGTAACTATTAGCAACTGTGGAAATCCGTTTCACGCCTGAGAGTGCCTGTAATTACACCAGCTAGCTGCCTCCAATAATTACATACAATAATGCCTACCATTCAGCTGTTTTTCTAACCTCATTGTCTGAACCGTTAACATTAGGTAGTAAGTGGCTACTGTGCTTGAAATTTAGCTAGATTGTTGCTACCTGGATAGCTACTAGTAAACAATAGCTGGAACGACCTAGTGAACAGACGCGAACTGGCTGAGTCAATTCAGTGGCTAGCTTTGCACTTGGCTAGCTAACAGTAGCTGCTAGGGGTAAGTTATAACCTACATTTTATGTTTTGTTTTTACATACTGGTAGCCAGAGTCGTTCAAGGGAATTCGGGACATGGGTGACTAGTTAATGTTAGCTTGGCTCTCTCTGTGTGTTCGTGCTGTGGGAGGAGGGGTATCTTCTTTGTCTGAAAGCAATGGCTAGCTAGTATGCTAACTATTCTAGCTAACTAACTGGCTGAATAAGTTGACGACAGACTCGCTCAAGCTGTCGGGACTAACCCACACCGTTAGACAAGGACACAAATGATCTGCTTGGCGTGTTGACACACTGGTGGTTTGTTGTGGCCGAGTATTGGTGCTAAACCATGTTGTTGGAGTCCGGCATGCTAGTTGGCTGTGGCATCATATGACTAGGTGCCCTGGATGATTTTCACGGAAGAATACTGTACCAAGTTAGCTAGCTGAATAAACTAAGTTAGTATATTCCTAGAAAACATTGAACCGCTGTAGTTTACAACAATGATAGTTTCTGAGGTGGAAGTTGGGAGAGTTATATTTGGGTGTTTCAGTGAAACGTAAGTGAGGGAGGCCCCGCTCTCTCCTTTCCCAGATGTTTAGTTCATTTCATTCCGATCTCCTTTGCATTATTGTAGCCATTTTCTGTAGCCTGTCAACTATGCCTCTGTCTATCCCTGTTCTCTCCTCTCCGCACAGGCTATACAAATGCCTCACACCGCGTGGCTGCTGCCTCTCTAACCTGGTGGTCCCTGCACGCACCACCCACGTGGAGTTCCAGGTCTCAGGCAGCCTCTGGAACTGCCGTTCTGCTGCCAACAAGGCAGAGTTAATCTCAGCCTATGCTACCCTCCAGTCCCTCGACTTCTTGGCGCTGACGGAAACATGGATTACCACTGAAAACACTGCTACTCCTACTGCTCTCTCCTCGTCTGACCATGTGTTCTCGCATACCCCGAGAGCATCTGGTCAGTGGTGGCACAGGAATCCTCATCTCTCCCAAGTGGACATTCTCTCTTTTTCCCCTGACCCATCTGTTATCTCCTCATTTGAATTCCATACTGTCACAGTCACTAGCCCATTCAAGCTTAACATCCTTGTCATTTATCGCCCTCCAGGTTCCCTTGGAGAGTTCATCAATGAGCTTGACGCCTTGATAAGTTCCTTTCCCGAGGATGGCTCACCCCTCACATTTCTGGGTCACAAGGCAGGCATTACGCTTGACCTCATCTTTACTAGATGCTGTTCTTCTACCAATCTCACTGCAACTCCCCTCCATGTCTCCGACCACTACTTTGTATCCTTTTCTCTCTCGCTCTCCTCCAACACTACTCACTCTGCCCCTACTCAGATGGTAATGCGCCGTCACAACCTTCGCTCTCTCTCTCCTGCTACTCTCTCCTCTTCCATCCTATCATCTCTTCCCTCTGCTCAATCCTTCTCCCTCCAATCTCCTGATTCTGCCTCCTCAACCCTCCTCTCCTCCCTTTCTGCATCCTTTGACTCTCTGTGTCCCCTATCCTCCCGGCCGGCTCGGTCCTCCCCTCCTGCTCCGTGGCTTGATGACTCATTGCGAGCTCACAGAACAGGGCTCCGGGCAGCCGAGCGGAAATGGAGGAAAACTAAACTCCCTGCGGACCTGGCATCTTTTCACTCCCTCCTCTGTACATTTTCTTCATCTGTTTCTACTGCTAAAGCCACTTTCTACCACTCTAAATTCCAAGCATCTGCCTCTAACCCTAGGAAGCTCTTTGCCACCTTCTCCTCCCTGCTGAATCCCCCCCCCCCTCCTCCCTCTCTGTGGATGACTTCGTCAACAATTTTGAAAAGAAGGTTGACGACATCCGATCCTCGTTTGTTAAGTCAAATGACACTGCTGGTCCTGCTCACACTGCCCTACCCTATGCTTTGACTTCTTTCTCCCCTCTCTCTCCAGATAAAATCTTGCGACTTGTGACGGCCGGCCGCACAACAACCTGCCCGCTTGACCCTATCCCCTCCTCTCTTCTACAGACCATCTCCGGTGACCTTCTCTCTTACCTCACCTCGCTCGTCAACTCATCCTTGACCGATGGCTATGTCCCTTCCGTCTTCAAGAGAGCGAGAGTTGCACCCCTTCTCAAAAAACCAACACTCGATCCCTCTGATGTCAACAACTACAGACCAGTATCCCTTCTTTCTTTTCTCTCCAAAACTCTTGAACGTGCCGTCTTTAGCCAACTCTCTTGCTATCTCTTTCAGAATGACCTTCTTGATCCAAAGCAGTTAGGTTTCAAGACTGGTCATTCAACTGAGACTGCTCTTCTCTGTGTCACGGAGGCTCTCTGCACTGCTAAAGCTAACTCTCTCTCCTCTGCTCTTGTCCTTCTAGACCTGTCTGCTGGGCATCTCCGGCGCGGCTCACTCTTGGATTGCGTCCTACCTGACCGGTCGCTCCTACCAAGTGGCGTGGCGAGAATCTGTCTCCGCACCACGTGCTCTCACCACTGGTGTCCCCCAGGGCTCAGTTCTAGGCCCTCTCATATCCTCGCTATACACCAAGTCACTTGGCTCTGTCATATCCTCACATGGCCTCTCCTATCATTGCTACGCAGACGACACACAACTAATCTTCTCCTTTCCCCCTTCTGATAACCAGGTGGCGAATCGCATCTCTGCATGTCTGGCAGACATATCAGTGTGGATGACGGATCACCACCTCAAGCTGAACCTCGGCAAGACGGAGCTGCTCTTCCTCCCGGGGAAGGACTGCCCGTTCCATAATCTCGCCATCACGGTTGATAACTCCGTTGTGTCCTCCTCCCAGAGTGCGAAGAGCCTTGGCGTGACCCTGGACAACACCCTGTCGTTCTCCGCTAACATCAAGGCGGTGACCCGATCCTGTAGGTTCATGCTCTACAACATTCGGAGAGTACGACCCTGCCTTACACAGGAAGCGGGCAGGTCCTAATCCAGGCACTTGTCATCTCCCGTCTGGATTACTGCAACTCACTGTTGGCTGGGCTCCCTGCCTGTGCCATTAAACCCCTACAACTCATCCAGAATGCCGCAGCCCGTCTGGTGTTCAACCTTCCCAAGTTCTCTCATGTCACCCCGCTCCTCCGCACACTCCACTGGCTTCCAGTTGAAGCTCGCATCTGCTACAAGACCATGGTGCTTGCCTACGGAGCTGTGAGGGGAACGGCACCTCCGTACCTTCAGGCACTGATCAGTCCCTACACCCAAACGAGGGCATTGCGTTCATCCACCTCTGGCCTGCTGGCCCCCCTACCTCTGCGGAAGCACAGTTCCCGCTCAGCCCAGTCAAAACTGTTCGCTGCTCTGGCACCCCAATGGTGGAACAAGCTCCCTCACGATGCCAGGACAGCGGAGTCACTCACCACCTTCCGGAGACACTTGAAACCCCACCTCTTTAAGGAATACCTGGGATAGGATAAAGTATTCCTTCTACCCCCCCTTACCCCACCCCACAATATTTTTTTTTTTATAACATATTGTAAAGTGGTTATCCAACTGGCTATAAGGTGAATGCACCAATTTGTAAGTCGCTCTGGATAAGAGCGTCTGCTAAATGACGTAAATGTAAATGTAAATGTATTCAACAAGTTTGTAGAATCACAAGCTTGATGTATTCACTGCAGGTAAGGAATATGGGACCAAATACTAAACTTATGACTACTTTAATACAATATAAATGTCCAAATTATTACGACTTTTTCAAATGGGAGAACTAGACACATAAAGTGCTTTCATTTCTAAACAGTAACACAGATATGTATGAAAATACCCTCAAATAAAAGGTGACATTACATACTGTTGCTTAATATGAAACATTATATCTCAAATTCAAAATGCTGGAGCATAGCGCCAAATTTAAAACTGTAAGCTTCACTGTCCAAACACATATGGTGTGGAATATGTGTGCCTGGTAAACAAATGTGGATCTGGTGAACAGTTATCACTTGTTGACCAACTACAGGAATAATGACCTCAGAGTCTCCAGTTTACAGTGGGGATTCCCCAGTACAGCAGAGAGCAGCTTCACTCCTGAATCCATCAGGACATTGTTACTCAGATCCAGCTCTCTCATGTGTGAGGGGTTTGACTTCAGAGCTGAGACCAGAGAAGCACAGCCTTCCTCTGTGACTCCACAGCCTGACAGCCTGATAGAGAGATCATCATGATTTCACAAACACACTGTTAATTTAACACCAGTAGTGTAGAAGGACAATGGCAAATGAATTTGGTATATTCTCTCAAACAACATATAGATTCATCTTCCGTCTCCTAGAATTGTATGGTCATATTGTGAAACTAATATGAACATCAATGCATTGATTCAGTAAGTTTTTCAATGTAATATTATATATTATATACATATTATAATACATATATTTCTCTAACCTGAATATTTCTTCCTGATCATTGGTACTTAAATGTCATTTTATGTACTCACAGAGCAGCTCTGGAGGCTTTGACCACTGGCAGCAGCCTCAGAAGACCTTCCTCTGATCTGGAGTATTTCTTCAGGTCAAACACATCCAGCTCCTTTTCTGAAGTCAGCAACACAAAGACCAGAGCTGACCACTGTGCAGGTGAGAGATTTTCTTCTGAGAGCCTTCCTGATCTCAGGTAGCTTTGGATCTCCTCCACAAGAGAATGGTCATTCAGTTCATTCAGACAGTGGAACAGATTGATGCACCTTTCTGGAGAGGGATTCTCCCTGATCTTCTCCTTGATGTAACTGACTGTTTCTTCAAGGCTCTGTGAGCTGCTTCTTGTCTTTGTCAGTAGACCTCGTAAGTGCTTCTGATTGGACTCCAGTGAGAGGCCCAGAAGGAAGCGGAGGAACAGGTCCAGGTTTCCTGTCTCACTTTGTAAGGCTTTATCCACAGCACTCTTGTATAAGGTAACTTTACGCTTGTGTCTGATCCTCACAGAAAAGTTCCTGGACGTTGATTGAGGTTCATCCATTAGATTCTCATTGTTGTTGATGAATGAGAGGAACACATATACAGCAGCCAGAAACTCCTGAATGCTCAGATGCACGAAGCAGTACACCTTGTCCTGGTACAGCCCACATTCCTCTTTAAAGAGCTGTGTGCACAATCCTGAGTACACTGAGGCTTCATTGACATCAATGCCAGCCTCTTTCAGGTCTTCTTCATAGAAAATCAGATTGCCATTCACAAGCTGTTGAAAAGCCAGTTTTCCCAGTGACAGAATGCTCTCTTTATTCCAGTGTGGACCTGTCTCTTCTTTCCCAAGATACTTGACATGATTCTGTTTGGTATGAAACACCACAAGGTGTGTGTACATCTCTGTCAGAGTCTTGGGCATCTCTTCTCTCTTATGTTTCAACATGTGTTCAAGTACTATTGCAGAAATCCAACAGAAGACTGGAATGTGGCACATGATGTGGAGGCTCCTTGATGTCTTTATGTGTGAGATGATTCTGCTGGCCAGGTCCTGATCACTGAATCTCTTCCTGAAGTACTCCTCCTTCTGTGGGTCATTGAACCCTCGTACCTCGTCAACACACCCTGAAGGGATTTTATTGGCTGCTGCAGGTCTGGTAGTTATCCAGAGGAGAGCAGAGGGAAGCAGATTTCCCTTGATGAGATTTGTCAGCAGAACATCCACTGAGGTTGACTCAGTGACGTCACAACAGATCTTGTTCTTCTGGAAGTCTAGGGGCAGTCGGCACTCATCCAGACCATCAAAGATGAACAGAACTTTGTACTTGTCGTAGTTGGAGATTCTTGATTCTTTGGTTTCCATTGAGAAGTGATTGAGAAGTTCAATCAAAGTGTGTTTTTCACCTTTCATCAAATTCAGCTCCCGAAAAGGGAATGAAAATACAAATTGGACATCCTGATTTGCTTTTCCTTCAGCCCAGTCCAGAATGAACTTCTGCACAGAGACTGTTTTTCCAATGCCAGCGACTCCCTTTGTCAGCACAGCTCTGATAAGCTTGTCTTGTCCAGTTAAGGGTTTGAAGATGTCGCTACATTTGATTGCAGTCTCTGGTCTTGCTTGTTTCCTGGTTGTTGTCTCAATCTGTCTCAGCTCATGTTCATTATTGACCTCTCCTGTTCCACCCTCTGTGATGTAGAGCTCTGTGTAGATCTTATTGAGAAGTGTTGGGTTTCCTTGTTCAGCGATCCCCTCAAATACACATTGAAACTTCTTCTTCAGATTAGATTTGAGTTCACTTTTGCAAATCACAGCAAGCTCATCTGAATGAAGAAAAAACCCAGAGGATATTAATATTACATCTGATTTAATGCTTACAGTATTGTAAGACTGTGTTATATAGTTTGAAGAGGTCACTATGTGTAGTGTTAAGGCTGCTACAATATCATTGAGTTACACAGCTACTTTAGCTATACTTTAGCTACAGCTTTTAAATGTTCTAAAACAGCATTCAACATGAGGCAGACAGCTCTTACTTTTCTCCAGTGTGTCAGCAAGCTCCTTCTGGTTCATTTTCCTCAGGACGTGCAGTGTGATCTTCAGAGCCCCCTCTCTGGCACTGCTCTCCTGCTTCTCATCTTCAGCGTCCACCACTTCCTTATCCTGCTTCTGACTCTCAAAGCCTTCTGGGAGTTCTGGACTAAGAATCCTCTTGAACATCTTCAGCTCCTTCTTCACAAATGTCATAATATTCTCTTCAAGCAACTGAAAAAAATTAAGTAAATAAGTTAAGCAAGAGACTAAATGCTTTCTCATTAACACATGAATGAATGACTCACAGATCAACTTTACTTGAGGTAAACAAAAACAAATGTACATAAAATGACCACATACACTGAATATGGAGGCCAGGTCTGTTTGATGACTCTGGGAAGACTGACCACTGAGCATCTCTGACTCTGATCTCTCCTGTTGGTTTCTGTGGACAAAACATCAGATTACATCTCCTCATCCAGGGAGTATACTCACACACACACACACACACACACACACACACACACACACACACACACACACACACACACACACACACACACACACACACACACACACACACACACACACACACACACACACACACACACACACACACACACACACACACACACACACACACAAACAGGGAATGTTGTGTTAGTTTAATATTGTATAGGACTATGAAAATGGAAAAAAGGATTAGCCTATGGATTATGAAAACAACACAAATAAATGGTAAAATGGGAGAGGAGAAATGACTAGAGACAGTGTTGTTTAACTCACTGACCATGACCCATGAGTTCTTCTTACCTTTGTTCACTAGAAAAGTCTCCCTCTCTAAACTTCATAGGTAGACTCATAGACCAGTCACTCTTTATGGACACACAGCTGGGTACAGGGGAGGCTTGTCTCTCCTGCTTGATTGGACTTCAACACAACAGAGACAAACATTATGTCTCTCATCTACTCTGAGCTCAGATGGGGAAACAAGAGTTTAATTCCAAAACGCTATATATTCATTTTCAGAAATGTTCGTAAATTAGCTTTCATTGTTTGAAGAAATTATGAAAGAGATTGGTGTGTTTTTTTCAGTAGCTAATCATGGCATTCAATGACAGCCATGTATTTGTTTAAAATTACACAGTAATTATATATATCTCCTTCACTCTCAGAGAAATAAGTAGTACTACTAGGTTTTACACAGTTAAAATATATATCTGCCTCACTCTCAAATAAATAAGTAGTACTACTAGGTTTTACACAGTAATAATATATATATCTGCCTCACTCTCAGAGAAATAAGTAGTACTGCTAGGTTTTACACAGTCAAATGTGGCCTACCGGCTCGATTCTATCTTATGTAGCAAAATTTGAAATTGTGTTTTTTTTAATAAAAGTAGAGACTCAGCTAGAAAAAGGTATATCATACACTACAGTTGAGGAACAATGTGAAAGTAATTCTGCTTTGAAAGATGATAAACTTGTAACCTCAATTTTGAGAAAATGGCCTTTGAAAGTTTTGGTACACCTACTAGAGAGCTCTTCTTTATCTACAGTGGTATTACTTTGGCAGATAATGTCACCCATCTAAATAAATAGTATATATATATATATATATATATATAGTTAACTAAATGTATGATGTTTTTTGTATTTTGTCAGTTTCATTGTTTATAAATTGTTATGTTATGGTTTTAAGTGGTAAAATGAACTAGAAAATGTCATATTTTGAAATTCTTGAAAAACTTTAGTAAGGATATACTTTATTCAGTATTACTGCAGTTACTAAATAATTCCAATAGATGGCAGAAAAAGACCACGAATGACACTTCAGAAGATCGGTTTAGTTTTCTCCCTGGATACACCTCACAGGAAAACTCCTGCACACGCTTTTTACTGTCCCTTTCCACACTGCTAACGCAAGAGGAACGACTGAAAAAGCATTTAACAGATTACAGTGAAATAATATAATGATGATTCATGTTTATTATTAGCTGTTTCTATGCTCATGTTTTGAAATTATACTTCATTACTATAACGATTATCAATAAGCCTGAACATTAATTTAGTCACCTCTGGTCGAGAAAAACGTATTTTCCTAGTGTCACGGATTCTGCCGAGACTGCTCCTCCTCCTAGTTCGGGCAGGCTTCGGCGTTCGCCGTCCCCGGAGTACTAGCTGCCACTGTTGAATGTTTCTTGGTGTGATTGCTTTGGTCTGTCTTTTACACCTGTGTCCGTTTGTGTCTGATTACGTGTCCTATAAGTTCCCTGTTTTGCATTGGTTAGATTGTGTGTTGTTTTTCGCCTGTCCGTAGTGCTGCGTGTTTTTGTATCTGTTTCTTTGTTTATTTGTTTTACGCATTGTTTGCGTATTGCTCGCCATTGTTTTGTTGAGGCCGTTTACTGTATCCTTGCCTGGTGGTTTTTCACAGTAAACTTTGTTGGACTAAGCTTCGGTGTCCTGCGCCTGACTTCCACACATCATACACCTCAGCCTTGACACCTAGTACATTCATTGTCAGATTCATCAACCAGCAGCGAGCACTCTGCCTTCTAGCACAAGGGAGGGGCATGCTGAGGTACATTTGCTAACCGGGAGGGTTGCATGATGTAATTTATTGGCGGGCTGGAAGAAGCACTCTTGTCTTTTCTATTCCGAGGTTGTTACTCCCAATATCAGATATTAAGATCATGTTTTATAATGCATGTATACTAGGGTTGAGGTTGGAGCATCTGACTAGTGATTATTTACCAGGGGTTCAACACCTGCTATAGTCACTATTTAATTGCTCTTCCAAATGCAACACAGGCCTAATACGAGATATATAGCTAACTAAAGTAATGAGTGACCATTTTAGAAAATCATGGGACATATAGTCTTTGGTTACATGCTATTTTATGTCAATCATATTGCTGCTTGTAGCCTATGACTGATGCTTCGTGGTCTTATGCTGCCATCTATTGGAAATATTTAGCAATTAAAAGTTTTTAATTCACGTACAGACATTGGTGAGGCAGCTGAGAAATAAAGTGTATTAGATCAGTCTCAAACCTGCCCTGGACTTTCACACAGAGGTTACTAGGTCACCCAATTCAAACCACATTTGAAAAATAAAAAAAATGTGTCTTATTTATCAAGTGTTCTGTCTTGTAATTATACATATAATAAAATAACAACAAAATAATCAAAAGGCTAATTAATACTATAATTGTATTTACTAAGATAATATTATTACTAAAATAGTTTCTAAAAGTGTTCTAGGCTACCCTACCCTAGAATTAGGGGTTAGGGTTATGGCTAAAATAGGTTATAAGTAGGGTAAGAGTTCCTGTATAGCACTTTGTGACATCTGCTGATGTAAAAAGGGCTTTATAAATACATTTGATTGATTGTTAGGTTCAGGGTTTTATGGCAAAAAACAGTATGGGTTTATGGCACTCTTGCTCCACCTTGTGGCCGTATGTGGGTACTACATAACTCATTCATGACACCTGCTAGGCTCATAATCTGAGGTAGCAACTGCGTCAGATCTACAAATCAGTTAGCTAGACCACCCGATTAGACAACAATCAACTCAGTGAACCTGCGCAGCATTCACGCAATTTGATGACTACGAACGAAGATTTCGATGCATATCAAATTACCCAGCAGCCATTTAGAACCAACAAGTCATTTAAAAAAATGGTTATTTCTTAATTAAAACATGTTTTCTGGCTGTTTAAATCGACCACATCTTGAAAAAGAGGACAGGGATATGCGTTTTGTTTAGATTGTACACTTAAAAAAAATAAAAAAAAAGGTTAACCATGACCAGAAAATGTTTAATGTTTGATGGCTATTTGCCAGCCATCGCTTCTTAAACTGTCTCACCTCACTATTGGTGACCACATCATGTACTCAGGTGAACTGCGTGCGCGCTCACCAAGTAGTCGTAACTTTGTTTATAATAATTTACCTGAGGTAAACCTACAGGGTTAACGCTCACCAAGTAGCCGTAACCTTGTTAATAAGAAGTTACCTGAGGTAAACCTACAGGGTTAACGCAGTTCAGGTCTCATTGATAACAATAGTGAAGCTGGCATTGTGATGCAGAACAATGGGCTGGGAATAGAACGTTCTGAAGGCGAGTTGGTGTCACAGAGCTCAATAGAACTAATAGGAGCTGGTAGGGTGGAAAATGGCCAAACATAAGGCCTGTTTTTTCGCAATTACTTCATAACCAGGGACAGAAGGTAATATTATGAAACTGGGCTCCATGGCGGATGCAATTAACTAATTTTATCAGAAAACGTTTTTAAAAATGTCACTTGAGGCGCCCCGAAAATAATATTCAAAAGTTCAGTCCTTGGACACAGAGGGGTTAAACACTAAAGTTACCGTCCATCTAGTGAAGAGAGGAGAACCGGACAGAGGAAGCGTAGGAAGCCAGCATCTGTCAACGAGAGAGGGAGAAGCCCTCCACAGGATTTTAACAGGTGGAAGAAACAACGAGGGAGCTCCATCGTTCCACAAGAAATGCAGGCAGCCGGTGATGATATAGTGGTAGCTAAGATAACTAGGATGCTGCTGGTAGAGTAGCTAGCTAGCTTACCTAGCTGTACCGACTAGCTTGGCTAGCTAGCAGGTCGTTCGTCTGTCCCTCGAGGATAATGACGAATCCGGTGAACCACACAATTAAACAAGAATAGCGAGTGAAAAGGATCTGGCTACACTCATACTGTCACTGACCATTACGCAAAAAAGCAAATTGAACAATAAACTTCGGTGTCTCAACACTGTAACGAACTCCGTCGTTGTTCCCCAAGATCACCTCAGCCCACTCTGCGCGTAACTTGACAATATGCTTGGCGCCAAACCATACGTGGACGCTGACAGTTCTGTACTGGGACGCGGGCAGTTCCAGAACGCGGACATGAGCAGAGCCACACAATAAACTAAACCAAGTCTTTACAGTGGCTTACATTAGTAATATTCTTTTTTTATTATTATGTAAAACAAAAATTGGTTGTTTTTTAAAACAATATTTTGAGATCTGGGCCCATATCCACAAAGCGTCTCAGAGTAGAAAATTGGTCCTCTCTCTCCCCAGACAGACTCATTTTAGACCACTAACCCCTAAACAGAGATACAGCATGTTGGTTGTGGTTAACACAGTGACAACTAATTCTTGAATATACATCTGCCTCACTCTCAGATAAATAAGTAGTACTGCTAGGTTTTACAGAGTCAAATGTAACAAATAACTACATTTTTTATAAAGAACTGTACACATGATACATTTGTAACATCAATATAAAAAAATGTTTTGAAAAATAAAGCCAGTAATATGAGATCTGTATGTAAAACATTTACCTTTGAATTTAGCAGATGTTTTTGTCCAGGGCCTGGTATCCCAAAAGCATATTAAGGCTAAGTTAATCGTTAGAACTTTCGTAGGAGCATTGTTAAATCTCTGAGCTGTTTCCCAAAACCATCGTTATTAACGTTCAGCAGCCGGCAGGCGAGGTGAGTAGTCATGCTGTACTTCGCTCCGCAGGTAATATGACACATTACATTACAATGGAACGATTTGATTAGTGTAATGTTGGCTAGCTACATAGTTGTATTTGTATCAAAGATAAAGGTGTAGTATAGAGTAACTATCGAGGTTAGCTAGACAGCTACATTCGTTCACAGCGACGTCGTTTTTCAAACAAAGTCAACACCGCAGCCATTGCTAGCTAGCCAACACTACCAGCTACCAGCTAGCAGTACTGTAGAATTTAAATACAATATCCTTTTAGCCAGCTACATTCGTTCGCAGCGACGCCGTTTTTTCAAACAAAGTCATCACCGCAGCCATTGCTAGCTAGCCAACGCTACCAGCTAGCAGTACTATAGCAACTAAATACAATATAATTTTAGCCAGCTACATTCGTTCGCAGCGACGCCGTTTTTCAAACAAAGTCAACACAGCAGCCATTGCTAGCTAGCCAACACTACCAGCTAGCAGTACTGTAGCAGCTAAATACAATATATTTGTGCTAGCTAGCCAACGTTTAATTATTGCTGCGTTATGAAAGGAACTAGACACGGACACGAATTATCTGTTTAGTGTGTTAACACACTATTGGTAGTTTGTTGTAACCAAGTATTGGTGCTAAACCGTGTGTTATTGGATGCTAGCATGCTAGTTAGCTATGGCGTCATAGTTAGCTAGCTGAATAAAGTAAGTTGAGTCTATTCCTTGAAACATTGAACCGCTGTAGTTTACAACAATTCTAATTTCTAAAGTGGAAGTTGGGAGAGTTTTATTCGGGTGTTTCAGTGAAACAATTATAGTTTCTGAGGTGGAAGTTGGGAGAGTTATATTTGGGAGTTGTGGTGAGGGAGGCCCCGCTCTCTCCTTTCCCAGATGTTTAGTTCATTTCATTCCGATCTCCTCTGCATTATTGTAGCCATTTGCTACAGCCTGTCAACTATGCCTCTGCCTATCCCTGTTCTCTCCTCTCCGCACAGGCTACACAAACGCCTCACACCGCGTGGCTGCTGCCTCTCTAACCTGGTGGTCCCTGCACGCACCACACACCTGGAGTTCCAGGTCTCAGGCAGCCTCTGGAACTGCCGTTCTGCTGCCAACAAGGCTGACTTCATCCCAGCCTATGCTACCCTCCAGTCCCTCGACTTCCTGGCGCTGACGGAAACATGGATTACCACTGAAAACACTGCTACTCCTACTGCTCTCTCCTCGTCTGACCATGTGTTCTCGCATACCCCGAGAGCATCTGGTCAGAGGGGTGGTGGCACAGGAATCCTCATCTCTCCCAAGTGGACATTCTCAATTTTTCCCCTAACCCATCTGTCTATCTCCTCATTTGAATTCCATGCTGTCACAGTCACTAGCCCATTTAAGCTTAATATCCTTGTCATCTATCGCCCTTCAGGTTCCCTTGGAGAGTTCATCAATGAGCTTGACGCCTTGATAAGTTCCTTTCCTGAGGATGGCTCACCCCTCACAGTTTTGGGGGATTTCAACCTCCCTACGTCTACATTTGACTCATTTCTCTCTGCCTCCTTCTTTCCACTCCTCTCCTCTTTTGACCTCACCTTCTCACCGTCCCCCCCTACTCACAAGGCAGGCAATACGCTTGACCTCATCTTTACTAGATGCTGCTCTTCTACTAATCTCACTGCAACTCCCCTCCATGTCTCCGACCACTACTTTGTATCCTTTTCTCTCTCGCTCTCCTCCAACACTACTCACTCTGCCCCTACACAGATGGTAATGCGCCGTCACAACCTTCGCTCTCTCTCTCCCACTACTCTCTCCTCTTCCATCCTATCATCTCTTCCCTCTGCTCAATCCTTCTCCCTCCAATCTCCTGATTCTGCCTCCTCAACCCTCCTCTCCTCCCTTTCTGCATCCTTTGACTCTCTGTGTCCCCTATCCTCCCGGCCGGCTCGGTCCTCCCCTCCAGCTCCGTGGCTTGATGACTCATAGCGAGCTCACAGAACAGAGCTCCGGGCAGCTGAGCGGAAATGGAAGAAAACTAGACTCCCTGCGGACCTGGCATCTTTTCACTCCCTCCTCTCTACATTTTCTTCATCTGTTTCTGCTGCTAAGGCCACTTTCTACCACTCTAAATTCCAAGCATCTGCCTCTAACCCTAGGAAGCTCTTTGCCACATTCTCCTCCCTGCTGAATCCTCCCCCCCGCCACCCCCTCCTCCCTCTCTGTGGATGACTTCGTCAACCACTTTGAAAAGAAGGTTGACGACATCCGATCCTCGTTTGTTAAGTCTAATGACACTGCTGGTCCTGCTCACACTGCCCTACCCTATGCTTTGACTTCTTTCTCCCCTCTCTCTCCAGATAAAATCTTGCGACTTGTGACTGCAGGCCGCTCAACAACCTGCCCGCTTGACCCCATCCCCTCCTCTCTTCTCCAGACCATCTCCGGTGACCTTCTCCCCTACCTCACCTCGCTGATCAACTCATCCTTGACCGCTGGCTATGTCCCTTCCGTCTTCAAGAGAGCGAGAGTTGCACCCCTTCTCAAAAAACCAACACTCGATCCCTCTGATGTCAACAACTACAGACCAGTATCCCTTCTTTCTTTTCTTTCCAAAACTATTGAGCGTGCCGTCTTTAGCCAACTCTCTTGCTATCTCTCTCAGAATGACCTTCTTGATCCAAACCAGTCAGGTTTCAGGACTGGTCATTCAACTGAGACTGCTCTTCTCTGTGTCACGGAGGCTCTCCGCACTGCTAAAGCTAACTCTATCTCCTCTGCTCTTGTCCTTCTAGACCTGTCTGCTGCCTTTGATACTGTGAACCATCAGATCCTCCTCTCCACCCTCTCCGAGCTGGGCATCTCCGGCGTGGCTCACTCTTGGATTGCGTCCTACCTGACCGGTCGCTCCTACCAAGTGGCGTGGCGAGAAGCTGTCTCCGCACCACGTGCTCTCACCACTGGTGTCCCCCAGGGCTCAGTTCTAGGCCCTCTCCTATTCTCGCTATACACCAAGTCACTTGGCTCTGTCATATCCTCACATGGCCTCTCCTATCATTGCTACGCTGACGATACACAACTAATCTTCTCCTTTCCCCCTTCTGATAACCAGGTGGTGAATCGCATCTCTGCATGTCTGGCAGACATATCAGTATGGATGACGGATCACCACCTCAAGCTGAACCTTGGCAAGACGGAGCTGCTCTTCCTCCCGGGGAAGGACTGCCCGTTCCATGATCTCGCCATCACGGTTGACAACTCCGTTGTGTCCTCCTCCCAGAGTGCGAAGAGCCTTGGCGTGACCCTGGACAACACCCTGTCGTTCTCCGCTAACATCAAGGCGGTGACCCGATCCTGCAGGTTCATGCTCTACAACATTCGGAGAGTACAACCCTGCCTTACACAGGAAGCGGCACAGGTCCTAATCCAGGCACTTGTCATCTCCCCGTCTGGATTACTGCAACTCGCTGTTGGCTGGGCTCCCTGCCTGTGCCATTAAACCCCTACAACTCATCCAGAATGCCGCAGCCCGTCTGGTGTTCAACCTTCCCAAGTTCTCTCACGTCACCCCGCTCCTCCGCACACTCCACTGGCTTCCAGTTGAAGCTCGCATCTGTTACAAGACCATGGTGCTTGCCTATGAAGCTGTGAGGGGAACGGCACCTCCGTACCTTCAGGCTCTGATCAGTCCCTACACCCAAACGAGGGCATTGCGTTCATCCACCTCTGGCCTGCTGGCTCCCCTTCCTCTGCGGAAGCATAGTTCCCTTCCGGAGACATTTGAAACCCCACCTCTTTAAGGAAAACCTGGGATAGGATAAAGTAATCCTTCTACCCCCCTCTAAAAAAATAAAATAAAAATAAATAAATAAATTGTAAAGTGGTTATCCCACTGGCTATAGGGTGATCCCACTGGCTATAGGGTGACCAATTTGTAAGTCACTCTGGATAAGAGCGTCTGCTAAATGACGTAAATGTAAAATGTAAATGTAACGTTGCACTTGAAAACGCTCATATTCTAACACCTGCCTCAGACCACTTGTAGAACAGCCAAGTGCGTCGTTAGATGCTTTTTTGCCCTCCCGCGTCACTTTATACACAGAAGATCTCCGCTAAACATAGAATCACATGGTTTATCCGTCTCTCTGTGACCGCCGATAAATTCAGAACAAGGTTGATCTACAAATACAAAGTTGCAAATGTCTTTGCAATTGATGCAAACAAGCGACGTATAAAATGATGCTTCGAATGAAAACCGAGATAACTCCATTAAAATTTAAACAGTAGGCTATAGTCCTATTTCAATCAAATTGAAATACGTTTCATGTTCAATCAATTGAGTTCTATTTTGCTACTTGTAGACTATGGTCTGTAATTTGTCTCAATATATTTCATGATGTATAGCCTAACATGTGCCCAATGATGTGCCAAATCTGTGATTTAGAATAAGCCGCCTCAATATTTGCAGCCGTAGGTGGTAATATCTCTCTAGGAGCTGATCTGTCATCAGTATTGTGAACTATTTATAATGTTAAGGAAATATTTGAATGGAGAAAACTGATCCAAGAGCAGCGCTCCCTTTCTTTCAATCCTCTAAATAACGACATGCTCCAACAACGCACTTGGCGACCGTTCTCTCTGCGTGGTGCGTGGGAAATGCATGTTACATCTTCAGCCGTTGTAGGAAAGATGCATCTTAAAACACTGGTAAGCCTAAATTCCATCGCTATCGGGAAACCGGGCCCAGAGTGACTTACAATACAGTTGCCATACTGTAGTGTATTCAAGCTTTAAAAAGTCTTCTAGAGTTTGTAATTTCCACTTAAAAAATTTCCAACTTGATTTGCCCTTAATGAAAAATGTACCGACCACTACAAAAAATGTTAATGAATTATAATGCACATAATAATTTACATTTCCTATTGCTGCAGGATTATTTTCCTGCTGTGAGAAACTGGGTCAAATTAAGATATGGCATCTGTAAGTGCATTCATCTTAAGATATCTAGGTGAGACAACCACATATCACTGTCAAATATACAGGATACGAACATTCCATTCCAGCTAAACAATGGATATTTTTTATCCACATCTCAAATCCATTAATAAAAAATCTGAGAACAGTAATATTGAAGGTACCCAGTAATATTGAAGGTACCCAAGGCAATCATTTCTACAGAAAAAAAATTGTGGATATAGCGTTTTGTAAATAAACAATATTTTTTTTACTAAATTGTCATCTCACCTCTTAGCTTTGGTGTCATGTTCCCCAGAGAGACTCATTTTAGAGGCAGGGACCCCCTCCTCTCTCTCCCCAGACAGACTCATTTTAGACCACTGACCCCTAAACAGAGATCCTGCATGTTGGTTGTGGTTAACACAGTGACAACTCTCTTTTATTCATGATCTCTTAGAAATAAAACATTTACTAACAGACATATCGAAACAGTCAGGCTATTTAATGCAATCACATGAACATTTGGTTGTGACATCTCTTCTCCATGGTAACTGTCAATAATAACAATAAGTCACTGTTTGTTAAGGTAGTTATAGACAGTGCAGCAACACAAGTCTATGTCTCACACTTATTTTTATTAATTAAAAGTAGGCTATTTGATGTCTTTCAATCTGAGAATGTAGACAGAAGGGCTAAAACAGGCATGATTGATCTGAGGGGAAATTATTGATACATTCAGAAAGTATTTTTGCAACAAGTAGGAGATGTTTACTATGTAAAGTAGGCTAGGTTATAATATATAACAGCGGTTTGTTAGTGATATGCAGATGGAGGTCTATACCTCAGCTATAGCCTACATATCCTAGATGACCAGCCTAAACCTGTTCAGATCAGTTCCCATAACGTTACAGGCCTACCAGTAGCAGGACAGAGCATGTAGCCTAGGCATGATATGTTTCACATTTCCAACAGAGACCATCAGGTTGGTCAGCATGATGAGTGATCATATATCAAACCTACTCTGACTATTGAATGTCTGTAAACAACCTAACTTTCTAATATAAAAGTTCTATGTAGCCTAGACTTACCAGAGTCTGCCGTCTTTCCTTCAAATCAACACATTTATCCTAACTTTAATGTTGCCGAGAAATGTGTCCCACAGTTTCAACAGCCATTTTGTAAGTGCGTAGGCTACACACTTACTTTTAATTTCATATGAGGAAACTGGTGCGGCCGCCTGTTCTCTTGCAGATGAAGTAGCCTCTCATAGGGAACTCATTCAACCAGCCTAAAAAACAGTAAATAAAATATGTAAAATGGTCAAAAAACAATGGTCTAAAGATAATCATGTCCTCCTAATATAGCCATGTACATTAAAGACAGGTATATTGCTACAGATGTAGGATCTTAATTTGAGCCCGTTTGCTACAGCAGGAAAATAATCCTGAAGCAACTCGACATTTGAATTATTATGTGGATTATAATAAATTGACATTTTTCAAAAGGAAAAGTGGAAATTACAAACTTCAGAAGCCTTTTTAACCCTCAAATACACAACAAGTTTTAGTTCTCCTGCAACGGGCTGATTAAATTAAGATCCTACATCTGTACAGAGCTTGTCATTATCTAAACCAAGGCAGTTTGCATTATTAGCAATGACATTGCAACTGTCAGCTGCTGTAAACCTATGTGATTGGATGTTATAGACCCCCATCTGAACAGTTTCTTTCCCCATGCTGTAGCCCTCAACAACTGGCCATCTGGCCCATAGAGACTAAAGGACTATTCACTCTATGCTGCACAGCACATCAAGCCTTCTCTGAACTGTACACTACCATCTGGCCCATAGAGACTATAGGACAATGCACTCTACGGGAAAGTATTGGGAAGATAGAAAGATAACAGTGAATATGAGATGAGGGGGAAGGTATTGGGAAGGTAGAAGGATATCAGTAAATATGAGACATGGGGGAAGGTATTGGGAAGGTTGAAAGATAACAGTGAATATGAGACATGGGGAAGGTATTGGGAACGTTGAAAGATAACAGTGAATATGAGACACAGGGAAGGTATTGGGAAGGTTTAAAGATAACAATGAATATGACACATGGGGATGTTTTGGAAAGGTTTAAAGATAACAGTGAATATGAGACATGGGGGAAGGTATTGGGAAGGTAGAAAGATAACAGTGAATATGAGACATGGGGGAAGGTATTGGGAAGGTTGAAAGATAACAGTGAATATGAGACACGGGGGAAGGTATTGGGAAGACAGAAAGATAACAGTGAATATGGGACATGGGGAAGGTATTGGGAAGGTTTAAAGATAACAGTAAATATGACATGGGGGAACGTATTGGGAAGGTTGAAAGACAACAGTGAATATGAGACATGGAGAAAGTTATTGGGAAGGTAGAAAGATAACAGTGAATATGAGACATGGGGAAAGTTATTGGGAAGGTAGAAAGATAACAGTGAATATGAGACATGGGCGAAGGTATTGGGAAGACAGAAATATAACAGTGAATATGAGACATGGGGAAGGTATTGGGAACATTGAAAGATAACAGTGAATATGAGACATGGAGAAGGGATTGGGAAGGTTTAAAGATAACAGTGAATATGAGACATGTGGGAGGTATTGGGAAAGTTGGAAGATAACAGTGAATATGGGACATGGGGAAAGTATTGGGAAGGTAAAAAGATAACAGTGAATATGACACATGGGGATGTATTGGGAAGGTTGAAAGATAACAGTGAATATGAGACATGGGGGAAGGTATTGGGAAGACAGAAAGATAACAGTGAATATGGGACATGGGAAGGTATTGGGAAGATTTAAAGATAACAGTGAATATGACATGGGGGAAGGTATTGGGAAGGTTGAAAGATAACAGTGAATATGAGACATGGAGAAGGTATTGGGAACGTTGAAAGATAACAGTGAATATGAGCCATGGGGAAGGTATTGGGAAGACAGAAAGATAACAGTGAATATGAAACATGGGGGAAGGTATTGGGAAGGTAGAAAGATAACAGTGAATATGAGACATGGGGGAAGGAATTGGGAAGGTTGAAAGATAACAGTGAATATGAGACATGGAGAAGGTATTGGGAACGTTGAAAGAAAACAGTGAATATGAGACATGGGGAAGGTATTGGGAAGGTTGAAAGATAACAGTGAAAATGAGACAAGGGGAAAGGTATTAGGAAGGTAGAAGATAGCAGTGAATATGAGACATGGGGAAGATATTGGGAAGGTTGAAAGATAACAGTGTATATGAAACATGAGGGGAAGGTATTGGTAAGGTAAAAGATAACAGTGAATATGAGTCATGGGGGAAGGTATTGGGAAAATAGAAAGATAACAGTGAATATGAGACATGGGGGAAGGTATTGGGAAGGTAGAAAGATAACAATGAATATGACATGGGGAAGGTATTTGGAATGTTTAAAGATAACAGCGTATATGAGACAAGAGGAAAGGTATTGGGAAGGTAGAAAGATAACAGTGAATATGAGACATGGAGAAGGTATTGGGAAGATAGAAAGATAACAGTGAATATGAGACATGGGGGAAGGTATTGGGAAGGTAGAAAGATAACAGCGAATATGAGACAAGGGGAAAGGTATTGGGAAGGTAGAAAGATAACAGTGAATATGAGACATGGAGAAGGTATTGGGAAGGTAGAAAGATAACAGTGAATATGAGACATGGGGGAAGGTATTGGGAAGGTAGAAAGATAACAGTGAATATGAGACAAGGGGAAAGGTATTGGGAAGGTAGAAAGATCATATTTAATAATGAGACCTGGGGAAGGTATTGGGAAGGTAGAAAGATAACATTGAATTTCTCCCAAGTATCTCAAACAGGAAGTTAAATTAGTCACAAGGGTGTGCTAACTAAAGTAGTGTTGCAAAAGCCTTTCCACCCCACTCTTCCCCATCAGTCTCAAGAACAGAACATGTGGTTTAATGTAGATACATGTAGATACAACAGAAACAAGATGTGATACTATCAACTTCTCTTTTACCAGAACAGAGACATTTCCGAGAGGAGGCTGGTGGGAAGAGTTATTGGAGGACGGGTTCATTTTTATGGCTGAAATTGAATAAATCAATGAAGTGTTTGATACCGCTCCATTAATTCCATTCCAGTCTTTACAATGAGCCTGTCCTCCTATAGGATGCAGGTGTCCATGTTGATGTGGAGGCAAACTATATTTAAAAAAAAACTACCTTTAAAGGTCCAATGCAGCCGTAAAAATAAAAGAAGATCATACGTGAAAATTGTGCATTTCTAAGTTTTGTAGAAAAAAATATAAAGTTAGAAAGTAATCCTCGAAGACCTAATTTAAAAGTTTAAACATTTTAAAACCAGAAATGTTCAAACACAATCAGATTTGCAGTCGTGTGGGGAGCAATAAAATACCCTCCATTGGGCTAGAAACTAGAAACTCATTGCAGGTTTTGAAAATCACAGTTTTTTACTTTTATGTCACATTTTTTAAAGACTTTTCTTCTTATCTTTTTAACTACAGATCATAGAAACGTGCTCTATTCACAAATATAGATACTGTTTTGGTGCTGCAGGGGATGAATATGTGTCACGAGTTGCTAAGCCAGAACCCAGAAGCAGACCAGGACAAGGTAAGTTGAAACGAAGGTGAGTGTTTATTTACAAGTTCAAGAGTGATGCTGAATAATCCAGGGAACAGAGCGGGCGGCGTTGATTAGTTGTTGGGGGTGCAGTGGTTGATCCCATCCTGGGTCGGCAGCCGCCGACCACCAGGCAGAGGTTGGATGAAGGTTCCGGACGGGTGACTGCAGATGGAACAAAACGGGGGTAAGTAAGCAACAAACCAACAAGGTGCAAAAACAACAAAACTAACGCTAGGCTCTAAGACTGATACTCTGGTAAACCTACTGTTCATGGCTAACGATCCGGCAGGGAATGGATGTTAGGCCAGAGCCTAAGAAGGGTGATGATCAGGACCAGGTGTGCAGATTGCTGATGGGATGCAGGTACGGAAATCAAGAGAGCTCCCCGGAGCGTTCCAGAACCCTCGGGAAACTGGAGATCACGAACATAACAACTAGTCCACAGACAGGACCCGACTCAGACTGCCGGGATCGTTACAGTACCCCCTCCGACGAACGCCACCGGGCGGACTCCCGGAGCGCCAGGATGGAGGCGGTGAAGTCACTGATGAGGTCAGCATCTAGGACCTGTCGCCGCGGAATCCAACTCCTCTCTTCAGGACCATACCCCTCCCAGTCCACGAGATACTGGAAACCCCGGCCCCGCCGTCTGGAATCCATGATGCGACGCACCGTGTAGGCAGGACCACCTCCGATCATCCGAGGAGGAGGAGGAGGAGGCGGAGGAGGCAACAGAGGACTGAGGAAAACAGGCTTGAGGCAGGAGACATGAAAGGTGGGATGGACTCTGAGCGTCCTCGGGAGTTTGAGTCGAACTGCCACCGGATTGATCACCTTCTCCACCACAAACGGACCAATGAACTTCGGTAACAACTTCCTAGACTCAGTCCGTAAAGGAAGATCCCGTGTGGCCAACCAGACCCTATCTCCGATGGTGTAGGTGGGAGCGGGGGATCCGGCGACGATTCGCCTGGAGCTGATACCGGTCCGAAACTCTAAGGAGTGCTTTTCTGGCCCGATGCCAGGTCCGGTGGCAACGACGAATATGGACCTGAACAGAAGGCACTGAGAGCTCCTTCTCCTGAGAAGGGAACAAGGGAGGTTGGTAGCCATACAGGCACTGGAAGGGAGACATCCCAGTGGCAGATGTAGGGGAGAGTATTGTGGGCATACTCAACCCAAGGCAACTGAGAGACCCAGGAGGTGGGGTTGGAAGAGGCCAGACAGCGTAGCGTGGATTCCATCTTCTGGTTGGCTCTCTCCGCCTGACCATTAGATTGGGGGTGAAAACCAGATGTGAGACTGACTGTAGCTCCAATGGCCAAACAGAAGGACTTCCAGACAGCAGAGGTAAACTGAGGACCACGGTCGGAAACGATATCACTGGGCAACCCGTGGACCCTGAAAACCTCCCCTAACCAGGATCTCGGACGTCTCCGAGGCAGAGGGAAGCTTGGCAATAGGCACAAAGTGGGCGAACTTGCTGAATCTGTCCACGATAGTCAGAACGACCGTGTTCCCCTCAGAAGCGGGCAACCCAGTGACAAAGTCCAGGGGCCAGATGCGACCATGGTCGCCGGGGAATAGGAAGGGGGTGAAGTAGTCCAGAGCTGGGCCGATTGGTACTCTTATTCTGCGCACACACTGGACAGGCAGCAACATAACCCCGAGTATCCTCGGCCATGGCAGGCCACCAAAAACGTCTGCGAAGAAACGCCATTGTCCGAGCCACGCCAGGGTGACAAGCCATCTTGCTGGCGTGGGACCATTTGAGGACAGCAGGACGAACCGACTCAGGCACAAACAACCGACCGGGTGGACCGTTACCGGGACCGGGCTGAGTCCGAAGGGCCGCCAGCACCTCCTCCTCAATCTTCCACATAACTGCTCCCACGACGCAGTTCCGGGGGAGAATTGTCTCGGTCTTGGACCCACTCTCCTCCGTCTTGGAGAACATCCGGGACAAGGCGTCCGCCTTGCCGTTCTTAGATCCAGGTCGGAACGTCAGGGGAAAACTTGAATCGTCCGAAAAACAACGCCCACCTGGCCTGACGGGAGTTGAGACGTTTAGCCGATTGCACGTAAGCAAGATTCTTGTGGTCAGTCCAGACAATAAACGGTTGCTCCGCCCTCCAACCAGTGGCGCCACTCCTCCAAGGCAAGTTTCACCGCGAGAAGCTCCCGGTTACCCACATCGTAATTCCTCTCCGCAGGCGAAAGGCGACGAGAGTAGTAGGCGCAGGGATGGAGTTTACTGTCCGTGGAGCATCGCTGCGACAGGATGGCGCCAACTCCCACATCAGACGCGTCCACTTCAACGACGAACTGACGGGCCGTGTCCGGTTGAGAGAGAATCGGTGCGTTGGTGAATCGCCTCTTCAAATCCAGAAACGCTCGATCCGCCTCCGGATTCCACTTGAAGGTCCTGATACTGGAAGTCAAGGCAGTTAACGGAGCGGCCACACGGCTGTAATCCCGGATGAATCTGCGGTAGAAATTCGCAAACCCCAAAAATCTCTGGAGCTGCAATCTCGTACCGGGCTGGGCCCATTCCAGAACCGCTCTAACCTTCTCCTGGTCCATCCTAATCTCTCCCCTGGAGATGATGTACCCGAGAAAGGATGTCGTGTGGGCGTGAAACTCGCACTTCTCGGCCTTCACGAACAGGCGATTCTCCAACAATCGCTGCAGAACCTGCCGGACATGCTGGACGTGGTCGGAAGGTTCCTTCGAGAAGATCAGAATGTCATCCAGGTAAACAAACACAAAGAGACCGATCATATCTCTCAGGACGTCGTTCACCATACTCTGGAATACCGCTGGAGCATTGGTCAGTCCAAACGGCATCACCTGATACTCAAGTGACCCATCGGTGTATTGAAACCCGTCAACCACTCGTCCCCCTCTCTGATCCGGACCATGTGATACGCATTGCGTAGGTCTAGCTTGGTGAACACCGTAGCACCCTGTAAGGAGTCGAAGGCAGAACTCATCAAGGGCAGGGGATACTTGTTCTTGACCGTGATGTCATTCAAACCCCCGATAATCAATACACGGTCGAAGAGAGCCATCCTTCTTACCCACAAAGAAGAATCCTTGCCCCCAGGGGTGATGACGAGGACGAACGAGACCAGCAGCTAGGGACTCCTTGATGTAGGTCTCCAAAGCCTCACGTTCAGGTCGGGAGATACTGTATAACCTTCCCTTGGGGTAGACAGCTCCAGGGAACAGGTTGATGGCACAATCATATGGTCGGTGGGGAGGGAGTGACAGAGCCCTCTGCTTACTGAAAACTTCCCCCAAATCGTGATATGTCTCGGGAACCAGGGACAAATCTGGGGGTTTAGCCTCAATCACCTGACTGGGAACCGAATGGGGGCAGGCAGTCTTGAGACAGTTAGCATGACAATCAAGGCTCCAACTTCGTTACCTTGCCCGTCACCCAATCGAACGTGGGATTGTGTTCCTTCAGCCAGGGGTATCCAAGGACCAGAGGAACCTGGGAGACGGCAGAATGAAGAATGAAATCATCTCAGAATGATTCCCCGACAACCGCATCTTAACCGGTTCAGTCCTCATCGTGATACGTGCCAGACTACTGCCGTCCAGAGTGGTAGCTTCAATGGCTTCCGGCAATTGCTCCTTGGAAAGCCCCAGCTGTTCCACCAACTCGGCATCTAGAAAGCTTCCATCGGCACCTGAATCGATAAAAGCGTTAATCGCTAAGCTCTGATTCCTGTTCATAAGGGTAGCCGGGAAACGGGGTCTGACAGAGGTATTGAGAGGTCGAAACTGGCTCGCTAAAAGTCCTCCCAACTTTAGCGAGCCGCGCAGTTTGACGACCCGACTGGAACCTGAGAAGCTGATCGGTTGGACGGAGCCCATTGCTTCTCCCTCCTTCGCTCTCGGACTCGATTATCCACCCGAATAGACAAGGCTACCAAGCTGTCCAGGTCACTAGACTCCGGATAGGAGATCAACTCATCCTTGAGCTGCTCCGACAGACCCTGGTAAAAGGCCGCTTGCAGAGCCTCCTCATTCCACCCACTCTCCACAGCCAACGTCTTGAACTCGATCACGAAGTCGGCCACGCTACGAGTTCCTTGGCGAAGCGAAAACAGGCGCCTAGCTGCGTCCCTCCCTCGGACGGAATGGTCGAAGAGCTTCCTCATCTCGGCCGTGAACCCCTGGTATGAAGCCATGCAGGGATCCTGTCGTTCCCAAACGGCTGAAGCCCACTCCAGCGCTCGACCACGCAGCAACTCAATCACAAAGGCTATCCTAGCCTTGTCTGTGGCATAAGAGTAGGGCTGTAGATCGAACACTAATCCACACTGCATAAGGAAGGAACGGCATCTTCCCAGCTCCCCCTCATATTTATCCGGTGTCGGAACCTTGGGCTCACGGAAGGACACAGCTTCAGAAGCGGCAGGCGAGATGGGTGAAACCGGTAGTGGATCTTCCACCGGACACTTGCGTTGGTTCTGGACCTCCGTCAGACCGGTAGAAAGGTTCCGAACTGACAACGCGATCTCCTGTAGTACCGTGCTATGATGGCCCAACATCTTCTCCTGCTGGGTAATGGCATGGCGAACAGAGTCCAGGTCCGCTGGGTTCATTACTGGCCGGATCGTTCTGTCACGAGTTGCTAAGCCAGAACCCAGAAGCAGACCAGGACAAGGTAAGTTGAAACGAAGGTGAGTGTTTATTTACAAGTTCAAGAGTGATGCTGAATAATCCAGGGAACAGAGCGGGCGGCGTTGATTAGTTGTTGGGGGTGCAGTGGTTGATCCCATCCTGTCGGCAGCCGCCACCACCAGGCAGAGGTTGGATGAAGGTTCCGGACGGGTGACTGCAGATGGAACAAAACGGGGGTAAGTAAGCAACAAACCAACAAGGTGCAAAAACAACAAAACTAACGCTAGGCTCTAAGACTGATACTCTGGTAAACCTACTGTTCATGGCTAACGATCCGGCAGGGAATGGATGTTAGGCCAGAGCCTAAGAAGGGTGATGATCAGGACCAGGTGTGCAGATTGCTGATGGGATGCAGGTGCGGAAATCAAGAGAGCTCCCCGGAGCGTTCCAGAACCCTCGGGAAACTGGAGATCACGAACATAACAACTAGTCCACAGACAGGACCCGACTCAGACTGCCGGGATCGTTACAATATGAGGTTGAAAAGTGGTGGAATTGCCTTTTAACACTAGAATTAGACCCCAAATAAACCTATGTCCTGCTCCCTGACTTTTCCTCAATGTTTGTATTTTACACTGCTCATTTGTCAGAATGTTTTAACTACAAACAGAAAAGTATTCTATGCCTTGTTACCCGTTGTTTTCACACCTATTCCCAACTTAATCTGCCAAGACAATGCGCCACTAATGAGTCTCTCTTTCCTCACTGAATAAATGACAAATGGATGAATGGGCGATAATTGTGCACCTTACTTCACAATTGAATTTCAATTAGGCTTAACTGAATGATAAGGAGGGTGCAGATGTTGAATTAATTTAGAACAATAGTGTAATGATGAGTTTGTGTTATGCCTATTTATCAGCATCAAATAATTTGACCACACGCCTTGTGGGTTGATACAATTCTCTTTTATGTTTTACTTTGTAAAAATAAACTGTTACGGGACGGTTTTATTTTCTATAACTCTATTACTAATCAAATGTATTGTAAGGGACATGAAAACATGCTACATGTTGCAGTAGGCCTTTAGAATAATGCAAAACATATCCTTGACTCTATCCAAGTTGATGAGCAGGAAACAAACTGATGCCAGTCAACCTCACAGCCGGCCCATCAAAACTATACCTGAACTATACCTCAACTAATTTCACACATAATAAGAGTTAGCCTATAGACCAGATTACATTAACAATAATCTGATGAGTGACAATATTAGGCCTATCAGTTGTCAAATTGTACATGAAGAGATGGGCGCATCTTGTAATTGACAGATGCAGGGAAAAGAGCATCTCTTTATCAAATCCTCCTTCAGAGTCACATGCAGGTAAAACATTGTGATTTCTATATAGTACTGTATCTGAAAGAGCATATTCTGCAGTTTCTATGACACTTACCTTTATCAAATAACTCTAAATATTCAAGAGGTGCAGCTCTATTTCCAAAGTTAACTTTTCTCAACAATATCTGTTGCTGTCAATGCATTTAGCACATGACCACTCCTGCTCTGGCAACTAAGCAAAAACGAATAACATAATCAAATTAAAATATGCTATTATGTCGTCAATGGATGAATGGCCAATAGAAACCAGATAGAAACTGATAATGGTGCATGTGACTTCTGCATAATGGTGCGATACTTCTTCTTGTAATTAATCCTTTACATTAGTTCATGCACTATTTATCAAGCGTTTATTTAACAAACCATGTTTGCACACCTTGCACCTTGCTGGTTGATATGCATCTGATGCATATGCTAAAGTGGACGCCTGGTAACTTTCTCTAGTGGGTTCTTATATGCTGAAAGAACAGGCGGTTCTAGTGTTAAGGACTGGT
This sequence comes from Coregonus clupeaformis, assembly GCF_020615455.1. Lineage (NCBI taxonomy): Eukaryota > Metazoa > Chordata > Actinopteri > Salmoniformes > Salmonidae > Coregonus > Coregonus clupeaformis. Next base: position 44,694,492 of record NC_059198.1, on the reverse strand, counting down.
AGATGGGTGTTGCTCATGCATTCACTCATGCTGACCGGCTCCAGTACTTTGTTGTTGACTAAAGCGTCCAAGTCAGCCTTGACTTTTGGTCTGATAGCATAAGGTACAGGTTGTGTGTTCAGAAACGTTGGTTTGCTGCCTGGCTTAATGCTAAGCTTCCCTGTATTGTCGTTCATACTACCCAGCTGTCCATTAAAGACTTCTCAATTTTTCTTTAAGATGGCATGTAGGTCTGTGTCTCCATGTGTCATTGTATGCACTGATGGCCAGTCCAGTGTGATTTTCTCCAACTATGAACATCCCAGTAGTGATGCATAGTCTCCTTTCACAACATAGAGTGGCAGATTTTCAGATTGTCTGTTTACCTGAACTGTGACATCAGTGATGCCTCTCACAGCGACAGATTCACCTGTGTAAGTCTTTAACACGAGGTGCGCTGGTTGAAGTGGAAGGTGTTTCAGTGTCTATTTTCTGACACAAGAGATACAGCTGCCCCTTTGTCAATCTCCATACCCACCGGCTGTCCCTCTAGCAAGGGGGAGACATAGTAGCCGTGCGGCCCGCCAGGAAAAAGTCAGGATTTTCAGTGTGACTTCCTCGTCTGATGAGTCACTCACCTCAGTGTTCTCTTACTCAACAGTGTGAAACAAAAAGAGAACAGAGAACAGGAAACAGACATTCCAACGAAAGGCAAATAGACATGTCTATTTGTCTTTCGTTGGAATGTCTGTTTCCTGTTCTCTGTTCTCTGTTCTCTTTTTGTTTCTGGAGGCTTGTTTGATGTGTCCCTTTTTACCACAGGCTGGACAATCCATGTCCTTACACCAGCATGTTGATACCTAATGTCCCACCTTGCCACAGTGGAAGCATCTGACTTGATTTCCCTGTTTCTGATTTTCAGTTGAAACTCTGTGCACTTTTCCTTTTATTATGATCATCTTTTTATTATTTTAAAGGAACACAGACAAGAACAAATAGCAGCAGGAATGGTTATACAGCTAGAGACACAATACTGTTAAAATATATATCAGAACAAATAGCAGCAGGAATGGTTATACAGCCAGAGACACAATACTGTTAAAATATACACTACCTTTCAAAAGTTTGGGGTCACTTAGAAATGTCCTTGTTTTCCATGAAAACATACATTAAATGAGTTTGAATAGGTAATATAGCAAAATGAATAGGAAATGTAGTCATTGACAAGGTTAGAAATAATGATTTTTAATTGAAATATTATTTGTGTCCTTCAAACTTTGCTTTCGTCAATGAATCCTCCATTTGCAGTAATTACAGCCTTGCAGACCTTTGGCATTCTAGTTATCAATTTGTTGAGGTAATCTAAAGAGATTTCACCCCATGCTTCCTGAAGCACCTCCCACAAGTTGGATTGGCTTGATGGGCACTTCTTACCATACGGTCAAGCTGCTTCCACAACAGCTCAATAGGGTTGAGATCCGATGACTGTGTTGGCCACTCCATTATAGACAGACTACCAGCTGAATGCTTCTTCCCTAAATAGTTATTGCATAGTTTGGAGCTGTGCTTTGGGTTATTGTCCTGTTGTAGGAGGAAATTGGCTCCAATCTAGCGCCGTCCACAGGGTATGGCATGGCATTGCAAAATGGAGTGATAGCCTTCCTTCTTCAAGATCCCTTTTACCATGTACAAATCTCCCATTTTACCACCACCAAAGCACCCCCAGACCATCACATTGCCTCCACCATGCTTGACAGATGGCATCAAGCACTCCTCCACCATCTTTTCATTTGGTCTGCGTCTCACAAATGTTCTTCTTTGTGATCCGAACACCTCAAACTTCGATTTGTCTGTCCATAACACTTTTTTCAAATCTTCCTCTGTCCAGTGTCTGTGTTCTTTTGCCCATCTTAATCTTTTATTTTTATTGGCCAGTCTGAGATATGGCTTTTTCTTTGCAACTCTGCCTAGAAGGTCAGCATCCCAGAGTCGCCTCTTCACTGTTGACGTTGAGACTGGTGATTTGCAGGTACTATTTAATGAAACTGCCAGTTGAGGACCTGTGAGGGGTTTGTTTCTCAAACTAGACACTCTAATGTATTTGTCTTCTTGCTAAGTTGTCCACCGGGGCCTCCCAACCCTCTTTCTATTCTGGTTAGAGACAGTTTGCGCTGTTCTGTGAAGGGAGTAGTACACAGCGTTGTACGGGATCTTCCGTTTCTTGGCAATTTCTCGCATGGAATAGCCTTCATTTCTCAGAACAAGAATAGACTGACGAGTTTCAGAAGAAAGTTATTTGTTTCTGGCCATTTTGATCCTGTAATCGAACCCACAATTGCTGATGCTCCAGATACTCAACCAATCTCAAGAAGGCCAGTTTTATTGTTTCTTTAATAAGCACAATAGTTTTCAGCTGCGCTAACATAATTGCAAAAGGGTTTTCTAATGATCAATTAGCCTTTTAAAATGATAAACTTGAATTAGCAAACACAATGTGCCATTGGAACACAGGACTGATGGTTGCTGATAATGGGCCTCTGTACACCTATGTAGATATTCCATTAAAAATCAGCTGTTTCCAGCTAAAATATCGCCATTTACAACATTAACAATGTCTACACTGTATTTCTGATCAATTTGATGTTATTTTAATTGACTAAAAAATTGCTTTTCTTTCGAAAACAAGGACATTTCTAAGTGACCCCAAACTTTTGAATGGTAGTGTATATCATAATATTATGAAAACCAGTTATTGCAGGTAAATACAATTATTATAATAAAATCAGTAAGGTACACATTTGCACTAAATGATCATGAACAGGTAATCTAATGGGTAAAAAACCCACTACAGTAGTAATTTTATGGTTTCAGTTGCAGATAACCAGCTGTCAATTGTTGGTTGGCTACATATGAATATGCATAAAGGAGCCAAAAGCACCGTGATTACATAGATCACACAGAAGAGAGGTTAATATGTTCATTACATACACATGTGTGTGTGTGTGTTCAGTGTGTGTGTGTGTGTGTGTTTGTGTCCAGTGTGTGTGTGTGTGTGTGTGTGTGTGTGTGTGTGTGTGTGTGTATGTGTCCAGTGTATGTGTGTGTGTGTGTGTGTGTCCAGTGTGTGTGTGTCCAGTGTGTGTGTGTGTTCAGTGTGTTAGAGTTACTGAGGAACCCCAAACATCATGAACCCTAAACCCTGGATAGAGGGGCTCAGTGAATGTGGTGTAGAATGTGTTCAGGTGGGTCAGTGTGTCAGAGGAGACTCTGTAGAAGGACAGAGTGCCGGCTGGCCAGTCCAGATACACTCCTACTCTGTGGGAGCTGGAGGAGGGGACGTCTATGGTAGTGGACTTATTATTGTGACAGGCAGAGTAACGGTTGTCAAAGCAGATCAGACTCCAGGACTTCACATTGGATCCAATCACACAGTCATAACCCCATCCTCTCCTGCTGATTCCTTTATATGTCACTCCTACTTCAGCCCATCTCTCACTCCACGCTACCTCCCAGTAACAGCGCCCAGTCAGACCCTCTCTACACAGCACCTGTCTACAGTCCTCAAATCTCTCTGGGTGATCAGGATACGGCTGCTTCTCTCTCCTACATGTCACCTTTCTGTTCTCCTCAGACAGAGAGAGGAGTCTGTTTACTGTGTTTAGGTCCAGTGTGAGATCACAGACATCTGATGGATGAAACCAGACACAATATTAGAAATCATTCACATTAGAATGTTAACTCACTTCTCACTAATTCATTTAATGTAGATGTTTCTAGGTATCAAAAGGAGAAGTTAAGGTAACTTGAGACTTATTGAAAGATCATATGTTATACTGTATGGTAATATAAAACACACTTATTCCCATTAATTACACACACACACACACACACACACACACACACACACACACACACACACACACACACACACACACACACACACACACACACACACACACACACACACCGTGTGTGTGTGTGTGTGTGTGTGTGTCCTGTGTGTGTGTCCAGTGTGTGTGTGTGTTTGTGTGTGTCCAGTGTGTGTGTCCAGTGTGTGTGTCCAGTGTGTCCATGTGTGTCTATGTCTTATATGAATATTGACATAAACCCTCTACATACTTGAGTTTCTCCAGTCTGCAGTGTGGATCCTCCAGTCCAGCAGAGAGCAGTCTGACTCCTGAGTCTCCTGGGTGATTGTAGCTCAGGTCCAGCTCTCTCAAGTGTGAGGGGTTTGACTTCAGAGCTGAGACCAGAGAAGCACAGCCTTCCTCAGTGACTAGACAGCCTGACAGCCTGCAAAGAGTCAAATTATATTAAAACCACTGCTATTCTTTGGTGGTAAAAATAGTGGCAGTATATTTTTTCAACATATTCAGATACATCAGTGTCCTGAAACCTGACATATCTATTTATAAATGAATGTACCATTATTATAAATGACAAATTATCATAATATTGCTTGTAGATAGAAACATGTATAGTACAAATATTTGAGCAGACTGACCAGACCAGTTTAAAAAGCAGTATCAGTCAAAAGACAGACAGTGAGGTATCAGATTTAGATTGTATTGAGTATACAGTCCACACCATATCTATTTGACAATGAAGCTAATATTTTATATGTGGCTCTGTACTTCAGCATTTTTGATTTGAGATTAAATGTTTTATATGAGGTGACAGTATATAATGTCACCTTTTATTTGAGGGTATTTTTTATTTAAGTCTGTTTCACCATTTAGAAAAATAAAAGCCCTTTATTTATCTAGTCCCCCTTTTTGAAGAAGTCATAAGTATTCTGACCAATTCACTTATAGTGTATAAAAGTAGTCAAAAGTTTAGTATTTGATCCAAAACTAGTTGGATGCATTTGCAGTTTGTTTTGGTTGTGTTTTGGGTTATGTTTTGTCCAATAGCAACTGAATGGTGGATGATAACTGGATTAATATTCTGTCTAAGTGAGCAGATAACATGTTTCTAAACACTACTCAGAAGTTTAGTATTTGGTCCCATATTCTTTGAATGCAATGACTACATGAAGCCAGTGACTGCCATGATTGAGAAAGATCATGAATGAATAATTAATAATAATGAGTGAGAGAGTTACAGAGGCTACAACAAAACATGCTAACCTCTCACCATTAACATCAAATAAAAGGTGACATTCTGTAATGTCGCCTAATATGAAACTTTTTATTTCAAATCTAAATTGCTGGAGCACAGGACCAAATTGAAAACTGTAAGATTCACTGTCCGAACACATATGGTGTGCACTATGTGTGCCTGGTAAACACATGTGGATCTGGTGAACAGTTATCACTTGTTGACCAACTACAGGAATACTGACCTCAGAGTTTCCAGTTTACAGTGGGGATTCCCCAGTCCAGCAGAGAGCAGCTTCACTCCTGAATCCTTCAGGTCATTGTTACTCAGATCCAGTTCTCTCAGGTGTGATGGGTTTGACTTCAGAGCTGAGACCAGAGAAGCACAGCCGTTCTCTGTGACTCCACAGCCTGACAGCCTGACAAAGAGATCATCATGATTTCACAAACACACAGTTAATTTAACAGAGCAGCATGTGGTTTAGTCTCTCAAACAACATATAGATTCATCTTCTGTCTCCTAGAATTGTATGGTCATATTGCTATACTAATGTGAACATCAATGCAGTGATTCAATATGTTTTTCAATATAATATTATATACATATTATAATATATATTTTTCTCTAAACTGAATATTTCTTCCTGATGATTAGTATTTAAATGCCATTTTATGTACTCACAGAGCAGCTCTGGAGGCTTTGACCACTGGCAGCAGCCTCAGAAGACCTTCCTCTGATCTGGAGTATTTCTTCAGGTCAAACACATCCAGCTCCTTTTCTGAGGTCAGCAACACAAAGACCAGAGCTGACCACTGTGCAGGTGACAGTTTGTCTTCTGAGAGACTTCCTGTGCTCAGGTATCTTTGGATCTCCTCCACTAGAGAACGGTCATTCAGTTCATTCAGACAGTGGAACAGATTGATGCACCTCTCTGGAGAGGGATTCTCCCTGATCTTCTCCTTGATGTACTTGACTGTTCTTTATGGCTCTGTGAGCTGCTTCTTTTCTTTGTCAGTAGACCTCGTAAGTGCTTCTGATTGGACTCCAGTGAGAGGCCCAGAAGGAAGCGGAGGAAAAGGTCCAGGTTTCCCGTCTCACTTTGTAAGGCTTTATCCACAGCACTCTTGTAGACAGTAACTTCAGTACTTGTGGTTCGGCCATTAGATTCTCATTGTTGTTGATGAATGAGAGGAACACATATACAGCAGCCAGAAACTCCTGAATGCTCAGATGCACGAAGCAGTACACCTTGTCCTGGTACAGCACACATTCCTCTTTAAAGAGCTGTGTGCACAATCCTGAGTACACTGAGGCTTCATTGACATCAATGCCAGCCTCTTTCAGATCTTCTTCATAGAAAATCAGATTGCCATTCACAAGCTCTTGAAAAGCCAGTTTTCCCAGTGACAGAATGCTCTCTTTATTCCAGTGTGGACCTGTCTCTTCTTTCCCAATATACTTTTCATTCTTCTGTTTGGTATGAAACACCACAAGGTGTGTGTACATCTCAGTCAGAGTCTTGGGCATCTCTTCCCTCTTCTGTTTCAGCATGGGTTCAAGGACTGTTGCAGAAATCCAACAGAAGACTGGAATGTGGCACATGATGTGGAGGCTCCTTGTTGTCTTTATGTGTGAGATGATTCTGCTGGCCATGTCCTCATCACTGAATCTCTTCCTGAAATACTCCTCCTTCTGTGGGTCATTGAACCCTCGTACCTCTGTCACCTGGTCAACACACCCTGAAGAGATCTTATTGGCTGCTGCAGGTCGGGTAGTTATCCAGATGAGAGCAGAGGGAAGCAGATTTCCCTTGATGAGATTTGTCAGCAGAACATCCAATGAGGTTGACTTTGTGACGTCACAACAGATCTTGTTCTTCTGGAAGTCTAGGGGCAGTCGGCACTCATCCAGACCATCAAAGATGAACAGAACTTTGTACTTGTCGTAGTTGGAGATTCTTGATTCTTTGGTTTCCATTGAGAAGTGATTGAGAAGTTCAATCAAAGTGTGTTTTTCCCCGTTCATCAAATTCAGCTCCCGAAAAGGGAATGAAAATAGAAATTGGACATCCTGATTTGCTTTTCCTTCAGCAGTGTTATGAACCCTGCGTCCTGAGTCTGTTCCTGCCTGTGTTGCCGTTTTTCTGCTCTGAATCTCCTGTTTCCTGAAGGTTCCTGAACGCACCCTGTCCGGTTGCCGGGCGACGTTGCTAGGCGGGTGATCTCTCGATTACCCGCACCTGCTTCTCATCAGCTTCGGCACACCTGGTCCTGATCATCACCCCTTCATAAGCTCTGACCTGACATCCATTCCCTGCCGGATCGTTAGCCATGAACAGTATGTTTTGTCAGCGTATCAGCCTCTGAGTTAATAGCGTTAGTTTTGTTGTTTTTGCACCTTGTTGACCTGCCTTGTACTTACCTCCGTTTTTTCTGTCTACAGTCATTCTCCCGGAACCTTCACCCAACCCCTGCCGTGCCATCATTTAATCTGCCACTTCACCTCCACCTACTCATCTCCGCCACCCGCTCCGTCTCCTGGATTATTCTGCATCTTTTTGAATCTGTAAATAAACACTCACCTTCGTTCAACTCACCTTGTCCTGGTCTGCTTCTGGGTTCTGTCTTAGAGAACCGTGACACCCAGTCCAAAATGAACTTCTGCACAGAGACTGTTTTTCCAATGCCAGCGACTCCCTTTGCCAGCACAGTTCTGATAAGTTTGTCTTGTGCAGTTAAGGGTTTGAAGATGTCGTTACATTTGATTGCAGTCTCTGGTCTTGCTTGTTTCCTGGTTGTTGTCTCAATCTGTCTCAGCTCATGTTCATTATTGACCTCTCCTGTTCCACCCTCTGTGATGTAGAGCTCTGTGTAGATCTTATTGAGAAGTGTTGGGTTTCCTTGTTTAGCGATTCCCTCAAATACACATTGAAACTTCTTCTTTAGATTAGATTTGAGTTCACGTTGGCAAATCACAGCAAGCTCATCTGAATCTAGAAATAACACAGAGGATATTAATATTACATCTATTTTAATGCCTACAGTATTGTAGGACTGTGTTATGAACTGACTGTATAAATGTGTAAATGTTTTCATAATGCATTCCACACTGGTGTGACTGATTTATATCATTGGTATTATTGATGGTATTATTAATGTTGTCTCTCTCTCTCTCTCCTCTTCTGTCTAAATTAATCACCACAACACATCCCTGCTGCTACTTGATGAGGTCACTAGGTTTTGTGTTAAGGCTGCTACAATATCACTGAGTTACACAGCTACTTTAGCTGTACTTTAGCTACAGCTTTTAAATGTTTGTTATAAAACAGCATTCAACATGAGGCAGACAGCTCTTACTTTTCTCCAGTGTGTCAGCAAACTCCTTCTGGTTCATTTTCCTCAGGACGTGCAGTGAGATCTTCAGAGCCCCCTCTCTGGCACTGCTCTCCTGCTTCTCATCTTTAGCATCCACCACTTCCTTATCCTGCTTCTGACTCTCAAAGCCTTCTGGGAGTTCTGGACTAAGAATCCTCTTGAACATCTTCAGCTCCTTCTTCACAAATGTCATAATATTCTCTTCAAGCAACTGAAATAAATAAAGTAAATCAGTTAAGCAAGAGAAGAAATGCTTTCTCATTAACACATTAATGAATGATTGACAGAAACTTTACTTGAGGTAAACAAAAACAAATGTACATAACAGGACCACATACACTGAATATGGAGGCCAGGTCTGTTTGATGACTTTGGGAAGACTGACCACTGAGAATCTCTGACTCTGATCTCTCCTGTTGGTTTCTGTGGACAATACATGAGATTACATCTCCTCATCCAGGGAGTACACTCACACACACACACACACACACACACACATACACATACACATACACATGCACATACACACACACACACACAAAGGGAGGGAATGTTGTGTTTGTTTAATATTGTTTCAGGACTATGAAAATGGAAAAAAGGATTAGCCTATGGATTATGAAAAAAACAAAAAGAAATGGGAAAATGGGAGAGGAGAAATGACTAGAGACAGTGTTGTTTAACTCACTGACCATGACCCATGAGTTCTTCTTACCTTTGTTCAGTAGAAAAGTCTCCCTCTCTAAACACTATAGGACGATCCATAGACCGGTCACTATTCATGGACACACAGCTGGGTACAGGGGAGGCTGGTCTCTCCTGCTTGATTGGACTTCAACACAACAGAGACAAATATTACATCTCTCATCTACTCTAAGCTCAGATGGGGAAACATAAGAAGAGTTTCATTCCAAAACGCTACATATCCAATTTCAGAAATGTTCCTAAATTAGCTTTTATTGTTTAAAGAAATTATGAAAGAGATTGGTGTGTTTTTTCAGTATCTAATCATGGCATGGGGCTGTTCAATGACAGACATGTATTTGTTTTAAATCTATCACTTGATGGTTTCATTTCAGAGAGACAAATAATCATGTTTTTTTGCTAAATGCTCTAAATCTGCCTCACTCTCAGAGAAATATGTAGTACTGCTAGTTTTTACACAGTAATAATATATATCTGTGTCACTCTCAGAGAAATAAGTAGTACTGCTAGGTTTTACACAGTAATAATATATTTCTGCCTCACTCTCAGAGAAATAAGTAGTACTGCTAGGTTTTACACAGTAATAATATATATCTGCCTCACTCTCAGAGAAATACGTAGTACTGCTAGGTTTTACACAGTCAAATGTGACGACCGGCTCGATTCGGTCTTATATAGCAACATTTGAAATTGTGTTTTTTACATTGCATAAAAGTAGAGACTCAGCTAGAAAAAGGTATATCATACACTACAGTTGAGGAACAATGGGAAAGTAATTCTGCTTTGAAAGATAAAGATAAACTTGTAACCTCACTTTTGAGAAAATGGCCTTTGAATGTTTTGGTACACCTACTGGAGAGCTCTTCTTTATCTACAGTGGTATTACTTTGGCAGATAATGTCACCCATCTAAATAAATAGTAGAAATATATATATATATGTCAGTTTCATTGTTTGTTATGCTATAAATGGTTATGTTATGGTTGTAAAATGGTGGTAAAATGAACTAGAAAATGTCATATTTTGACATTCTGAGTAATTACTACTTTAGTAAGGATCAACTTCATTCAGTACTACTGCAGTTACTAAATAATTCCAATAGATGGCAGCATTAGACCACGAATGACATTTCAGAAGGTTAGTTTAGTTTTCCCCCTGGATACACCACTACTCCCCCTCACAGGAAAACTCCTGCACATGCTTTTTACTGTCCTTTTCCACACTGCTAACGCAAGAGGAACGACTGAAAAAGCATTTATCAGATTACTGTGAAATAATATAATGATGATTCATGTTGATTATTAGCTGTTTTTATGCTCATGTTTTGAAATTATACTTCATTACTAAAACGATTATCAATAAGCCTGAACATTAATTTAGTCACCTCTGGTCGAGAAAAACGTATTTTCCTAGTACATTCATTGTCAGATTCATCAACCAGCAGCGAGCACTCTGCCTTCTAGCACAAGCGAGGGGCATGTTGAGGTACATTTGCTAACCGCGAGGGTTGCATGATGTAATTTATTGGTGGGCTGGAAGACACACTCTTGTCTTATCTATTCCGAGGTTGTTTACTCCCAATATCAGATATTTAAAAATGCATGTATAATAGGGTTGAGGTTGGAGCATCTGACAAGTGATTATTTACCCGGGGTTCAACACTATTTTGTTGCTCTTCCAACAGCATCACAGGCCTAATACGAGATATATAGCTAACTAAAGTAATGAGTGACCATTTTAGAAAATCATGGGACATATAGTCTTTGGTTGCATGCTATTTTTGTCAATCATTTTGCTGCTTGTGGCCTATAACTGATGCTTCGTGGTCTTATGCTGCCATCTATTGGAAGTATTTAGCAAATCAAAGTTATTAATTCACGTACAGAAATTGGTGAGGCAGCTGAGAAATAAAGTATATATTTTTTGTTAATTCCTTAGATCAGTCTCAAACCTGCCCCACCTATCCCACGCCAATTGCTGGACTTTCACATAGAGGTTACTAGGTCACCCAGTTCAAACCATATTTGAAAAATAAAACTAATGTGGCTTGTTTATCAAGTGTTCTGCGTTGCAATAATAAATATAATAAAATAACTAATAACAACAAAAAAAATGCTATGCTTTCAAAATGCTTATTAATACTATAATTGTATTTACTAATATAATATTATTGCTAAAATAGTTTCTAAAAGTATTCTAGGCTACCCTACCCTAGAATGAGGGGTTAGGGTTACGGCTAAAATAGGTTATAAGTAGGGTTAGAGTTTCTGTATAGCACTTTGTGACATCTGCTGGTGTAAAATGGGCTTTATAAATACATTTGATTGATTGTTAGGTTTAAACAGTATGGATTTATAGCTCTCTTGCTGCTCCCTGCGGCCATCTGTGGGTACTACATAACTCATTCATGACACTTGCTAGGCTCATAATCTGAGGTAGCAACTGCGTCAGATCAACAAATCCATTAGCTAGACCACCCGATTAGAAAACAATCACCCCATTATATCCATTTGGTTTGCAACTCAGTGAACCTGCGCAGCATTCGCTGAATTCGATGCCTACAAACGAAGATGTCGATGCATATCAATTTACCCAGCAGCCATTTGGAAACAACAAGTCGTCAAAAAATTGTATTTCTTAATTTAAAAATGTATTCTGGCTGTTTAAATCAGCCACAGCTTGAAAAAGAGGACAGGGACATGCGTTCTGTTTAGGTTGTACACCTGTTTCTGAAAACAAATATGGTTAACCATGACCAGAAAAGTTTGTTGGCTATGCGTCAGCCATCGCTTCTTAGACAGTGGCTCACCACATGTCGTCTAGTGAACAATTAGCGCCCTCACCATGTGACCTTAACCTTGTTAATAATAAGTTACCTGAGGTAAACCTACAGGGTTAACACTCACCAAGTAGCCCTAACTTTGTTAATAATAAGTTACCTGAGGTAAACCTACAGGGTTAACGCTCACCAAGTACCGTAACCTTGTTAATAATCAGTTACCTGAGGTAAACCTACAGGGTGAACGCAGGCAGGTCTCAATGATAACAATAGTGAAGCTGGCATTGTGACGCAGAACAATGGACTGGGAATAGAACGTTCTGAAGGCGAGTCGGTGTCACGGAGCTCAATAGAACTAATAGGAGCTGGTAGGGTGAAAAATGCCCAAACATAAGGCCTGTTTTTTCGCGATTACTTCATAACCAGGGACAGAAGGTAATATTATGAAACTGGGCTCCATGGCGGATGCAATGAACTAATTTTATCAGAAATAAACGTTGTAAAAAATGTCACTTGAGGCGCCCCGAAAATAATATTCAAAAGTTCAGTCCTTGGACACAGAGGGGTTAAACACTAAAGTTACCGTCCATCTAGTGAAGAGAGGAGAACCGGACAGAGGGAGAAGCCCTCCACGGTATTTAACAGGTGGAAGAAACAACCAGGGAGCTCCATCGGTCCACAAGAAATGCAGGCAGCCGGTGATGATGTAGTGGTAGATAGGATAACTAGGATGCTGCTGGTGGAGTAACTAGCTTAGCTAGCTGTACCGACTAGCTTGGCTAGCTAGCAGGTCGTTCGTCTGTCCCTCGAGGTTGATGACGAATTCGGTGAACCACACAATTAAACAGGACTAGCGAGTGAAAAGGATCTGGCTACACTCATACTGTCACTGACCATTATGCAAAATAGCAAATTGAACAATAAACTTCGGTGTCTCAACACTGTAACGAACTCCGTCGTTATTCCCCAAGATCACCTCAGCCCACTCTGCGCCTACAGGCATATATAGTATGTTTTACATACTATATATGTAAAACAAACATTCAAAGTTATTTTATAACAAATGTTGAGATCTGGGCCCATATCCACAAAGTGTCTCAGAGTAGAAATGTGGTTGTATAAGTGCTGAGAATTAAGACATCACGTTGTTAAAGAATACTCCTAAATTGGGCATGGCTATAACTTGGGCAATTGAAGGCATCTAGGGTGAAATATGTGTTCAATGAAAATGAACATTGTATGCAACGTTGTAGGCAACATTATTGGCAAGGGACTTGATGCATACTATGCCAATGCTATTTCGAGTTGTTAAACGGGTGTGAAGAGTGTGTTGGTATAACGGTAATGTTGTCAAAATTCCGCTTGTAACAACCATCAGAATTGTTAAAAAATATATGCATTCCATTATATTAGGCAATAATGAAGAGTAGGCAAAGTGGTCGTGTCGTGTGAAAATTCTATCAAATGTTTTACATTGCAACGCGTACAGTCAGGGTGCCGCGGAACACCTGCAGTACCTCCGCGGACCCCGGATTGAGAACTCCTGATTTAGCAGATGCTCTTATCCAGAGCGATTTACAGTAAGTGCATTCATCTTAAAATAGCATTTTGTAAATAAACGTAATAAATTCTTCATAAAATTGTAATCTCACCTCTTAGCTTTGGTGTCATGTTCCCCAGAGAGACGCATTTTAGAGGCAGGGCCCCCCTCCTCTCTCTCCCCAGAGAGACTCATTTTAGAGGCAGGGACCCCCTCCTCTCTCTCTCCAGAGAGACTCACTTTAGACCACTGACCCCTAAACAGAGATGCAGCATGTTGGTTGTGGTGAACACAGTGACAACTAATTCTAGAATGTCCATTGTTCTCTTTTACACATGATCTCTTAGCAATAAAACATTTACTAACAGACACATCCAAACAGTCAGCTGATTTAATGGAATCACACGAACATGTAGTTGTGACATCTCTTCTCCATGGTAACTGTCAATAATAATAATAAGTCACTGTTTGTTAAGGTAGTTATTGACAGTGCAGCAACACAAGGCCATGTCTCACACTTATTTTTATTTATTAAAAGTAGGCTATGTGAAGAGAAATCTTAACGCTACAGCATAAAATGACATTCTAGACAATTCTGTGCTTCCAACTTTGTGGCAACAGTTTGGGGAAGGCCCTTTCCTGTTTCAGCATGACAATGTCCCCGTGTACAAAGCGAGGTCCATACAGAAATGGCTTGTCGAGATCGGTGTGGAAGAACTTGACTGGCCTGCACAGAGCCCTGACCTCAACCCCATCGAACACCTTTGGGATGAATTGGAACGCCGACTGTGAGCCAGGCCTAATTGCCCAACATCAGTGCCAGACCTCACTAATGCTCTTGTGGCTGAATGGAAGCAAGTCCCAGCAGCAGTGTTCCAATTAATCTACTGGAAAGCCTTCCCAGAGGAGTGGAGGCTGTTTTAGCAGCAAAGGGGGGACATTTTTACATTTACATTTTAGTCATTTAGCAGACACTCTTATCCAGAGCGACTTACAGGAGCAATTAGGGTTAAGTGCCTTGCTCAAGGGAACATTGACAGATTTTTCACCTAGTTGGCTCGGGGATTAGAATCAGCGACCTTTCGGTTACTGGCACAACGCTCTTAACCACTAAGCTACCTGCCGCCCGGCGACCAACTCCATATGAATGCCTATGATTTTGGAATGAGATGTTCGACTAGCAGGTGTAATGAGATGTTGCACCAGCAGGTGTACTGAGATGTTGGACCAGCAGGTGTAATGAAGTGTTGGACCAGCAGGTGTAATGAGATGTTGGACCAGCAGGTGTCCACATACTTTTGGTCAGGTAGTGTATGTTTGGTGAAGTTATAAAGAAGGTGTAATATTTTGGATAAATGTTCCTAAAACAGATTATAACTATATATGGACATATTATAAAGTATGTGTATCAATAGACTCTTAAGGATTAAAGTGGAACTGAGATGAGGAAGTGAATCAGTAGGCCAATGTGACGATATTACAAGTAAGTTACACTTGTTAAATCCACTTCAGTCAGTGTAGATGCAGTGGAGGAGACGTGTTGGAGTCAAGAATGGTCGACCACCCAAAGGACATCCAGCCAGCGTGACACAACTGTGGGAATCATAGGAGTCAACATGGGCCGGAATCCCTGTGAAACGCTTTCGACACCTTGAAGAGTCAATGCCTTGACGAGTTGATGCTGTTCTGAGGTCAAAAGGGGGGGCAACTCAATATTAGGAGGGTGTTCTTAATGTTTTGTACACTCAGTGTACGTTTGTTGCTTTATGTAATGGCATATATTTTGATGCTTTATGTAATGTATTTTATCTATTGAAATATCATTTTGATATATTTACAAATTTCGTTTCATGGTGATTTATTATGTTTTTCAGAATCTCCAACCAAACTCTGAGATCAGTCTCTCCAGTACCCAGTCATCTGTCCATGAAGAGTGACATATCTATGGATCATCCTATACATTTTAGTGATAAATCAGGGACCTTTGACCCCAGGTAAGTTACTGGTCAGAATTGATGATATTAATATTGAAGAGGAGAATCGTCTAGATCTGAAACCAGATGTATTTTGTGTATCTGAGTATATACTGTAAAGCATCTGCTTATAATTTGTTGTTTATGTCATATATTTTAATACACTGAGTGTACAACACTGTCCACAACATTTCCAACGGAGACCATCAGATTGGTAAGTCATCATACTGTAGCTCAAACCTACTGTGACGACGACCTAACTTTATAATAGTCCGTAGCCTACCTAGCAGAATCTGCCCGTTTTTCTTTCAAAATCAACACATTTATCCGTCTTCTAATGCAGTGGTGTAATGTACTTAAGTAAAAATACTTTAAAGTACTACTTAGGTAATTTTTTTGGGGTATCTGTACTTTACTATTTATATTTCTAACAACTTTTACTTTTACTTCACTACATTCATAAAGAAAATTATGTACTTTTTACTCCATACATTTTCCCTAACACCCAAAAGTACTCGTTACATTCAGAAAATGGTCAAATTCGCACTGATCAAGAGAACATCCCTGGTCATCCCTACTGCCTCTGATCTGGCAGACTCACTAAACACAAATGCTTTTTTAAATGATTTCTGAGTGTTGGATTGTGAACCTGGATATCAGTAGATGAAAATAAAAAGAAAATTGTGCCGTCTGGTTTGCTTCATATAAGTCATTTTAATTTGAATTATTCCTACTTTACTTTTACTTTTGATACTTAAGTATATTTGAGCAATTATACATTTACTTTTCATACTTAAGTATATTTAAAATCAAATACTTTTAGACTTTTACTCAAGTAGTATTTTACTGGGTGACTTTCACTTTTACTTGAGTCATTTTCTATTAAGGTATCTTTACTTTTTCCACCACTGTTCTAATGTTCCCGAGACATATGCACCACAGTTTGAACAGACATTTTGTAACTGCGTAGGCTAGAAAGTTACTTTCAATTTCAAATAAGGAAATAAAGTTATAACGGTGACTGGGTGAATTCGTTTTGCATTGGCCGGCTCCCCGGGTGAGCAGAGTTTGCTCGTTCTAGACCATTCCATTGGTCATTAAATTAAATGTCCACCAGGTTTAGCTGTGCTTTTTTTCCTCCAAAATGTGAATTACTGTAGGCCTTTAATAATTGTAAACAGGTCTACAAATCCAAAAGGTTTTAATTTGAGAATGTTCATTTGTATGCCTCAAATATTCAACTGTCTTAAAATATTTGATGATTAGTTGAATCAGGTGTGTAAATGCTGGGCAAGAACAAAAGGAGTGAGAAACCCTGAGATAAACATAAAACCCTATAATTTAAAAGCTCCTCCACCATCTTTACCAGACGTTTGACTGATAACATGTGATAACACTTTGAAAACTGCTGTCTGTCAGCAACTAAGCTCAAGTAGCAGTTCTACTAACTAGTAATATCTAATTCCAGGTATTCATTATCTTACTCTGTCCTTTAGAATAGATTATTGTTCAGAAATACTCACTTTATTTTTTTGTTCTCTCCATATAGCGTTTTCTGCTCAGTCGTCTTAAAATGGATCCTGTACAAAAGAACAATTTTACTTTGTGTTTCAGCTCAACCGTCTCCCCACCCTGATAATAAAGTGTTTTATTGGTATCTTCCACTAGATGGAAGTAAACATCTGCTGTAACTAGACTTTACAACTATGTGTTCGGTTTCATACAGGCACTCCCAGAGGAGGAGTGCTGATCTAGGATCAGGTCCCCTCTGTCCATTTCATCTTATTCATTATGATCTAAAAGGCAAAACTGATCCCAGATCAGTACTCCTACTCTTTATGAATACTGTCACAGGAGACTCCTCAAGATGAGGCTCATGATTTATAAGTTATATTCTTTAAGAATCAATTAATGTCATTAATTGAACTGCTTTGCCATGAACAGATCTGTGAGGTCTTAACTTAAAGGTACTATATAGACTTTATGGTCATTTAAATGGGGTTGAACATTCATCCCATCAGATTGTGTAAAGGATTTTATGAGTTCAGAAAAATATTGACTTGGAAGCATCTCTCTGACCTCACCCTGCTGAAACACACCCAAGTAAAGACCACATAGCTACAGTTATATGCTTTTCTGTTTTTACCCACTTTTACAGCCAATGTGTGCACTGGCATCCATATGAATCAGTGGAAAATACAGACTAGTTAGCCATCTCCCAGTAGATGGACCCCACGCAGAACTTTCAGCAATGCAGCATCTTCAGTAAGCGAGTATTCCAGACACTCTCTTCTTATGAACCAGTTGATATTAAATGAAAGTTTTTGGACAGAAAACCTGCGGCTACAGTAGGATTCTAGGCTAATCTGGCACATCTGTTCCAAGATAGTCAGGAACAGTCGGAGTTGGAGGGGGCTGTGGAGCCATTATCCTGGCGGTGCTTGTGGAAGGGTGGGTAGGCTCTGCACACGGAGCTAACTGAAGCTCGGCAGCATCATCACTGTTGGGCTTGCCGGCGGCCTCGCTGGTTTGATGATGCTGCTGCTGCTCATCACTCTCCTTTGGCTTTGTTTGGCTACTTTTTATACCATTGTCTGAAGAAGACTATTGTGGTGAAACGTCAGGAGTACGTTTTCTTTTTGTTGAAACTTTTAAATGAGCCACATGGATGCTAACTGGGGACTCAGCTAAAACTAGACAAATACACCTTTTTATTTTGGTATTTTGGGGACCAAATAAATGTATACCAACAGTGGACAATTCCCAGCAAAAGCATGGAGCTACAACTCTCTAGTGGAGAATAGAGGGAGTATTCCCCTTGGAGAATCCAGAGTGGCACACTGAAGAAAAACATATAGGAGAATAACAACAATCTCAATCTGAAGCTCTAAAGAAAAAAGGGGAACTTTTCAGAAAATCAGGAACACCATTCTTCCTCCTGCCCCACCTATTGTCCCTGTATGAATATTACTTGGCATCTAATTGAAGAACATACTGCTTTATAGATCCCAGCCTGACAAACAATTGTTTAGGCCTTACTTTGAGCACTTGCACTGTGCCTCCATTTTCCTCATATACTATTTCCAAACCCCTCACATTGGGAACCTCAGTTGGAGTCAGTGTCAGAAACTATACAGACTGTTATACGTAGGGATGTGGCTTCCTTTTCACAATTCAGAACCCGACCTGTATATCAGCTTAACCTTACACATTTTTCAAAAAATCAAGCTCTAGAAACATTGAACAGCAATCAGAATATAATGATTAAACCAGCAGATAAGGGGGCTCAGATTGTTGTAATGGATCAAGTGAATATCTTCTTGAAGCCAATAGACAATAGGATAATGGTAAACACTATGTTCCATTGTCCCACTCAACACAACCGGAAAACAGAAAGATGAATCCAGGAGATAGTGATTAAACTATATGAGGATAAGTACATTACAGATAAACAGATGGTCTATATCTAGTTTTGCTTACTGCCTAAAATACATATCTCCTGAGACGTTGGCGGTTCCCTACGGCTGACCAATAGTAAGTGATTGTGTCTCAGAATCTTACTGTATTGCTGATTATATTGACTTTTATATCAACCCTCTATCCCAGAAACACCCCAGGTATGTTAAGGATAGTTATGAATGAAGGGTTTATTACTATTGTATTACTCTTTATATTAACTTAGCTACTGACTTGTTCTATTGTTGTTGTCAAGAGGTTAACCTGCAAGTAAGCATTTCATTGCACTGTTAACTCCATGTATATGACAAATAAACCAACTTGAACTTAGAAGGGAAGGGGGAGGGCAGCCAGAAAGGGAGGGGAAAAGATGGCCAATTAAATTACAGTATGTGTCCTCAAATGTTATGTCATCTAAACATCTCACATTAGCTGGAAGAACTGACAAATGAAATGAATCATAGAGGTCTTATAACTTATTCCATTCTACAGGTCCATCCATCATTTTGTTTCCTGTCTCTTTATATTCATATACCATGGGGACTATGTAGCTAGATTGAAATCACCTTGTTTTATAACCTTCTTTGTTGCTCAGTGGTACTTCAATTGGCCGGACCATGCCCAATTCTTTCACACAATAATGCTCCAGCATCCACTCAGAGCTTATGCATCTAATGCATTCCTCAAATACTGCAGAGTTGTTAAGCAAGTCCCTGAGATCATCATGTTCAACCACATTAATTTACTTATTTGTAAGATGAAACCTGAGGGGATCACTGTAGTGTGTCATAAATGCATCAAAAATGGTTCTGAGGTCCTCAACAATGCTATTCTGTACCGTAGCTGGGATGCAGTGTTCTTTCCTGATTTTCAAAATAAAAAGACAGATATTGTTTTTGAGACCTTCAATTAGCTGCTCAGTGTTGATCTCTGTGGCTTGAACATATTCAGCCTCTGGCAGACTCTCTACATCGCTCATGTCATCTTCAATGGGATCAGTCCCCGTCTCAAATTCATCATGAGGGCAATTCTCTTCTAAGTTGGCGCTTAAAAGCTCTGTGGTTTTGGTAGATGTGTGACCGATAGGCGCTGAAACATCTATTTGTTTTCCCACACCCATTAATTCCACAGCTAATTAGACAATGTGGTTCATGCTGGTGATAGAGGCCAATATGTGTGAGTCGTCTGAAATCCAGACTTTTCCATAAGCGTTCATCAAATACAACCACGGACTTTTTGATCCTTTCTGTTTCTTGAAGGTGGAAACTCAGCGCGAATGCGCATGTGTCAATTACATATCCAATGACGTAGGCCTAGGTCTCCAAATACTTGTTATCCAATCAAATCACACAATCGACATGTCACGTTGTATAAGGATTTGAAGACAGGTGCAGGAATAGGTAATAGGGGTTTTATTTTCTCCCCCCAACACAAGGTACGTCATGAACAACGACGGGGACGAAGCCCAAAACAAACACGTATATATAAAACACAGGGATGTAACCCAAACAAAAGAGCGAGGTGTAAACCTCTAAACAATAGACAGGACGAGACCCGTAATAACAAGAGCACAATACACGGTACTCAGGAGACCAACGGACATGGGACAATAATGGACAAGGACAATGGGGAACAGAGGGCACATATATACACATACTAATCAGGGGGAATGGGAACCAGGTGTGGTAATGAAACAAGACAGTCCGGGGCTGGTGGTAATGATCCATGTCAGTGGCGCCTAGAAAGCCGGTGACGTAGACCTCCGGAGCTGGTGAACGGAATGAGCAGCAGTACCGGGGGGATCCGTGACAGTAACATTCTATTTATGATTGGGATAGTTCAGGAAAAACAACAGTTCATCTTCCAAATGGCATTTCCCATTATTATGACGAGTTTCTCTGGTATCGAGTACTTCAGGATGTAAGAAAATATGGGACACAGATGGAGAGTTGATTCATCTTTATTTAATTCAGTAATGGATTCAATGACAAGCAGTACGGGCGTAGCCTCTTGTCATCTGAATGACTTCCATAGAAAATCTCTCAGTTTATATAATGCTCTCCGAGCTACTTCTATCCCACAATAGCATCCCCATACATGGTATCGTGTGGCACCCTAGCCAGGCCATTCCATCACGTACTCCTTCTAAGATTAGTGATCATTCACCCGTGACATCAATAACACATGGCGTGTCCTCCTCCTCTGTCCCTCACATACAGCTAATGATTTTACATACATGAATAAATCCTTTATCAAAAGTTGTTATATCAATCCACCCTTTTCATTATTTTGATGTTGTAAGTGAAATGCCACAGATATAACATTACTTGAACCAAACAAACAAAACATTCAAATGAATTCTTAACCTCCTGACATCATTCCAGAAAATACATTGATTCATGACAATTTGTAAGTTACATGGAGATTATAATATAGTCAAATGAATATATCCCAATAAAAATAACTTCAGTCTTGCCATCCATGTTCCTATGGAATTACCATGTTCCTATTGAACAGCTTTCAAATTACCATATTCCCCCACAATCTTTGCATCTCTATTCGTACTCTTAATACCTTCCTATATGTCTCTAATATTTCCCATAGCTTTAGTTCATTTCCCATAACCTTCCTATTCTGATGGCAAGTATGTACAACATGCATCTCCCCCTATAATCACATACATTCCCCCTTTATCTACTGTAATAGCATCCAATCCTATGCCATTATCAATTACATAGTGTCCAATTAGTGACATTTCAGACCCAATTGCTTGAAAATCCAAGACTGTTAATAGGTACCGTGTTCAACTCTGTTCAACCCTGACTCTGTTCCCATAATATGCCTGAGGAGAGATACAAAGGATAACACATTGGTTTCAGTCACTGATAAATCAGTACAGCCCTGGACCAGTTATGAATGAGATATTCAACCCAAAGGTCAGATCAGATGAAAATAGCATAAACATTCCTATGTCACAAATACCAAACCCCATGATAGGAACCAAATAAGTTCTTGCCTAGCAACAGAGGTATGTACCACTCTAAAAATCCACATCAATCCCCCCTCTTTGGGAATAAATAGTCACCTATCAATACCTCCAAATACTTCAAATGTATATAGTGACTAATATGTGAATACAGTAACCTAATAATCAACACGTTCATGATATCAGTCACAATCCTTACATTAACTTACATGTTTCAAACAGTAAGATTCAAAAGTTTCTACTCGAAATAAATCATATAAGTGTATCCTAAGACATTACAATAAGGTACTGCTGTTTTAACCATAATATCTATTTAAGACAGTTATCTCGCAATTGTACAAGCAATACCCTTCATGTTGAAAATAGTTTCAACATCTTTAATTACTAATATATACTAATGATTTACTTAAATCACTCAGTCATCTTATAAATTATAACCAAAACCAAATTACTTATCTCAACCAAATTTAGAATGACAATTCTTAGTGATTCACATTGGTCCTATCACTCAAAATTAAAACCCTCAACTTTAGCACTCATTACAACTGTCAGAATGTACACTTCTATTAACATACAGTATAAATATCCATAATTCTATTATGACCTTCCTCATCCTGAGAATAACTACAGATCATCATCTCAATGCATTGTTAGTACTATTAATTTAGCAGTGTATATACCTCCTACCCAAATTAGCAAATTTAGATAAATCCAAATCTATTATCGACACAGCTAACCAACCCCTTCCTTCCCCGGCACTTAAATCTTCTGGCGTCTTTTCATTATGTTCTTCAGACAGCTTCATAGTTCAAAATGAATTGCCCATGACAATGTCCCAACTTCAATGTCTCATCCGAGTCACCACCATCTCTACAACCTCATTGTGTCTTGTCCATTTGCCAACCAGTATACCAACAACATGAGAAATGTTGTATTTGAACAGATCTTTCTCCATTCTCACTCAATGGTGGACTCCTGTCCCACTCCCTCAAGATAGAAGATTGACAGCTTGGATTGGCTGTTGTAGAATGGTTGCAGGTAGAAGTGGTGGAACGTCTTCAACGCCTCTGATGTTCATCTTCAGCCGGTTCAGACGTTGTTTCTTTTTTAGGTTCACACCATTCTAGACCAAAGTATCCCTGCTATGCATCAAGACACCATCTGTATTTACCTCAAGAGAAGACAGAACATAACAGTTTAATTGAGTTCATTTCTAATCGAAGAAATCCATATAAGCATTGACTATATGAGAAATTATTATGTTTGACCAATTATTCTTAATACCAATTTCTAATATACTCCCCAATTTCTGTTAGGTAAACCCTCCACAGATATATAAATGAATGGTGTGACATTCAGGTGATTCTTTAAATTCTGGAAGATCTTGAAGTTCTTGGAGGTCTGTCCCTCCACCGAGGGAATCAGCCAGAACACGTAGCACATCAGTAGCATTCCCCTTGCCATCGTCTCCCATCACCTGTTCCTTGTCAGCTCCAGCATCCTCAGCTCCCTCTTCTCGAGGGAGTCGGTTTCCTCGAAGTACTCTGTTGCAGTGGTTTAGATGATACCAGGTCGATCTCCCCTCTATCCGTACATCCGTTGGTGTAGACTGGGTGACGATGTATGGTCCTTTTAGCTCTGACCCTTCTTCCGTCACTAGGATCTAGGATCATGCAGAGTCCTTCTCCATTTCTCAACATCGCTCTGTGGAGTGTGTCCTTCTGGCAGCGTACCAATAGGGAAGTTGAGAATCCCTGCTGCAAAGACACACAGACACAGACAGACACAAAAGAAAACAATGCTCCGCAGTGGCGATGCCATCTTCCTTCTCTGGGTTGGCACACTCCTACAGTGGGATAGATGCAGGTATCTCTCTCTGGTACTTTCCCCTCCATAGAGGTAACCAGCAACACCTAGTACTGACCTCCCCACCTAGGTTTTGTCCATCTCTGACTTCTTTAATCCTTTACTGCCAGTCTCCAGGGTGCATACAATGCCCAGATTCTCCTGTTAGATTTGGCAGAGAAGCCTTCACCCGTGGGAAGTCTTAGGCACATTGTTAGGTGAGACACCATATGCTACCATACCCTGTGTTCTTATCAGTCAGGAGAAACCTTGATATTAGGAAGTGCACATTTTTGCATCTTGTTATAGGTCACTAGTTTCATAAACAGGCTTCCCCTACATCCTGCCTTATACCACAAATACACTTTCACACTTTCATTATAATCTAACCCATAACACATTAATTACTACTGCTCATATTCTTAATACAATTTGCATATTTACCAAAAAGCCTCATGCGAGCAGTACTTCCCCCCTTTGGTCACATGACTCACATCGTGATTAATGCGTTCAAAAAACCAAAACAACAACATTGCCTGTTAAACCAAAATAATAAATGAAATTAAAATGACAACATTTGATAATACCTTAACTTAATTGTATCCCATTAAGTAATTCAAGTAATATCAACATTGACTAGCGCCATGTGTTCCTCATTCAGGACTAGCTCTCTCACTCTAACCTTATTATGGTCTGAATCATAGATATGACTATTGCCAAATTATAAAAAAATTCATAATTATCAGTATTATAAATTACCCTCAACTCTGTATAATAAATTACCTTAAATTCCTCATCCTATGCCTCTTGGCTTACCAGTGTGGGTGATCAATTCACACTAGAAAGTCAAGACAGAGTTCAGAGGTCATTCAAACCCTTCAAAGAAGTGTTCCATTCTATAGTATAAACTAATCATTAACCACAGTCAAAACATTTCATAAATGTTTTGCATCCCCAGTGTACAGTAAGTCCTCATTACATTTATTCTCAAAATAAATCACGTGTTTACCCAAAACTCACATATAAAACAAAAAACTTCAGAAAGTTCCATGTGTGTGTTCCTTTAAGACTTATCATCTTTGACCCATTAAAACCCCCTAAAATCAAAATAACAACCCTATATAACCATTATAATAGGTGGGTTGTGTGTGGTTATTTGAAAAAACCTATTGGAAAACAACAAACAAAACTAGCCAGGCCTTATTTAATTTGGTAGCTCCCTCTTATGACCTAATTATAAGACTGCCACATTTTAATAACTGCTCCCTCTAGCCCACAGACTTTTGAAACATCCCAATGAGAGATAAAGAAATCCAAATTTTCCTGGAAGAGAAAGTATATATTTTGTTAACATTCAATTATGATCAGCAATCCAAAAATATTAATTACACACAAAACATGATGCAGATATACCCTGTCCTACCTCACATCAATAATCGTTTGTTTCAATCTAATTCCTCATAACTACTCCAGAAGAGGATTACATAAAATCTCTCAAAAGATGAAAATATATAACCCCTTTTTCGGTAATGTAATCTGTTCAACTTGTTGCATTGATGTATTGAAATATAAACCTATTGTTTAATGCATTTAGAACTTACAAAAAATGTGTATTTCTCCATCAGCATAATAGTAAAAACTACCTCCCATTGTTCAACGTACCAGAAACAAATGATCGTTTTTAGAATTAATTAGCTGTCTGCATAACTCACTGATGGTTAAACAAACTATGGAATTTAATAATAATAATAAAACAATTGTCAAAGAACCTTCCATATTCAACTATTCAGATATCTGCTCCACATTACCCCCTGCATCCTTTACATCCTGATACAGCACAGGCAAGCACTACTCTCTTTCACCCGCTTAATAAATCATGGCATCAGTCAATTCTATCCACAAACCACTACTACCTAATAACATATTTGCATTCACATAGCTAGACAGCATTATTTTAATATTAGTCAACTCAAACAATCCAAATCGACATTTCTCATCTCTCAATTAACCTATTTTCCTTTTCAAACAATCCAATTTGACATTTCTCATCTCTCAATTAACCTACTTTCCTTTTCAAACAATCCAATTCGACATTTCTCATCTCTCAATTAACCTACTTTCCTTTTCAAACAATCCAATTCAACATTTCTCATCTCTCAATTAACCTACTTTCCTTTTCAAACAATCCAAATCAACATTTCTCATCTCTCAATTAACCTATTTTCCTTTTCAAACAATCCAATTTGACATTTCTCATCTCTCAATTAACCTACTTTCCTTTTTAAACAATCCAATTCGACATTTCTCATCTCTCAATTAACCTACTTTCCTTTCAAACAATCCAATTCGACATTTCTCATCTCTCAATTAACCTACTTTCCTTTTCAAACAATCCAATTCAACATTTCTCATCTCTCAATTAACCTACTTTCCTTTTCAAACAATCCAATTCAACATTTCTCATCTTCCAATTAACCTACTTTCCTTTTAACACAGAAAACCCTCTACAATCTCTATTATCCTCTACCGCTGTCTTTCCATCTAACGGTACTTTAGCAGGTGACAAATTATTGTTAAGTTATAGTCAAAACAAATAAAACATCTATTCACAGGGATGCCACGTAAACTACAATGTTATCCTAGCCACCATGGGTTGGTAGGACAATCTCTTTCGTATAATCTTATCAATTCACCCAGTGATCTAGGTCAACAGCATCAATGTAACAGTTTTGCTTCCTTCCCTACATGGTCTTGAACCAGGGACCATCTGCACACATTAACAACAGTCACCCTAGACGCACCATTACCCGTCATTCAACAAAAGGCACGACCTTGCAGAGCAAGGCAAACAACTGCTTCAAGGTCTCAGAGCAAGTAACGTCACCAATGGAAACGCTACCCATTTCACACCGTTAACACTCACCACCCTTTTACCTCCTCCTTTTCCGCAGCAACCAGTGACCCTATGTTTGGGATGCTCTGGATAGACGTGTACGACAGCATGTTCCAGTTCCCGCCAATATCCAGCAACTTTGCACAGCCATTGAAGAGGAGTGGGACAACATTCCACAGACCACAATCAACAGCCTGATCAACTCTATGAGAAGGAGATGTGTCGCTCTGCATGAGGCAAATGGTGGTCACTCCAGATACTGACTGGTTTTCTGATCCACAACCGTACCTTTTTTTTTAAGTATCTGTGACCAACAGATGCATATCTGTATTCCCAGTCATGTGAAATCCAGAGATTAGGGCCTAATGAATTTAGTGTTTCAACTTATATGAACTCTAACTCAGTAAAATCTTAGAAATTGTTGAATGTTGTGTTTATTCTTTAGTTCAGTATAATAAAAAAGAGCAGTTGTAAATGTTTAATGTTTGATATGATGTTAGAAACACTAAGTCATTCCATCCTTTCACTAAAGCTCTAAAGTAACTTTTTATTGACAGATGCCTCATTTAAATGTTTTTGATTTTGATGAAAGGAAATCCCATATAGCCTACTGCACAGGACTTTGCTATGGCATCTTGTGTTTGGGTGTCACACACTGGACACACACACACACACACTGGACACACAGTGGACACACAGTGGACACACACTGGACACACACACACACACACACACACTGGACATACACACACACTGGACACACACACACACACTGGACACACACACACACTGGACACATTTCCATGTGTTGGATTTTGATGAAAGGAAATCCCATATAGCCTACTGGACAGGACTTTGCTATGGCATCTTCTGTTTGGGTGTCTCAGGTCAGGTCTGAGTCATGATCAGAATGTGTCTCTGTCTATTTCCAGCCCTGCCATTTCTACCTGTCCCGATCTAGTGTTTCACCCCTGACCTCCTCACGCCGTCTCACTGTCCATGTCTGCTTTTAGCTCCCACCTCTACTTCACTGTGTTATAATGGACCTTATGCTTGTTATGTCACCTCTGTAACCAGTTATCAAACATACTGACCTTTCTGACCCTATCCCATGGCTCTACTTTCTACAACTGAACATTTAAATTCCTCAATGAGTTTTGTTTAGTGTCCATTTACTTATTTATGTATTTGTTGTATATTGGGTTTGTGCTGCAGAGCATCATGGGGGTTTGTATGTGTTGAGATGATCACGTTCCAGATAAATGGTTGAACTGATTCCTGTCTCCTGACTCATCATTATTGAATTGTTATACAGACGTGGTTATGAAACCAACGAGACATAACAAAAGATTGGTGATGAGTAAGTCTGAATCTATAGGAACTATTCTGTCTGGAAGAAGTGGGTTTTTACAACTGTTTAAAACTGTTATTTTCTGTGGTACAGAATAGGCTAATGTTAGCACAGTGTATTGCTAGCAGAGGCAAGTGCATAATCTAGCTAGCTAAGAGAGAGTTAACATCGTCATAGACGGCAGAAAAGGACTGGAGACGGATGTCGGAGCGGGAAAACAACTTGATTAAAAAGGGAGGAAAGGAAATTTATTCAACTGTGAAGACAAACCTTTTATTTAAAACTGCTAAATGAGCGAACTTAGGAGGAAATGTCAGTGAGTGAAGTGAATGAAGATCATGTGACTGAGGAAAATATTGCTTTGGTTGAGAACAATATTGAAGTGAGTGACAATCAGGAGCTAATTGAGAAATGAACAATTATTGGAATTGTTGGAAACATTGGACAGTTTGATGAAAGTATTGAGCAGTAGAGCTCATATACAGAACAGTTTGAATATTTTGTTCTTGTAAATGACATGGATGAGGACAACATTGTGCCTACATGTTTTAGTGTAATGGGGCCAAAGGCATTTAATTTACTAGGCAGCCTGCTACAGCCAGACAGAACAGGTAATAAGACGTATGGGGATATTGTGGAGATACTAAAGGACATTTTTCACCAGAACCACTAGTTACTAAGACTTTTCCTAGCTCGTTTGTGAGAACCAGTTATAGCCTTCAGTCCTAGTTTTGATTCACCTGCCTGTTTGCCTACCTGTGTATGACCATTGCCTGCCTGTGACCACGATTCCTGTCTTCTGTAAAGGCGTAATACACACCTGCCGCACTCTGCGCGTGAATCTACACCTTTTTCTCCCTGAGTATTCATTACAATACCCTAATGTTAAGTGTCATAAATGTATAGTTATTAGGTGCTGACATCTTTAAAGATAATAAGAAAGAGGGAAAAAGATAGAAACTAAATGAAATGATGAAAGTATAAAATAGTAACCATCTGGTGAGCTAATACCCTGACCCTACCGCAAACCCACCAACCCCCTCCCCAACTGAGGGAGTTAAAAATCCATACCCTTAGACGCCAGTCTTTAAGCTAGATGTACCTGCTATGCATAGCATCGCCCGAAAGAGGTTCATTCTAAATGATATGTATATGGCATTAGAAGTGCATTGACGGTTACCTGTAACATGAATATATTGTTAGTCGAGTCACAACATACAATTTGAATCAAAGACACAAACATCGGCAACAATAATGACTGGACTATTTAGCCCCACTTGAGCATGTCTCAACAACAACAACAACAACCAGAGGATCTGTTCATAGTCACCAACAGCGCCTACCCGCACACACAAATGTCAACCAATCGACATTCCCCAAGGCGCCCTGAAACCTGCTCGATGAACAAAAGCGAACAAATGCACCCAAGCAGCACAGGAAAAAAGACATCAAGCTATGATGAATAAATGAAAACCTTTACCAGACGATAACTATCATCCCTCAAATATAAAATAGAGACAATTAGTTAAACAATCACCATCCTCCTGAGTTCACCCTCCCAACCCCCCATTATATATATTTATATACACATGTACACACACACACACAACTGTACAGCTATCAGCTAGCTGGCAATTAGGTGGCCAGCCAGTGAGTAGCTTATCCCTGCCTCGGTATCACTAACGCTAGCATACATCTCTAACAATAAACAAGCCAGCAAACGTAAAGTAGCTCAAATTCCCTGAAGTAATATAAACACCATAGTTAGGCTTGAAACCCAGTCAAAAGCCACATCACTATTTAACCAAACCCGACTGGACCTCTATGGGTAAAATAAAAGTATACAGAAAGAAAATGTAACTACCTGGCATAGTGTGGCTGTAGCTATAGTAACACCCTGGTAAATTTAGCGAGCTGGCTAAATAGCACAGTCAACATTAGCTATGATACCACTTTACCTGGCCTGTCATTATGGCGCTAGCCATCTAGCCAGCCAGCCAGCCGATCCTATGAGTCATTTGGTTCCATCCTCATGTTCTAACAGTTCACTATCCACTGTATCCAAGTTCAAAAGACAGTTTCTCCTGATGTAGTAGACGGGAACAAGTCAGGGAGTTCTTTCCTCATGTATGTTTCAGCCGTCTTCACAGAGTCAAATGTGCGCTCACCATTCTTGGTGTACATCCACAAAGTCGTCGGGTAGCAGCAGGCCGTATGCCGAGCCAGCCTGCCGCAGAAGCCTCTTCAGTGGGGAGAAAGCCATCCTACTCTTGTGTAGTATGGGAGAAAGATCCGGAAAGATCATCATTCTGGCATCTCCGTACTTGAGCTCTCCCTTTGCTCGGGCAGCAGAGAGGATGTGGACAGTGTCCTGGTACCGTAGAAATGTAATGACAAATGTCCTGGGTGCAACCTGGCCAGGCAGCCGCCTCCGTAGGGTGCAATGGACCCTCTCCATTTCCAGTGGGTGCGCGGAAGGGGGTAGATCCAGAATTTTGGGACTCCATTCCTGTAGAAAGGAGATGGCGTCTCGTCCCTCCACGGCCTCCGGGAAACCTTGAAATCTCAAATTCAAGCACTTTTGGAAATTTTCGTAAGAATCTAATTTTTCGAGTTTAGAGATGGCATCTTCCAACTTCTTGTGCTTTAGATCCACTTCCAGGCGGAAGTCCAGGATGGCAGCCTGTTGGTCAGCATGGTCTTTTTGTTACTTTGTCACTTGTTCCCTTTGTGACTTTCTGGTCTTCGTGGAGTTTATCGACCAGCACATCAATTTTGCTGAGGCGTTCAGAAAGTGTCTCTTGGATTTTAGTTATACCCTTGTCCATCACCATTCTGAACCATGCTGGTGCTTCTTCTGAGCTAGCATCCACCGAGGCTGAAGAAGGGCTGTGAGACACTAGCGGTTCTGGGGGGGGGGGAAAAAAAGAACATGATCGCAAAAATGTATTCTGTGACAACAAGCTTGGACCCCCTTGTGGCCCCTCTAAATGCAGAGTCTGAAATAATTATCACAGAATACATTTTTGCGATCATGTTCTTTTTTTTTTCTATTTTTTTTTTTTACATCCGTTATTAGACAGTGGCGAAGCGGAACACTAAAGTA
Organism: Coregonus clupeaformis; assembly: GCF_020615455.1. Classification (NCBI taxonomy): domain Eukaryota; kingdom Metazoa; phylum Chordata; class Actinopteri; order Salmoniformes; family Salmonidae; genus Coregonus; species Coregonus clupeaformis. The sequence continues at coordinate 44,663,409 of NC_059198.1, read as the reverse complement.
ACCCAACACATTTTCCAGTGGGACTCCTTTAGGCGGAACACAACAGTATCGTACCACATGGATCTGCACGTTTTTTTCTATTCAGAAGTTGAAAGAAATTTGGCGTGAATAATATCGTTTAAGCAAGAAGAAGGAAATAAAGAGAGGTGAGCAAAATGTTCAATATGTTGCATTTATAACATAGTTAACTATTAAATGCATTACAGAAGTGTAACGTTAGATCAGCTAATGTTATCCTGTCCGTTTGTTACTTTCTTTGTGAATTAATTAACGAATTGGCTTGAATCCTGGGCTATGTATTCGTTTGCATTGTTTTTGGTTTAGTTTTGTAGCTAATTCTAACAGTCAGGCATCGAAAATGTATGGCAATATGAAAAAGGATATAATATTTTATCAAAAACGCATGTTGCTGCGTGCTTTTACTTAAACCACACTCAGTAAACGCATTGTAACGTTAAAAGGTTAGACATGAAAGCTAGCTACCTAGCAAGTTAGTTATTTTCAGTAAATGAATGAATAAGCTTGGTCCCCATTGCTTTTGCTCTATAGTTGTCACGAACATGAAGAGAAAAAAGGACATCATGTCCTTCTTCCAAAGAAAAGACAAGGCAGAAAGTCAGAGGGTTCAGGTGTGGAGAGAGCAAGAGAGAGCAGAGAGACAGCAGGAAGACCATTGGAGAGACTGAGAGTGATGTCAGCCAATCCCGGGTGGAGCCACCGGTGCAGCCAGTGATGCACATGGACCCAAGAACTCTGATGGGGGACAGGAGGAGGAGCTTCAAGGCGGCCTGGTACCACATCCACCCCTGGCTTCAATATTCAAAGAAATCAGACTCTTGTGTTTTGTTACACCTGTCTCAGAGACTGGATTTGATTCAAAATTGGGTTTTAACAACTGGAAGAAGGCAACTTACAAAGACGGGGGATTTGCAATTCATGCAAGGGCTGAGCGGCACAAACAAGCAATGATTACATGGAGAGTCAATCAGAAAGCTGTAAAAAGTAATGCAACACTGGTAAATGCCCTAAACAAGGAACACAACAAACAGGTTCAAGAAAATGGGGACTATATTAAAACAATAGGAGAAGTACTACTACTTACAGCCACACAAAACATTGCACAAAGAGGACACGATGAGTCTGCAGAGTCTGATAATAAAGGGAACTTCATGGCAATCCTAGAAACAATAGCTAAGTATGACACAACTGTGAAAAAAAGGTTGACTTCCATTCATAATGCAAAATTCACAAGCAAAGGGATTCAGAATGAGGTTCTGAGTTGTTTGGCAGACATGGTTCCAACAAAGATTATAGAAGAAGTGAAAGACAGTGAGGTCTTTAGCATAATGGCAGATGAAAAACAAAAGATGTAAAAAAATAAAAAGGATCAGATATCTCTAGTACTCAGGTACTATTTCAGTGGAGATGTCCATGAGAGCTGTCTCCACTTTGAATCGGCTGATCCACTAGGCTTACTGACTAAATCATACACATATTAGAAAGTCTGAAATAATAGAATTATGAAATAGGCTGAATCAAATTGTGTTTACATATGTTTAAGACTCACACTTACCTCAGCCTGTTTTTCCACTTCATGATCTGGGTATCATTGCCGACCCTAAACCTGTTAACATGTCCTCTAGTGGCATCAGAACATAGGCAGATGGCCATGGAGTTCAGAGTGAAGAATATCTTCTCACAGCATCCTCCCCTCCACAGCTCCATCTCCAGGCATGTTGGTACAAACTTCATTTTATTTTGCTTGCTGGTGAACAAGGCCATTGACAGCACCATCCATGTCCCTCTGTCAAGGAGGTCCTGCTTCTTACGTTGAAAGTCGTCTCTGAAAAGAGGAGACATTAGAAGGTTTCTTCTCTTAGTTTTGTCTTTTGTCTCGGACAAGGCTTACATGTCAGAGGCGTACTTACTTTACTAATTGACTTGTAGAAACGGTACAACTATATACAACATGTCAATTGTGAAATGATTGATATTGGACATCTAGTGTGAACATGATATTGGGTAATCCTCACCTTGTGGTGATCCTCACCTTTGATGAGGTCTACTTTGAGGTTTCTGGCCTGGGGAAGGGTTGCCCTCTAACAGGTGGTCATCAAAGGTGCCTTCTCCTCTGCCCACGCCAGAGTCTCACTCCAGGAAAAGGTCTGAAAGACCTCTGTCTCCACCGTTTGGGACAAGGGACCATCTTTTTCCTGCACTAACTTTCTCTGAAAGTACATAGAAATCACACAAACCTATGATCCTACATTGTAGATATATGGTATGGCATATCAACTGAATTATAATCTCAAGTCTAAAAAACAATCACTCTTATCACATACTTCTACTACCTTACCTCTTGATGATGACCTCTTTGTACTTCTTCACGTGTGACCTCATAAACAAAGCATGGAGGTATTGATGGCAATCCAGGTAATATCTGGCCGTGGCAAGGGGACCAGACCCATAGACTGGAGGTGTCCTCTTCACCTCGGGGACAGGGGACTTTGTTGGTCTTCCAGACAATCTCACCTTCTTCACCTTAGCTGGTGTAACAGCCAATCTCACCTTCTTCACCTTAGCTGGTGTAACAGCCAATCTCACCTTCTTCACCTTAGCTGATGTAACAGCCAATCTCACCTCCTTCACCTTAGCTGGTGTAACAGCCAATCTCACCTTCTTCACCTTAGCTGATGTAACAGCCAATGTCCTTCTTGCACTTCTTCTGGGTCTTGGTTCTTAGTGTGGCCACGCACGGCCGGCACAGAAATGGCGTTTTTGATGGAGACACAGGATCCAGTGGTCTGGCAGTAGGAGGACTAGTCAGGGACAAAACACTTGTCCTCCTCTGCCTTTAACTCATTCCAAACTACAACCTACATATTTATTCTCAGACATATTGTCCTCACAACTGTCTGTCTCTCCCTATCTCTCAATACTGTATGTATGTGTGTGTGTCTATATAGTAAATGCTATATATATTATATGGTTATATATTGATAATTATATATTATATTTATATAAATGACGGTAGTGTGTATATATATATAAATATAATGTGTAAAACTAGCAGTGTAAATGTTAAAACAATAAATGTTATAGAATAAGAGTTTACTGAAAATAATAAGTAATTAAGTGAATAATGGAACAAATGTAGTGAATGTGTCTGTTTGTAAATGAAACCTAGGCTATACAAGTATTGTAATATGTAAAAGAAACATATCTTTCTAGGATTTATCTTTCCTGGTTGTTATTTCTCAAAATCTTTGGACAGAAAATGTGCCAAGTCAATAAAGTTATGCGCCAAATTTTGAGTTTACTTACGCCTGTAATCAGTAGATTTTGTGATTTGATTAGACCATGAGTATTTGGACACCTAGGCCTACGTCATTGGATATTCAATTGACACATGCGCATTCGCTCTCAGTTTCCACCTCCGAGAAACAGAAAGGAGCGGAAAGTCTGGGTTTTATTTGATTAACGTTTATTGAAAAAGTATGGTTTTCAGAAGAAGAAAAAAAAGCTAATTATTTAGAACATCAGCGAAGAACACTGCATCCCAGCTACGGTACAGAATAGCATTGTTGAGGACCTCTGAACCATTTTTGATGCATTTATGACACACTACAGTGATCCCCTCAGGTTTCATCTTACAAATAAGCAAATAAATGTGGATGAAGATGGGACTTGCTTAACAACTCTGCAGTATTTGAGGAATGCATTAGAAGCATAAGCTCTGAGTGGATGCTGGAGCGTTACCGTGTGAAAGAATTGGGCATGGCCCGGCCAATTGAAGTACCACTGAGCAACATTGAAGGTTATAAAACAAGGTGATTTCAATACAGCTACATGGTCCCCAGGGTATATGAATATAAAGAGACATGAGACAAAACAATGGACCTGTAGAATGGAATAAGTTAGAAGACCTCTATGATTCATTTCATTTGTCAGTTCTTCCAGCTAATGTGAGATGTTTAGATGACATAACATTTGAGGACACATACTGTAATTTAGCTGGCCATCTTTTCCCCTCCCTTTCTGGCTGTCCTCCCCCTTCCCTTCTAAGTTCAAGGTGGTTTATTTGTCATATACATGGAGTTAACAGTACAATGAAATGCTGACTAGCAGGTTAACCTCTTGACAACAACAATAGAACAAGTCAGTAGCTAAGTTAATATAAAGAGTAATACAATAGTAATAAACCCTGCATTCATAACTATCCTTAACATACCTGGGGTGTTTCTGGGATAGAGGGTTGATGTAAAAGTCAATATAATCAGCAATACAGTAAGATTCTGAGACACAATCACTTACTATTGGTCAGCCGTAGGGAACCGCCAACGTCTCAGGAGATATGTATTTTAGTCAGTAAGTAAAACTGCCTAGGCCTTGGAGAATCTGCCCCAAAAAAGATAGACCATCTGTTTATCTGTAATGTACTTATCCTCATATAGTTTACTCACTATCTCCTTGATTAATCTTTCTGTTTTCCGGTTGTGTTGAGTGGGACGATGGAACATAGTGTCGACCATTATCCTATTGTCTATTGGCTTCAAGAAGATATTCACTTTATCCATTACAACAATCTGAGCCCCCTTATCTGCTGGTTTAATCACTATATTCTGATTGCCGTTCAATGTTTCTAGAGCTTGATTTTTGAAAAATGTGTAAGGTTAAGCTGATATACAGGTCGGGTTCTGAATTGTGAAAGGAAGCCACATCCCAACGTATAACAGTCTGTATAGTTTCTGACACTGACTCCAACTGAGGTTCCCAATGTGAGGGGTTTGGAAATAGTATATGAGGAAAATGTGTTTCATGATCAAAATGATCTAATAACTTCAATCTTCTATGATGGAAGTGTAGATTCCTCCGGAGCTTCCCGCAGTCCACCTGTTTAGGAGTTGGTATGAAAGTCAGTCCTCTTTCTAGAACCTCACTCTCGGCTTGGTTGAGCCCAATGGGACATTGTTGGTCAAGACCTCAAATCGGTTGTGAAGTAGTATGGACATATAGATGGAACAAGGTCACTAAACTGGTGGTTAGACAGGGTAGATCCAAGAGCAGGCCTCTGCTGTTATCTAGAGGGCGTTTCTCTGTACTGCTTGACACATGGAGACTCAATGGAGGCACAGTGCAAGTGCTCAAAGTAAGGCCCAAACAATTGTTTGTCAGGCTGGGATCTATAAAGCAGTATGTTCTTCAATTAGATGCCAACTAATATTCATACAGGGACAATAGGTGGGGCAGGAGGAAGAATGGTGTTTCTGATTTTCAGAGGTATTCCCCTTTTTTTTTTAAAGCTTCAGATTGAGATTGTTGTTATTCTCCTATATGTTTTTCTTCAGTGAGCCTCTCTGGATTCTCCAAGGGGAAAACTCCCTCTATTCTCCACTAGAGACTTGTAGCTCCATGCTTTTGCTGGGAATTGTCCACTGTTGGTATTGATTTATTTGGTCCCAAAAATACCACAAAAAAGTGTATGTGTCTAGTTTTACCTGAGTCCCCAGTTAGAATCCATGTGATTCATTTAAAAGTTTCTAAAAAGATTAAAAGTACATTTTAAAAATGCGCTCCTGACGTTTCACCACAATAGGCTTCTTCAGACAATGGTACACAAAGTAGCCAAACAAAGCCAAAGGAGAGTGATGAGCAGCAGCAGCATCATCAAACCAGTTAGCTCCGTGTGCAGAGCCTACCCACCCTTCCACAAGCACCGCCAGGATAATGGCTCCACAGCCCCCTCCACCTCCGACTGTTCCTGACTATCTTGGAACAGATGTGCCAGCCCAGATTAGCCTAGAATTCTACCGTAGCCGCAGGTTTTCTGTCCAAAAACCTTCATTTAATAGCAACTGGTTCATAAGAAGAGAGTGTTTGGAATACTCGCTTACTGAAGATGCTGCATTGCTGAAAGTTCTGCGTGGGGTCCATCTATTGGGAGATGGCTAACTAGTCTGTATTTTCCACTGATTCATATGGATGCCAGTGCATACATTGGCTGTAAAAGTGGGTAAAAACAGAAAAGCATATAACTGTAGCTATGTGGTCTTTACTTGGGTGTGTTTCAGCAGGGTGAGGTCAGAGAGATGCTTCCAAGTCAGTATTTTTCTGAAATCATAAAATCCTTTACACAATCTGATGGGATGAATGTTCAACCCCATTTAAATGACCATAAAGTCTATATAGTACCTTTAAGTTAAGACGTCACAGATCTGTTCATGGCAAAGCAGTTCAATTAATGATATTAATTGATTCTTAAAGAATATAACTTATAAATCATGAGCCTCATCTTGAGGAGTCTCCTGTGACAGTATTCATAAAGAGTAGGAGTACTGATCTGGGATCAGTTTTTCCTTTTAGATCATAATGAATAAGATTAAATGGACAGGGGGGACCTGATCCTAGATCAGCACTCCTCCTCTGGGAAACTGCATGTATGAAACCGAACACATAGTCGTAGTCTAGTTAAAGCAGGTGTTTACTGCCATCTAGTGGAAGATACCAATAAAACACTTTATTATCAGGGTGGGGAGACTGTTGAGCTGAAACAGAAAGTAAAGTTGTTCTTTTGTACAGGATCCATTTTAAGACGACTGAGCAGAAAACGCTATATGGAGAGCACAAGAAAATAAAGTGAGTATTTCTAAGTATTTCTGAACAATAATCTATTCTAATGGACAGAGTAAGAGAATGAATACCTGGAATGAGATATTACTAGTTAGTAGAACTGCTGCTTGAGCTTAGTTGCTGACAGACAGCAGTTTTCAAAGTGTTATCACATGTTATCAGTCAAACGTCTGGTAAAGATGGTGGAGGAGCTTTTAAATGATAGGGTTTTATGTTTATCTCAGGGTTTCTCAATCATTTTGTTCTTTCCCAGCATTTACACACCTGATTCAACTAATCATCAGATAATTTAAGACAGTTTAATATTTGAGGCATACAAATGAACATTCTCAAATTAAAACCTTTTGGATTTGTAGGCCTGTTTACAATTATTAAAGGTCTACAGTAAATCATATTTTGGAGGAGAAAAACACAGCTAAAACTGGTTTAGAGTAAATTATATGTTTATCAAAAATAATGTAAGAGAAATGTCTTGAAGAAGGACTATAAGAAAAAAAAACTGAAGCAAGATTCGGTACAATGCCATGAGTTACTGCTGTGGCATGCAACTAACTGTTAGCGCCACCCTCTGGTAACTGTTGTAAAGGGGTGACACCTTGAAGCGTTCCCTGAAGTCTAAACGCCTCTGGGTTTCGAACTCTGTCTCAGTGCCCTGCTACAGTGGTACTGTTCGTTTTGCATGGCCCGGTGCTACGGGTGAGTGGACATTTAATTTAAGGACCAATGGAATGGTCTAAAACGTGCAAAATCTGCTCACCCGGGGAGCCGGCCAATGCAAAACTAATTTACCCAGTCACCGTTATAACTTCATTTCCTTATTTGAAATTGAAAGTCACTTTGTAGCCTACGCAGTTACAAAATGTCTGTTCAAACTGTGGTGCATATGGAACATTAGAACAGTGGTGGAAAAAGTAGTCAATTCTCATACTTGAGTAAAATTAAAGATTCCTTAATAGAAAATGACTAATGTAAATGTGAAAGGCACCAGTAAAATACTACTTGAGTAGAAGTCTAAAAGTATTTGATTTTAAATATACTTAAGTATCAAAAGTAAATGTAATTGCTAAAATATACTTAAGTATCAAGAGTAAAAGTAAAGTAGGAATAATTAAAATTAAAATTCCTTAAATTAAGCAAACCAGACGGCATAATTTTCTTGTTATTTTCATTTATGGATAGCCAGGGTCACTTTCCAACACTCAGACATAATTTTTATCATTTACAAAGGAAGCATGTGTTTAGTGAGTCTGCCAGATCAGAGGCAGTAGGGATGACCAGCGATGTTCTCTTGATAAGTGCGAATTGGACCATTTTCTGAATGTAAGGAGTACTTTTGGGTGTCAGGGAAAATGTATGGAGTAAAAAGTACATCATTTTCTTTATGAATGTAGTGAAGTAAAAGTAAAAGTTGTTAAAAATATAAATAGTAAAGTACAGATACTTTAAAGTAATTTTACTTATGTACTTTACACCACTGCATAAGAAGATGGATAAATGTGTTGATTTTGAAAGAAAGACGGGCAGATTCTGCTAGGTAGGCTACGAACTATTATAAAGTTAGGTCGTCATCACAGTAGGTTTTAGCTACAGTATGATGACTTACCAACCTGATGGTCTCCATTGGAAATGTTGTGAAAAATGTTGTACACTCAGTGTATTAAAATATGTAACATAAACAACAAATGATATGCTCAGATACACAAAATACATCTGGTTTCAGATCTAGAAGATTCTCCTCTTCAATAGTAATATCATCAATTCTGACCAGTAACTTACCTGGGGTCAAAGGTCCCTGATTTATCACTAAAATGTATAGGATGATCCATAGATATGTCACTCTTCATGGACAGATGACTGGGTACTGGAGAGACTGATCTCAGAGTTTGGTTGGAGATTCTGAAAAACATAATAAATCACCATGAAACTAAATGTTAAGCTATATCAAAATTATATTTCAATAGATAAAATACATTACATAAAGCATTCAAATATATGCCATTACATAAAGCAACAAACATAAACTATATCAAAATTATATTTCAAAAGATAAAAAATATTACGTTGAAAGTCACATATGCATCGTTTTTCAAAACATAGTGAACCTGGAGGCAAAAAGTGAACCCCACATTCTAACTAAATGTTGTTTATTAGCACTCAAATCTATCAATGGCATTTTCGGCACAATTTGGTGAAAGCCCCAAAGCGTTCAGAAAGCCTCTGTTTCCCATCACTAGTGGACACCCCCATGAGTGTCTTTCAGAACCCCTCCTAAAACCACCTGTTTCGTTTTGGTTGTTGTTAATGACTCTTTGTTAGGTCCTTCTTCTGTTTGAGAGACAATGTTTTATTTCTTGTTGAGGAACGTAACAATGTTCATGTGATTAAATTAAATCACCCGACTGTCTGTTAGTAAATGTTTTATTTCTAAGAGATCATGAGTAAAAGAGAACAATTGACATTCTAGAATGAGTTGTCACTGTGTTCACCACAACCAACATGCTGCATCTCTGTTTAGGGGTCAGTGCTCTAAAATGAGTCTCTCTGGGTCGAGAGAGGAGGGGGGCCCTGCCTCTAAAATGCGTCTCTCTGGGGAACATGACACCAAAGCTAAGAGGTGAGATAACAATTTTATGAAGAATTTGTTAAGTTTATTTCTAAAATAAATAGCTATATTAAGAGCTATCGTAAATCGCTCTGGATAAGAGCATCTACTAAATCAGGAGTTCTCAATCAGCGGAGGTACTGCAGGGGTTCCGCGGCAACCTGACTGTACTTGTTGCAATGTAAAACATTTGATAGAATTTTCACATGACACGACCACTTTGCCTACTCTTCATTATTGCCTAATATAATGGAATGCATATTTATTTAACCAATTCTGATGGTTGTTACAAGCGGAATTTTGACAATATTACTGTTATACCAACACACTCTTCACACCCGTTTAACAACTCTAAATAGCTTTGGCATCGTAGGCATCAAGTCCCTTGTCAATAATGTTGCCTACAACGTTGCATACAATGTTCATTTTCATCGAACACATATTTCGCCCTAGATGCCTTCAATTGCCCAATTTATAGCCATGGCCAATTTAGGATTCTTTTTTAACAATGTGATGTTGCGCTCCAAAGGGATAACTTGAAATAACATGATGTAGGTAATTAAATAATCAAAAGAAAAACGTGTTTATTATACACTTAGAAAAGAAGGTTCCTTATATAACCAAAAAGGCTTCTATCACTTCCTTAATATATGGAACCACTAAAAGTTAGATATATTTTTGGGTTCAGTGAAGAAGAACCTCTAGAGTTCTGATCAACGAAAGGTAATTGTTTTGAGGATGTGAACCCAGCAGCCCTCCAGTGGTCAGATCAAGTCCACCCGTTTTCTCCAGCACCCGGCCCGGGATTCGAACCAGCCACCTTTCTGCCATAGGTCCAACTCCTGCCACAGCTCCAACTCCTTCGCCGCTGGGTGAATACCCGAGTTAACCTTCAGAAAAATAAGCATGAGTTAATATGCCAAAATGAAGACAACATGCTATGTAGACATTAATGGTATCACTTATACATAATTATTATACATAAATCATTGCCAAAAGCACAAGACATACTGTTGCATGTAGGTCTATATTATTTATGGATTGATCATATATATTATTTTTAACTACTGCAAAGCAATTACAAGTGGCGCAGGAACCACTGACTCACTGCATTATTCTATAGTATTATCAAGACACCTGCTGTTAACTCTTAACTGGTTAGGACAGCTCATGAGGTGTCCTAAATATCTGCCGTCTAGGTGGGACTAGAGGCTTCATGCATAGCTTTAATTTATACCCATAAGAGTAGGACTAAAATGTCTTTATTCTCAGCACTTATACGACCAATTTTCTACTCTGAGACACTTTGTGGATATGGGCCCAGATCTCAAAATATTGTTATAAAAAAACTTAGAATATTTGTTTTACATATACAAATAAATAAATGAATATTACTAATGTAAGCCACTGTAAAGACTCGGTTTAGTTTATTGTGTTGCACTGCTCATGTCCGCGTTCTGGAACTGCCCGTGTCCCGGTACAGAACTGTCCGTGTCCACGTACGGTGTGGCGCCAAGGATATTGTCCAGTTAGGCGCAGAGTGGGCTGAGGTGATCTTGGGGAACAACGACGCAGTTCGATACAGTGTTGAGATGCCGGAGTTCATTGTTTAGTTTGCTTTTTGGTCAGGGACAGTATGAGTGTAGCCAGAACCTTTTCACTCGCTATCCTTGTTTCATTTTGTGGTTCACCGGATTCGTCATCATCCTGGAGACGAGGGACAGACGGACTACCTGCTAGTTAGCCAAGCTAGTCGGTACAGCTAGCTAAGCTAGCTACTCTACCAGCAGCATCCTAGTTATCCTAGCTACCACTATATCATCACCGGCTGCCTGCATTTCTTGTGAACCGATGGAGCTCCATGGTTGTTTCTTCCACCTGTTAAATACCGTGGAGGGCTTCTCCCTCTCTCGTTGATGGATGCTGGCTACGCTTCCTCTGTCTGGTTCTCCTCTCTTCACTAGATGGACGGTAACTTTAGTGTTTAACCCCTCTGTGTCCAAGGACCGAACTTTTGAATATTATTTTCGGGGCGCCTCAACTGGGCCCCATTACATTTTTTACGCTTTTTTTTCCTGATAAAAACTAGTTAAATGCATCCGCCATGGATCCCAGTTTCATAATATTACCTTATGTCCCTTGTGATGAAGTAATCGCATACAAAAACAGGCCTTATTTCAGGGCATTTTTCACCCTAACAACAACTATTAATTCTATTGAGCTCCGTGGCACCGACTCGCCTTCCGAACGTTCTATTCCCAGCCCATTGTTCTGCATCACAATGCCAGCTTCACTATTGTTATCAATGAGACCTGCCTGCGTTAACCCTGTAGGTTTACCTAAGGTAACTGATTATTAACAAGGTTAGGGCTACTTGGTGAGCGTTAACCCTGTAGGTTTACCTCAGGTAACTTATTATTAACAAGGTTACGGCTACTTTGTGAGCACGCTCACTGTTAACCTGAGTACACGTTGTGGCGAGCCACAGTCTAAGAAGTGATAGCCATCAAACATTAAACATTTTTCTGGTCATGGTTAACCATATTTATGTACAATCTAAACAAAACGCATGTCCCTGTCCTCTTTTTCAAGATGTGGCCGATTTAAACAGCCAGAAGACATTTATAAATTAAGAAATAACAATTTTTTTGACGACTTGTAGTTTCTAAATGGCTGCTGGGTAATTTGATATGCATCGAAATCTTCGTTCATAGGCATCAAATTGAGCGAATGCTGCGCAGGTTCACTGAGTTGCAAACCAAATGGATATAATGGGGTGATTGTTGTCTAATCGGGTGGTCTAGCTAATGGATTTGTAGATCTGACGCAGTTGCTACCTCAGATTATGAGCCTAGCAGGTGTCATGAATGAGGTATGTAGTACTAACAGACGGCCACAGGGAGGAGCAAGAGAGCTATAAACCCATACTGTGTTTTGCCATAAAAACCCTAAACCTAACAATCAATCAAATCTATTTATAAAGCCCTTTTTACACCAGCAGATGTCACAAAGTGCTATACAGAAACTCTTACCCTACTTATAACCTATTATAGCCGTAACAAGGCAGAACACTTGATAAACAAGCCACATTAGTTTTATTTTTCAAATGTGGTTTGAACTGGGTGACCTAGTAACTTCTATGTGAAAGTCCAGCAATTGTCGTGGGATAGGTGGGGCAGGTTTGAAACTGATCTAAGGAATTAACAAGAAAAATAAACTTTATTTCTCAACTGCCACACCAATGTCTGTACGTGAATTAATAACTTTTAATTGCTAAATATTTCCAATAGATGGCAGCATAACACAATGAAGCATCAGTTATAGGCTACAAGCAACAATATGATTAACATAAAATATAATGCAACCAAAGAATATATGTCCCATGATTTTCTAAAATGGTCACTCATTACTTTAGTTAGCTATATATCTCGTATTACGCCTGTGTTGCTTTTGGAAGAGCAATTAAATAGTGACTATAGCAGGTGTTGAACCCCAGGTAAATAATCACTAGTCAGATGCGCTAACCTCAACCCTAGTATACACGCATTTTAAAACATGATCTTAATATCTTATATTGGGAGTAAACAACCTCGGAATAGAAAAGACAAGAGTGCGTCTTCCAGCCCGCCAATAAATTACATCATGCAACCCTCCCGGTTAGCAAATGTACCTCAACATGCCCCTCGCTTGCGCTAGAAGGCAGAGTGCTCGCTGCTGGTTGATGAATCTGACAATGAATGTACTAGGAAAATACGTTTTTCTCGACCAGAGGTGACTAAATTAATGTTCAGGCTTATTGATAATCGTTATAGTAATGAAGTATAATTTCAAAACATGAGCATAAAAACAGCTAATAATAAACATGAATCATCATTATATTACTTCACACTAATGTGTTAAATGCTTTTTCAGTCGTTCCTCTTGCGTTAGCAGTGTGGAAAGGGACAGTAAAAAGCGTGTGCAGGAGTTTTCCTGTGAGGGGGAGTGGTGGTGTATCCAGGGAGGAAACTAAACTGATCTTCTGAAATGTCATTCATGGTCTTATGATACCATCTATTGGAATTATTTACAACTGCAGTAGTACTGAATAAAGTATATCCTTACTAAAGAAGTAATTCATTTTACCACTTACAACCATAAAATAACAATTTATAGCATAACACAATGAAACTGACATAAACCAAAAACAACATACATTTAGTTAACTATATATATATTTTTAAAAACTATTTATTTAGATGGGTGACATTATCTGCCAAAGTAACACCACTGTAGATAAATAAGAGCTCTCCAGTAGGTGTATAAAAAATAAAAAATAAACGATTTATTTAGATGGAAGACATTATCTGCCAAAGTAACACCTCGATTGAGCGTTCTTTTTGATTATTATTACTGTGTAAAACCTAGCAGTACTACTTATTTCTCTGTGAGTGAGGCAGATATATTATTACTGTGTAAAACCTAGCAGTACTACTTATTTCTCTGAGCGTGAGACAGATATATATATATTATTACTGTGTAAAACCTAGCAGTACTACTTATTTCTCTGAGAGTGAGGCAGATATATATTATTACTGTGTAAAACCTAGCAGTACTACTTATTTCTCTGAGAGTGAGGCAGATATATAGCATTTTGCAAAAAAACATGATTATTTGTCTCTCTGAAATGAAACCATCAAGTGATAGATTTTAAACAAATACATGTCTTTCATTGAACAATCTCATACTATGATTAGCTAGTGAAAAAACACACCAATCTATTTCATTATTTCTTTAAACAATAAAAGCTAATTTACCAACATTTCTGAAAATGGACATATAGCGTTTTGGAATGAAACTCTTCATATGTTTCCCCATCTGAGCTCAGAGTAGATGAGAGATGTAATGTTTGTCTCTGTTGTGTTGAAGTCCAATCAAGCAGGAGAGACCAGCCTCCCCTGTACCCAGCTGTGTGTCCATGAAGAGTGACAAGTCTATGGAACCTCCTATATACTTCAGAGAGGGAGACTTTTCTACTGAACAAAGGTAAGAAGAACTCATGGGTCTTGGTCAGTGAGTTAAACAACACCGTCTCTAGTCATATCTCCTCTCCAATTTTCCCATTTATTTTTGTTGTTTTCATAATCAATAGGCTAATCTTTTTTTCAATTTTCATAGTCCTAAAACAATATTAAACAAACACAACATTCCCTCCCTGTGTGTGTGTGTGTGTGTGTGTGTGTGTGTGTGTGTGTGTGTGTGTGTGTGTGTGTGTGTGTGTGTGTGTGTGTGTGTGTGCACTCCTTGGATGTTTTGTCCACAGAAACCAACAGGAGAGATCAGAGTCAGAGATTCTCAGTGGTCAGTCTTCCCAGAGTCATCAAACAGATCTGGCCTCCATATTCAGTGTATGTGGTCCTGTTTTGTACATTTGCTTTTGTTTACCTCAAGTAAAGTTGATCTGTCAATCATTCATTAATGTGTTAATGAGAAAGCATTTCTTCTCTTGCTTAACTGATTTACTTTTTTTATTTCAGTTGCTTGAAGAGAATATGATGACATTTGTGAAGAACGAGCTGAACAGGTTCAAGAGGATTCTTAGTCCAGAATTCCCAGAAGGCTTTGGGAGTCAGAAGCAGAATAAGGAAGTGGTGGATGCTGAAGATGAGAAGCAGGAGAGCAGTGCCAGAGAGGGGGCTCTGAAGATCACACTGCACGTCCTGAGGAAAATGAACCAGAAGGAGCTTGCTGACACACTGGAGAAAAGTAAGAGCTGTCTGCCTCATGTTGAATGCTGTTTTATAAAAAACATTTAAAAGCTGTAGCTAAAGTACAGCTAAAGTAGCTGTGTAACTGTTTGATAATGTATTAACTAACTATTTCAGTGTCTCTGTGCGTCTCCCAAAAGGTTGTAAGGCTTTTGGATCAAGAAACGGACAGAGCCTCAGGTTAATAGCCAGGTCTTTATTCAGAGAATTCTGTCATTACAATTTCAGAGTCCATCTTTTATACACACACGTCATACAAAAATCCCACCCCACTTTAGGCGGGCTGTATTTTTCCACTGTACACATCTTGTAAGCTCACACCTGGGTTTAGCTCATGTGATTTTCCTCTGCCATCAGGTCACACATACACACACACACATACACACACACACACACATACACACACTGTGATGTCACGAGAGGCTACACAGCTTTCAGCGGGATTGCTCAAGTAGTGCAAGGAGACCAGGTTCAATCAAAACAAGGATTTTATTAAAGGTCTTGGGAAACTAACGAAAGTATAACACAATTCTGTTCTCTTGTGGCTCTTTAAGGGTTAACAGTTCAGGGATGTCTCTTCCACATCCAAAATCATAACTCTCACTCGCTCAAATAACTTTTCCCCAGTCTTACTGTATTCCACGTTGCAGCTAGTGGCCAACCCAGCAAAACGTCCTTCCAAATGTCCCACACGTATTTCCACAGGTGCATATATCCAAAGGTGAGTATTTCCCAAAGGTAAGTATCTCCAAATCCTTAGATTCCTCATGGAAGTGGACGTGCAGCACTCTTGTCCTCCAGAGAGCCCAGCTTGGAGACCGTGTCTCTTCCCTTCAACAAACCTTCAGCTCATCAGCTCCTGATTGGTTTCAGCTGCGTGGGAAGATTGGCCATAGAGGGGTGGAGTTCCCGACCATACCAGCAGATGGAGCCATAGCTGTCTGGGTTTGCAGCCACCTCAGGGGGATGTAACGTCCCTCCAGGACACAGCCTCTCGTGACATCACACATCCCCCTCCTCGGGACCGACGTCCTCGTCGGGGTAAAGGCAGCGAAGAAGGCATCACGCCGGGAGAGGGCGTCCGCATTGCCGTGGTGCTTGCCAGCCTGCTCTCTCTTCAACTCCTCCACCTCTAGGACCAGGGACTCAGCCTCCTGTTGTCTCTCCTTGAGTTTCTTACTGAACGCATCAGCCTTGGTTTTAGCAGAGTTTAGCTTCTGTTGAGCAGCTTCCAGTTCCTTCTCTCTCTCTGCCTCCGCATTCTTCATCTTGTTCTCCAACACCTTGTACTTCTCCTCTGCCTTCTTCTGGACCTCCTTACTACTGCGCAGGGTCTCCTCACACTCCTCGATGGTCCTGCGCAGCCTCTCCAGCTCCTCCTGTTGCTTATGGAAGGAGCTCTGTTGGAGTTTAGCCTGGAGGATATCTAACTCTTCTGTCTTCATGTCTAACTGTTGCTTTAACAAACGATACCTCTCAGCGGTCCCCTTCAGACCAGACAGTTCTTTGTCCAGATTCTGTAGCTCCGTCTCTGTGTCGGTCTGGGCACCTGCCCTCCCTATCAGAGCCCGGGCGGGAGTGAGTAATTCAGAGGATTGCACCGGAGCCTTCCCAGGATGAGTCTTGCCTCTCCGTTTCCGAGGTACTCGGGTTATCAATCAATCAATCAATCAATTTTATTTTATATAGCCCTTCTTACATCAGCTAATATCTCGAAGTGCTGTACAGAAACCCAGCCTAAAACCCCAAACAGCTAGTAATGCAGGTGTAGAAGCACGGTGGCTAGGAAAAACTCCCTAGAAAGGCAAAACCTAGGAAGAAACCTAGAGAGGAACCAGGCTATGAGGGGTGGCCAGTCCTCTTCTGGCTGTGCCGGGTGGAGATTATAACAGAACCATGCCAAGATGTTCAAAAATGTTCATAAGTGACAAGCATGGTCAAATAATAATCAGGAATAAATCTCAGTTGGCTTTTCATAGCCGATCATTAGAGTTTAAAACAGCAGGTCTGGGACAGGTAGGGGTTCCATAACCGCAGGCAGAACAGTTTAAACTGGAATAGCAGCAAGGCCAGGCGGACTGGGGACAGCAAGGAGTCACCACGGCCGGTAGTCCCGACGTATGGTCCTAGGGCTCAGGTCTCTCAGTTGGCTTTTCATAGCCGATCATTTAGAGTTGAAAACAGCAGGTCTGGGACAGGTAGGGGTTTCGTAGCCGCAGGCAGAACAGTTGAAACTGGAATAGCAGCAAGGCCAGGCGGACTGGGGACAGCAAGGTGTCATCATGCCCGGTAGTCCTGACGTATGGTCCTAGGGCTCAGGTTCTCAGAGAGAAAGAGAGAACGAGAGAATTAGAGAGAGCATACTTAAATTCACACAGGACACTGGATAAGACAGGAGAAGTACTCCAGGTATAACCAACTAACCCCAGCCCCCCGACACATAAACTACTGCAGCATAAATACTGGAGGCTGAGACAGGAGCGGTCCGGAGACACTGTGGCCCCATCCGAAGAAACCCCGGACAGGGCCAAACAGGAAGGATATAACCCCACCCACTCCGCCAAAGCACAGCCCCCGCACCACTAGAGGGATATCCCCAACCACCAACTTACAATCCTGAGACAAGGCCGAGTATAGCCCACAGAGGTCTCCACCACAGCACAAACCAAGGGGGGAGGGCGCCAACCCAGACAGGAAGATCACGTCAGTAACTCAACCCACTCAAGTGACGCACCCCCAGGGACGGCATGAAAGAGCACCAGCAGGCCAGTGACTCAGCCCCTGCAACAGGGTTAGAGGCAGAGAACCCCAGTGGAGAGGGGAACCGGCCCGGCAGAGACAGCAAGGGCTGTTCGTTGCTCCAGCCTTTCCGTTCACCTTCACACTCCTGGGCCAGACTACACTCAATCATATGACCTACTGAAGAGATAAGTCTTCAGTAAAGACTTAAAGGTTGAGACCGAGTCTGCGTCTCTCACATGGGTAGGCAGACTGTTCCATAAAAATGGAGATCTATAGGAGAAAGCCCTGCCTCCCGCTGTTTGCTTAGAAATTCTAGGGACAATTAGGAGGCCTGCCTTGTGACCGTAGCGTACGTATTGGTATGTACGGCAGGACCAACTCGGAAAGATAGGTAGGAGCAAGCCCATGTAACGCTTTATAGGTTAACAGTAAAACCTTGAAATCAGCCCTTGCCTTAACAGGAAGCCAGTGTAGGGAAGCTAGCACTGGAGTAATATGATCAAATTTCTTGGTTCTAGTCAGGATTCTAGCAGCCGTATTTAGCACTAACTGAAGTTTATTTAGTGCTTTATCCGGGTAGCCGGAAAATAGAGCATTGCAGTAGTCTAACCTAGAAGTAACAAATGCATGGATTAATTTTTCTGCATCATTTTTGGACAGAAAATTTCTGATTTTTGCAATGTTACGTAGATGGAAAAAAGCTGTCCTTGAAACAGTCTTGATATGTTCGCAAAAGAGAGATCAGGGTCAAGAGTAACGCCTAGGTCCTTCACAGTTTTATTTGAGACGACTTTACAACCATCAAGATGAATTGTCAGATTTAACAGAAGATCTCTTTGTTTCTTGGGACCTAGAACAAGCATCTCTGTTTTTGTCCGAGTTTAAAAGTAAAAAGTTTTCAGCCATCCACTTCCTTATGTCTGAAACACAGGCTTCTAGCGAGGGCAATTTTGGGGCTTCACCATGCTTCATTGAAATGTACAGCTGTGTGTCATCCGCATAGCAGTGAAAGTTAACATTATGTTTTCGAATAACATCCCCCAAGAGGTAAAATATATAGTGAAAACAATAGTGGTCCTAAAACGGAACCTTGAGGAACACCGAAATGTACAGTTGATTTGTCGGAGGACAGACCATTCACAGAGACAAACTGAT
Organism: Coregonus clupeaformis; assembly: GCF_020615455.1. Lineage (NCBI taxonomy): Eukaryota > Metazoa > Chordata > Actinopteri > Salmoniformes > Salmonidae > Coregonus > Coregonus clupeaformis. The sequence continues at coordinate 44,644,533 of NC_059198.1, read as the reverse complement.
ATCTTTCCGACAGGTAGGATCTAAACCAGGCCAGAACTTGTCCGTGTAGACCAATTTGGGTTTCCAGTCTCTCCAAAAGAATGTGGTGATCGATGGTGTCAAAGGCAGCACTAAGGTCTAGTAGCACGAGGACAGATGCAGAGCCTCGGTCTGACGCCATTAAAAGGTCATTTACCACCTTCACAAGTGCAGTCTCAGTGCTATGATGGGGTCTAAAACCAGACTGAAGCATTTCGTATACATTGTTTGTCTTCAGAAAGGCAGTGAGTTGCTGCGCAACAGCTTTTTTCTAAAATTTTTGAGAGGAATGGAAGATTCGATATAGGCCGATAGTTTTTATATTTTCCGGGTCAAGGTTTGGCTTTTTCAAGAGAGGCTTTATCACTGCCACTTTTAGTGAGTTTGGTACACATCCGGTGGATAGAGAGCTGTTTATTATGTTCAACATAGGAGGGCCAAGCACAGGAAGCAGCTCCTTCAGCAGTTTAGTAGGAATAGGATCCAGTATGCAGCTTGAAGGTTTAGAGGCCATGATTATTTTCATCATTGTGTCAAGAGATATAGTACTAAAACACTTAAGTGTCTCTCCCGATCCCAGGCCCTCGCAGAGCTGTGCAGATCCAGGACAGCTAAGCCCTGGAGGAATACGCAGATTCAAAGAGGAGTCCGTAATTTGCTTTCTAATGGTCATGATCTTTTCCTCAAAGAAGTTCATGAATTTATCACTGCTGAAGTGAAAACCATCCTCTCTTGGGAATGCTGCTTTTTAGTTAGCTTTGCAACAGTATCAAAAAGAAATTTTGGATTGTTCTTATTTTCCTCGATTAATTTGGAAAAGTAGGATGATCGAGCAGCAGTGAGGGCTCTTCGGTACTGCACGGTACTGTCTTTCCAAGCTAGTCGGAAGACTTCCAGTTTGGTGTGGCGCCATTTCCGTTCCAATTTCCTGGAAGCTTGCTTCAAAGCTCGGGTATTTTCTGTATACCAGGGAGCTAGTTTCTTATGACAAATGTCTTTCGTTTTTGGGGTGCAACTGCATCTAGGGTATTGCGCAGGGTTAAATTGAGTTCCTCAGTTAAGTGGTTAACTGATTTTTGTCCTCTGACGTCCTTGGGTAGGCAGAAGGAGTCTGGAAGGGCATCAATGAATTTTTGTGTTGTCTGAGAATTTATAGCACGACTTTTGATGCTCCTTGGTTGGGGTCTGAGCAGATTATTTGTTGCGATTGCAAACGTAATAAAATGGTGGTCCGATAGTCCAGGATTTTGTGGAAAAACATTAAGATCTACAACATTTATTCCATGGGACAAAACTAGGTCCAGAGTATGACTGTGGCAGTGAGTAGGTCCAGAGACATGTTGGACAAAACCCACTGAGTCGATAATGGCTCGAAAGACTTTTTGGAGTGGGTCTGTGGACTTCTCCATGTGAATATTAAAATCACCAAAAATTAGAATATGATCTGCTATGACTACAAGGTCTGATAGGAATTCAGGAAACTCAGAGAGGAACGCTGTATATGGCCCAGGAGGCCTGTAAACAGTAGCTATAAAAAGTGATTGAGTAGGCTGCATAGATTTCATGACTAGAAGCTCAAAAGATGAAAACGCCATTTTTTTTTTTTTTGTAAATTGAAATTTGCTATCGTAGAATGTTATGTAACACCTCCGCCTTTTCGGGATGCACGGGAATATGGTCACTAGTGTAACCAGGAGGGGGAGGCCTCATTTAACACAGCAAATTCATCAGGCTTCCATGTTTCAGTCAGGCCAATCACATCAAGATTATGATCAGTGATTAGTTCATTGACTATGACTGCCTTTGAAGTGAGGGATCTAACATTAAGTAACCCTATTTTGAGATGTGAGGTATCACGATCTCTTTCAATAATGGCAGGAATGGAGGAGGTCTTTATCCTAATAAGATTGCTAGGTGAACACCACCATGTTTAGTTTTGCCCAACCTAGGTCGAGGCACAGACACAGTCTCAATGGGTATGGCTGAGCTGACTACACTGACTATGCTATTGGCAGACTCCACTAAGCTGGCAGGTTGGCTAACAGCCTGCTGCCTGGCCTGCACCCTATTTCACTGTGGGGCTAGAGGAGTTAGAGCCCTATCTATGTTGGTAGATAAGAGGAGAGCACCCCTCCGGCTAGGATGGAGTCCGTCACTCCTCAGCAGGTCAGGCTTGGTCCTGTTTGTGGGTGAGTCCCAGAAAGAGGGCCAATTATCCACAAATGTTATCTTTTGGGAGGGGCAGAAAACAGTTTTCAACCAGCGATTGAGTGCTGAGACTCTGCTGTAGAGCTCATCACTTCCCCTAACTGGGAGGGGGCCAGAGACAATTACTCGATGCCGACACATCTTTCTAGCTGATTTACACGCTGAAGCTATGTTGCACTTGGTGACCTCTGACTGTTTCATCCTAACATCGTTGGTGCCGACGTGGATAACAATATCTCTATACTCTCTACACTCGCCAGTTTTAGCTTTAGCCAGCACCATCTTTAGATTAGCCTTAACGTCGGTAGCCCTGCCCCTGGTAAACAGTGTATGATCGCTGGGTGATTCGTTTTAAGTCTAATACTGCGGGTAATGGAGTCGCCAATGACTAGGGTTTTCAATTTGTCAGAGCTAATGGTGGGAGCCTTCGGAGTCTCAGACCCCGTAACGGGAGGAGTAGAGACTAGAGAAGACTCAGACTCAGACTCCGACTCGCCACATAATGGGGAAAACCGGTTGAAGGTTTCTGTCGGCTGAATGAGCCGACACCGGTTGAGCATTCCAACAGTATTTCCCTCCAGAAGCCATGAGAAAGTTGTCCGCCGTGGGACTCGTGCGGGGGATTTATACTAACGTTACTGTCTGTACTTTACTGGTGGCACAGACGCTGTTTCTTCCTTTCCTACACTGATATTACCCTTGCCTAACGATTGCGTCTGAAGCTGGGCTTGTAGCACAGCTATTCTCGCCGTAAGGCGAGAATTCTCCTGTATATTATGAGTACAGCGACTGCAATTAGAAGACATCATGTTAATGTTACTACTTAGCTTCGCTGTTGAAGATGTTGATGAACCATGTCCAGATAAAGCGTCCGGAGTGAAAAAGTTGAATAAGGGGAAAAAAGTTGCGATGGAAAAAAGGGAAAATAACGTAAAGTTGGCAGCTAGAACGCACAGGAAAATGACTCTTCTGTCTCGGGATAAACGTCCGGGTGAAAAAGTTTAACGAAAAAGATGAGTGAGGACAAAACTAAAAAAGTTGGTAAATTTGTTGAACACAGAGATTGATTAAACGTTTATTAAAAGTAAAACGTGAATAGTTTGGCAGGTAGCCAAGTAGCAACAAACAGCAGAGCAGCACGGAGACAATGCGGAAGCGAGACGGAAGTCCTCTCCTGAGACTCTCTCCAGAGTGGGTAAAAGGCTGGGCAGTCTCGTCCAATTAGGACAGGGACGGGGAGGGAATCAACCACCCCCGCCGTCGTGTGTATGGTTCCCCGTGTGCTGGTCATTGTAAGTTCAGTAATGGGGTATTCTCTGGTGTCCCCATGGACACAGGAAACTGGGAGGACTTTCCCCGGGGTCAGACACGTTGGGCCCACCAAATCCTTACGCACCAGGGTGGCCCGGCTACCAGAATCCAGTAAGGCCTCCACATCATGGTGATTCACAGTTACCGGGCAGGTGGGGGGGTCGATCTGGGCCGCCATCTCGACTCCCAAGAGCGAGGCAAAACGGTGTGTGGGTGCTGAGCTGGAGGACTCGCAGTGGGCATAGGTTCATCGGCTGGTTTCCCACACTGCCAGGAGATACGTCCCATCTCCCCACACCGGTAACACTGTCGAGTTCCCCCTCCTGGTGTACTCTTCTTGGACCCGCCTGGTTTCTGGTTCCCCCTGGAGCCGGGATAAGTCCTGACGTGGCTGGGTTCGAGACCTTGGGGGTCCCTTTGGACGGGTTCTTCCCATTTGTGGTGGGGCCGCACTCCTGGGGTCTTTTCGGGAAGCATTCAGCATCTCCGCTGTGGCCTGGTACTTTTCCACAGCTTCCACGGTCAGATCAGCCGTGGTCAAGGCCTGTTGACTGATGAACCGTTTTGCCTCATAAGGCAGGGCGCGTAGGTAACGATCCACCACAACGGCCTCCACCACCGCCGCTGCTGTATTCCTCTGCGGATCCAGCCATTTCCTTGCGATTCGGACAAGTTCATGCATCTGCGCCCGAGGAGGTTGGTCTGGTTGGAAGGTCCAACTGTGAAAGCGCTGGGCCATACCAAACTTTGTGAGTCCATATCTGCTGAGGATCTCAGACTTCAGGGCATCATAGTCAGTAACCTCGGTCAGGGCCCAGGTCCCGGACAGCATTCAGCGATTCCCCGGTTAGAAAGGGGCCTAACAGACCAACCCACTGTTGCTTGGGCCAGGCTTCCCTAGTGGCCGTGGTCTCAAATGCATGCAGGTATGCCTCAATGTCATCGGTAGCTCCCATCTTAGATATAAAGTCACTTGCCTTTATTGGGCGGGTATTTTGGACCACCCTCTGTCTCTGCAACTGCAATTCCTCTGCCTTCAGAAGGTTGGCTTTCTTTTGCTCCTCCAAGAGAGCCACGTTTGCTTGCATCTGGGCTGCTGGCCAGCAACAAGGGGCTTTCAATATGTCCTCCATTTCAGTCGGCGGGGAGCCCTACGGCCAACTTGGAAAACTGGGTGATCAAACCTTCGGTATCCTCCTCTGACATGCACTATTAACGCTTGAGCGTGCCTGTATTCTCCACCATCTGTGATGTCACGAGGCTACACAGCTTTCAGCGGGATTGCTCAAGTAGTGCAAGGAGACCAGGTTCAATCAAAACAAGGATTTTATTAAAGGTCTTGGGAAACTAACGAAAGTATAACACAATTCTGTTCTCTTGTGGCTCTTTAAGGGTTAACAGTTCAGGGATGTCTCTTCCACATCCAAAATCATAACTCTCACTCGCTCAAATAACTTTTCCCCAGTCTTACTGTATTCCACGTTGCAGCTAGTGGCCAACCCAGCAAAACGTCCTTCCAAATGTCCCACACGTATTTCCACAGGTGCATATATCCAAAGGTGAGTATTTCCCAAAGGTAAGTATCTCCAAATCCTTAGATTCCTCATGGAAGTGGACGTGCAGCACTCTTGTCCTCCAGAGAGCCCAGCTTGAGACCGTGTCTCTTCCTTCAACAAACCTTCCAGCTCATCAGCTCCTGATTGGTTTCAGCTGCGTGGGAAGATTGGCCATAGAGGGTGGAGTTCCCGACCATACCAGCAGATGGAGCCATAGCTGTCTGGGTTTGCAGCCACCTCAGGGGGATGTAACGTCCCTCCAGGACACAGCCTCTCGTGACATCACAACACACACACACACACACACACACACACATTCTTATCATAGTCTACTCCTTGCTTAGGCAGGCTGCATTTTTTTAGTTATCGCCGTTCTCACAATATCCTGCAACATGTTTCATACTCTCTTCCAAGCCTAACGGTTTCTCCCCTCCCTAAATTGGGAGGGCTATTTCCTTATCTTGGTTTCTCAGTTGTCACAAGTTGTCTAGCCTAACAGTTCTCCTTCTTCTTTGTCGTCTGGCCTAACTCCTACTCACATTGCTAAATAGTAACACAATGTCATAATCTTAACTTGCCCTACGCTCACACATTACTAGGTTGTAGTCTTATGATTTTAACACATTTCACAAAGTGGAGTGTAATCATTAGTCATTACAAAATTCTTCTATCAATCCACCCTTTGACTAAATATTACACACATACTCACAAAATATATGTTGTTATAAAAATGAATCACACACATTGAAGCATATAAGTTGAATTGCATATAAAAACATTAAAAATGGTCTCATTCATACAGGTTCATCAGGGTTACCACATGATTAAAAGCGCAACGTTACTCTTTAGCAATGGTACCTAACCTGTTTACCCACTATCTGGAAACAACAGTCTAAGCCTATAGTGAAAATCATTTGCTTCTTAAAACAAGAACATTTCGACATTCTATTTAAGGGTGGAACATTTAGTAATTTCTATATCAATCCACCCTTTGTCTAAATTATCCACACTTTAATACACAAAAAATCATTACAATAACTTTTAAACTAGATATTTATAGTTCTAGGAAAACATCCAGTCACAGTTCTTCGTTAGATTTTCACTGCAACCTTCACACATTAGAACTAAGAAAAGTTTCATCCAGTCTCAAACTATCTGAATCGTCGTCATCCTGTATGAAAATGTATGCACTCACTAACTGCAAGTCACTCCAGACAAGAGTGTCCGCTAAATGACCAAAATGCAAAATGTAATCAATAACATAGGAAATATCTGTTTCCCCGTATATTGTTCCTGTCACCCTTCTTAATGTCATATTTCACTCATTTGCCAATATAATCCTTTACTTCGTATAAGTAAGCAGTGATATTTTATTCCAGGCATCTATTATAAATAAAAATAAAAATTGATACGTTGTCTCCTACTGTCCCTTAAAATATAATGTAGGGGATTTCCCTCAATCCTGGGAAAAAACAAATAACAAAAAACTCCCCCCTCAGAACACATCGGATAACTCCACGTTTCATTAAATTCACTAATCCTATAAATAACAAGCCCATAACCACCTTCCAGTAATCTACTGATTTAAACCTGTTGCATTAATTGATTAAAATATAAACCTATTGTTTAATAAATCCAGAACCTACGAAAAATGTTTACTGCGCCATCAGCCTAATAGTAAAAATTATCTCCCATTGTTTAACTTGAACTGTCTGCATAAGTCACTGTTGTATAAACAAACTATTCAGACATCCGCTTCACATTACCCTCTGCTTCGTTTACTAAATCCTGGCATTAGTAAATTCTATCCACACACCACCAAAAACGAATAACATATTTGCATACACATAACTAGAAAGCATGAATTTAATATCATTCTTGCTTAAACAATGCAATTCAACATTTCTCATCACCCAATTTCTATTACTTTTTTTTTACACAGGAAACCCTGTACAATCTCTATCCTCTATTGCTGACTTTCCATCTAACATTACTTTAACAGATAACCAATTATTTTTAACTTTTAGTCAAAACAAACAAAACATCTGTTCCCAGAGCTGCAACTTAAACTACTCTGTTATACTAACCGCTATGTGTTGCTAGGACAATCTCTTTTCTCACCCATGACGTATATACAGTGGGGAGAACAAGTATTTGATACACTGCCGATTTTGCAGGTTTTCCTACTTACAAAGCATGTAGAGGTCTGTAATTTTTATCATAGGTACACTTCAACTGTGAGAGACGCAATCTATAACAAAAATCCAGAAAATCACATTGTATGATTTTTAAGTCATTAATTTGCATTTTATTGCATGACATAAGTATTTGATACATCAGAAAAGCAGAACTTAAAATTTGGTACAGAAACATTTGTTTGCAATTACAGAGATCATACGTTTCCTGTAGGTCTTGACCAGGTTTGCACACACTGCAGCAGGGATTTTGGCCCACTCCTCCATACAGACCTTCTCCAGATCCTTCAGGTTTCGGGGCTGTCGCTGGGCAATACGGACTATCAGCTCCCTCTAAAGACTTTCTATTGGGTTCAGGTCTGGAGACTGGCTAGGCCACTCCAGGACCTTGAAATGCTTCTTACGGAGCCACTCCTTAGTTGCCCTGGCTGTGTGTTTCGGGTCGTTGTCATGCTGGAAGACCCAGCCAAGACCCATCTTCAATGCTCTTACTGAGGGAAGGAGGTTGTTGGCCAAGATCTCACGATACATGGCCCCATCCATCCTCCCCTCAATACGGTGCAGTCGTCCTGTCCCGTTTGCAGAAAAGCATCCCCAAAGGATGATGTTTCCACCTCCATGCTTCACGGTTGGGATGGTGTTCTTGGGGTTGTACTCATCCTTCTTCTTCCTCCAAACACGGCGAGTGGAGTGTAGACCAAAAAGCTCTATTTTTGTCTCATCAGACCACATGACCTTCTTCCATTCCTCCTCTGGATCATCCAGATGGTCATTGGCAAACTTCAGATGGGCCTGGACATGCGCTGGCTTGAACAGGGGGACCTTGCGTGCGCTGCAGGATTTTAATCCATGATGGCGTAGTGTGTTACTAATGGTTTTCTTTGAGACTGTGGTCCCAGCTCTCTTCAGGTGATTGACCAGGTCCTGCCGTGTAGTTCTGGGCTGATCCCTCACCTTCCTCATGATCATTGATGCCCCACGAGGTGAGATCTTGCATGGAGCCCCAGACCGAGGGTGATTGACCGTCATCTTGAACTTCTTCCATTTTCTAATAATTGCGCCAACAGTTGTTGCCTTCTCACCAAGCTGCTTGCCTATTGTCCTGTAGCCCATCCCAGCCTTGTGCAGGTCTACAATTTTATCATTGATGTCCTTAAACAGCTCTCTGGTCTTGGCCATTGTGGAGAGGTTGGAGTATATTTGATTGAGTGTGTGGACAGGTGTCTTTTATACAGGTAACGAGTTCAAACAGGTGCAGTTAATACAGGTAATGAGTGGAGAACAGGAGGGCTTCTTAAAGAAAAACTAACAGGTCTGTGAGAGCCGGAATTCTTACTGGTTGGTAGGTGATCAAATACTTATGTCATGCAATAAAATGCAAATTCATTATTTAAAAATCATACAATGTGATTTTCTGGAATTTTTTTTAACTTTTTCGACGGTTTTCAGAGTTACCTGGAATATAATAATAAATAAATAAATAATATGCCATTTAGCAGACGCTTTTATCCAAAGCGACTTACAGTCATGCGTGCATACATTTTTTTTGTGTATGGGTGGTCAGAGGCAGGTATTGGAATCCAGCTCGAAGGACCAAGCTGTTAAGATAATTTATTAACTAACTATTTCAGTGTCTCTGTGCGTCTCCCAAAAGGTTGTAAGGCTTTTGCATCAAGAAAATCTGAGAATTCTGTCATTACAATTTCAGAGTCCATCTTTTATACACACTCGTCATACAAAAATCCCACCCCGCTTTAGGCGGGCTGTATTTTTCCACTGTACACATCTTGTAAGCTCACACCTGGGTTTAGCTCATGTGATTTTCCTCTGCTCTCCTGACCATCAGGTCACACATACACACACACACACACACACACACACACACACACACACACACACACACACACACACACACACACACACACACACACACACACACACACACACACACACACACACACACATTCTTATCATAGTCTACTCCTTGCTCGGGCAGGCTGCATTTTTTTAGTTATCGCCGTTCTCACAATATCCTGCAACATGTTTCATACTCTCTTCCAAGCCTAACGGTTTCTCCCCTCCCTAAATTGGGAGGGCTATTTCCTTATCTTGGTTTCTCAGTTGTCACAAGTTGTCTAGCCTAACAGTTCTCCTTCTTCTTTGTTGTCTGGCCTAACTCCTACTCACATTGCTAAATAGTAACACAATGTCATAATCTTAACTTGCCCTATGCTCACACATTACTAGGTAGTAGTCTTATGATTCTAACACATTTCACAAAGTGGAGTGTAATAATTAGTCATTACCAAATTCTTCTATCAGTAACTCAATGATATTGTAGCAGCCTTAACACAACACCTATTGACCTCATCAAGTAGCAGCAGGGATGTGTTGTGGTGATTAATTAGACAGAGAGAAGAGGAGAGACAGAGAGAGACCGAGAGAAAGACAGAGATCGAGATAGACAACATTAATGACACCATCAGTAATACCGAATAATAATAATAATACTAATAATAATAATATAGTCAGTCAATCCAGTGTGGAATGCATAATGAAAATATTTACACATTAATACAGTCAGTTCATAACACAGTCCTACAATACTGTAGGCATTAAAATATATCAAATATTAATATTTTCTGTGTTATTTCTTCATTCAGATGAGCTTGCTGTGATTTGCCAACGTGAACTCAAATCTAATCTAAAGAAGAAGTTTCAATGTGTATTTGAGGGGATCGCTAAACAAGGAAACCCAACACTTCTCAATAGGATCTACACAGAGCTCTACATCACAGAGGGTGGAAAAGGAGAGGTCAATAATGAACATGAGCTGAGACAGATTGAGACAACAACCAGGAAACAAGCAAGACCAGAGACTGCAGTCAAATGTAACGACATCTTCAAACCCTTAACTGGACAAGAAAAACTTATCAGAACTGTGCTGACAAAGGGAGTCGCTGGCATTGGAAAAACAGTCTCTGTGCAGAAGTTCATTCTGGACTGGGCTGAAGGAAATGCAAATCAGGATGTCCAATTTGTATTTTCATTCCCTTTTCGGGAGCTGAATTTGATGAACGGGGATGAACACACTTTGATTGAACTTCTCAGTCACTTCTCAATGGAAACCAAAGAATCAAGAATCTCCAACTACGACAAGTACAAAGTTCTGTTCATCTTTGATGGTCTGGATGAGTGCCGACTGCCCCTAGACTTCCAGAAGAACAAGATTTGTTGTGACGTCACAGAGTCAACCTCAGTGGATGTTCTGCTGACAAATCTCATCAAGGGAAATCTGCTTCCCTCTGCTCTCCTCTGGATAACTACCCGACCTGCAGCAGCCAATAAGATCCCTTCAGTGTGTGTTGACCAGGTGACAGAGGTACGAGGGTTCAATGACCCACAGAAGGAGGAGTACTTCAGGAAGAGATTCAGTGATCAGGACCTGGCCAGCAGAATCATCTCACACATAAAGACTTCAAGGAGCCTCCACATCATGTGCCACATTCCAGTCTTCTGTTGGATTTCTGCAATAGTCCTTGAACCCATGTTGAAACATAAGAGAGAAGAGATGCCCAAGACTCTGACTGAGATGTACACACACCTTGTGGAGTTTCATACCAAACAGAAGAATGAAAAGTATCTTGGGAAAGAAGAGACAGGTCCACACTGGAATAAAGAGAGCATTCTGTCACTGGGAAAACTGGCTTTTCAACAGCTTCTGAATGGCAATCTGATTTTCTATGAAGAAGACCTGAAAGAGGCTGGCATTGATGTCAATGAAGCCTCAGTGTACTCAGGATTGTGCACACAGCTCTTTAAAGAGGAATGTGTGCTGTACCAGGACAAGGTGTACTGCTTCGTTCATCTGAGCATTCAGGAGTTTCTGGCTGCTGTATATGTGTTCCTCTCATTCATCAACAACAATGAGAATCTAATGGCCGAACCGCAAGTTACTGAAGTTACTGTCTACAAGAGTGCTGTGGATAAAGCCTTACAAAGTGAGACGGGAAACCTGGACCTTTTCCTCCGCTTCCTTCTGGGCCTCTCACTGGAGTCCAATCAGAAGCACTTACGAGGTCTACTGACAAAGACAAGAAGCAGCTCACAGAGCCATGAAGAAACAGTCAAGTACATCAAGGAGAAGATCAGGGAGAATCCCTCTCCAGAGAGGTGCATCAATCTGTTCCACTCTCTGAATGAACTGAATGACCATTCTCTAGTGGAGGAGATCCAAAGCTACCTGAGATCAGGAAGTCTCTCAGAAGCCAATCTGTCACCTGCACAGTGGTCAGCTCTGGTCTTTGTGTTGCTGACTTCAGAAAAGGAGCTGGATGTGTTTGACCTGAAGAAATACTCCAGATCAGAGGAAGGTCTTCTGCGGCTGCTGCCAGTGGTCAAAGCCTCCAGAGCTGCTCTGTGAGTACATAAAATGACATTTAAGTACTAATCATCAGGAAGAAATATTCAGTTTAGAGAAAGGCTGTATTATTGAATAACATATTGAATCATTGCATTGGTGTTCACATTATCCATACAATTCTAGGAGACGGAAGATGAATCTATATGTTGTTTGGGAGAATAAACCAGATGCATCTACCATTGTCCTTCTACGCTACTGGTGTTAAATTAACAGTGTATTCGTGAAATCATGATGATCTCTTTGCAGGCTGTCAGGCTGTGGAGTTACAGAGGAAGGCTGTGATTCTCTGGTCTCAGCTCTGAAGTCAAACCCCTCACACCTGAGAGAGCTGCATCTGAGTAACAATGACCTGAAGGATTCAAGAGTTACGCTGTTCTCTGCTGGACTGGGGAATCCCCACTGTAAACTGGAGACTCTGAGGTCAGTATTCCTGTAGTTGGTCAACATGTGTCCACACCATACGTGTTTGGACAGTGCAGCTTACAGTTTTACATTTGGTGCTATGCTCCAGCATTTTGGATTTGAGATAGAATGTTTCATATTGGGCAACAGAACAGAATGTCACCTTTTATTTGAGGTTAATGGTGAGAGGTTAGTATGTTTTGTTGTAGCCTCTGTAACTCTCTCACTCATTATTATTCATGATTCATTCATGATTGTTCTTAGTCATGGCAGTCACAGGCTTGATGTAGGCATTGCTTTCAAAGAATATGGGACCAAAATACTATACTTTTGACTTCTTTAATAAACTGTAAGTTAATTGGTCAGAATACTTATGACTTCTTGAAAAATGGGGACTAGATACATAAAGGGCTTTTATTTTTCTAAATGGTGAAACAGACTATAAAAATACCCTCAAATTAAAGGTGACATTATATACTGTCACCTCATATGAAACATTTGATCTCAATTCCAAAATGCTGGAGTATACAGCCAAATTTAAAATGTTAGCTACACTGTCAAAATAGATATGCTTTGTACTGTATACTCAATACAATCTAAATCTGATACCTCACTGTCTGTCTTTTGACTGATACTACTTTTTAAACTGCTCTGGTCAGTTACTCAAATATTCGTACTATACGTGTTTCTCTCTACAAGCAATATTATGATAATTTCTAACAATGAAACACTCATTAATTTATTAATAGATATGGCAGGTTTTAGGACACTGATATATCTGAATATGTAAAAAAAAATATACTGCCACTATTATCACCACCAAAGAATAGCAGTGTGGTTTTAATATGATTTAACTCTTTGCAGGCTGTCAGGCTGTCTCGTCACAGAGGAAGGCTGTGCTTCTCTGGTCTCAGCTCTGAAGTCAAACCCCTCACACCTGAGAGAGCTGGATCTGAGTAACAATGACCTGAAGGATTCAGGAGTGAAGCTGCTCTCTGCTGGACTGGGGAATCCACACTGTAAACTGGAGACTCTGAGGTCAGTATTCCTGTAGTTGGTCAAGAAGTGATAACTGTTCACCAGATCCACATGTGTTTACCAGGCACACATAGTCCACACCATATGTGTTTGGACAGTGAAGCTTACAGTTTTAAATTTGGTGCTATGCTCCAGCAATTTAGATTTGAGATAAAACGTTTCATATTAGGTGACAGTACAGAATGTCACCTTTTATTTGATGTTAATGGTGAGAGGTTAGCATGTTTTGTTGTAGCCTCTGTAACTTTCTCATTCATTATTATTCATGATTCATTTATTATTTTTCTTCATCATGGCGTCATTAGGATAATTTGGTAGTGTTTAGAAACATGTTATCTACTCACTTAGACAGAAGATTAATCCGGTCATCATCCACCATTCAGTTACTATTGTGTAAAACATAACACAAAACACAACCAAAACAAACTGCAAATGCGAGTTTGGGAACAAATACTAAACTTCTGACTACTTTATTACACTATTAGTGAATTGGTCAGAATACTTATGACTTCTTCAAATAGGGGGACTAGATACATAAAGTGCTTGAATTTTTCTAAATGGTGAAACAGATATGTATGAAAATTCCCTCAAATAAAAGGTGACATTATATACTTTCACCTCATATGAAACATTTGATCTCAAATCCACAATGCTGGAGTACAGAGCCACATTTAAAATGGTAGCTTCACTGTCAAAATAGATATAGTGTGGACTGTATACTCAATACTGTCACACCCTGGCTAATGGACTCTATTTGTTGAGCCAGAGTGTGTTTGTTCTATGTGGTTATGTCTATGTTGGGGGTTCTAGTTAGTCTGTTTCTATGTTTGACTGAGTGACTCCCAATCAGAGGCAACGAGTGTCAGCTGTGTGCTGGTTGTCTCTGATTGGGAGCCATATTTAACTGTCTGTGTTTCACTTTGTGTTTGTGGGTTTTTGTTCCGTGTTTGGTCAGTGTCACCGTGGACTTCACGAGTCGTGTATTTGTTTTGTTTAGTGTGCTTTTTATCGCTGTCGATAATAAAGATCACCATGTTCGTGCAACACGCTGCGTATTGGTCTACTTCGCTTCAAGACGATCGTGACAGAAAAACCCACCAAAACGGGACCAAGCAGTGTGAAGAGGAGAGAGGAAGGACCTGGGATCAGTGGAGTAGGAGTTTCGACTGGGCTCCGCTAAGTGAAGAGAAGAGGGGCTGGTCTATGGAGCAGTGGATTAAAAGTCTCGACTGGGCCAAGCCAAGTGAAGAGCAGAGAGGTTGGACTTGGAAGCAGTGGGGTGAGAGTCTGGCGAGAACTAGGGAGGCCTGGTCCACGGGGAGGAGAGAACCCCAGAAAATTTTTAGGGGGGGGCTCACGACGTGGACGACGGGGCAGCAGGAGGCCGCGATGGAGCGGTCCAGCGGGTGTGCAGAGGAGGCCGCCAGGTTAAGGGGGCCACTGGTCACAGAGGAGAGGGAAAGTGTGGAGGCACGGCGAGAGGTACTGGGGTGTGTTACCAGTCCGGTCCGGCCCGTTCCTGATCCCCTGCGTAGGGCCAGTGGTGTGTGTCCCCAGTACGGTCCGGCCTGTTCCTGTTCCTCGCATCGAGCCTGTGGTGCGTGTCGTCAGCCCGGCCCGGCCTGTTCCTGCTTCCCGCACCGAGCCTATGGTGCGCGTCGCCAGCCCGGCCCGGCCTGTTCCTGCTCCCTGCACCAAACCTACGGGGTGCGTCGCCAGCCCAGCCCGGCCTGTTCCTGCTCCACGCACCAAGCCTACGGTGTGCGTCACCCGGCCTGTTCCTGCTCCACGCACCAAACCTACGGTGTGCGTCGTCAGCCCGGTCCGGCCTGTTCCTGCCACTCGCACCAAACCTACGGTGTGCGTCGCCAGCCCGGCCCGGCCTGTTCCTGCCACTCGCACCAAACCTACGGTGCGCGTCGCCAGCCCGGCCCGGCCTGTTCCTGCCACTCGCACCAAACAGACGGTGCGCGTCGCCAGCCCGGCCCGGCCTGTTCCTGCCACTCGCACCAAGCCAGGGGTGCGAGTCGCCAGCCCGGCCCGGCCTGTTCCTGCCACTCGCACCAAGCCAGGGGTGCGAGTCGTCAGCCTGGTCCAGCCTGTTCCTGCCACTCGCACCAAGCCAGGGGTGCAGTCGTCAGCCTGGTCCAGAACGTTCCTGCTACTCGCACCAAGCCAGGGTGCGAGTCGTCCAGTCCGGTGAGGCCCGTTCGGCTCCACGCACCAAGCCAGGGGTGCGAGTCGTCAGTCCGGTGAGGCCCGTTCCGGCTCCACGCACAAAGCCAGGGGTGCGAGTCGTCAGCCCGGTCCGGCCCGTGGCTGCTCCACGCACCAGGCCAGGGGTGCGCATCGTCAGCCAGGTCCGGTCCTTTCCTGCCTCGCGCGCCAAGCCAGGGGTGCGCGTCGTCTGTCCGGCACAACCCGTGCCTGGGTCACCGGTGCCTAATCAGGTACCGGTCAACGGCTCCACAACGGAGCTGAAGCTAGCCGCTCCTGCTACGTCCAGGTCAGCTCCAGCCAGCGGGACCAGACCGGACCAGGGGCGCTATGGGGGGTTTATTGGAGGGTGGTGGGCAAGCCCGGAGCCAGAACCGCCGCCAGGAGGTATGCCCACCCAGCCCTACCCTGTTTTGCTTTTTGAGGCGCGGTCGCAGTCCGCGCCTTTAGGGGGTACTGTCACACCCTGGCTAATGGACTCTATTTGTTGAGCCAGAGTGTGTTTGTTCTATGTGGTTATGTCTATGTTGGGGTTCTAGTTAGTCTGTTTCTATGTTTGACTGAGTGACTCCCAATCAGAGGCAACAAGTGTCAGCTGTGTGCTGGTTGTCTCTGATTGGGAGCCATATTTAACTGTCTGTGTTTCACTTTGTGTTTGTGGGTTTTTGTTCCGTGTTCGGTCAGTGTCACCGTGGACTTCACGAGTCGTGTATTTGTTTTGTTTAGTGTGCTTTTTATCGCTGTCGATAATAAAGATCACCATGTTCGTGCAACACGCTGCGTATTGGTCTACTTCGCTTCAAGACGATCGTGACAAATACAATCTAAATCTGATACCTCACTGTCTCTTTTGACTGATACTGCTTTTTAAACTGCTCTGGTCAGTCTACTCAAATATTCGTACTATACATTTTTCTCTCTTCAAGCAATATTATGATAATGTCTAATAATGATACATTCATTTATGAATAGATAAGGCAGGTTTTAGGACACTGATATATCTGAAAATGTTGAAAAAATATAATGCCACTATTTCAAATCAAATCAAATCAAAGTGTATTTGATACATACACTTGTTTAGCAGATGTTATAGCGGGTGTAGCGAAATGCTTGTGCATCTAGCTCCAACAGTGCAGTAATATCTAACAAGTAATATCTAACAATTTTACAACATATACCTAAAACACACAAAACTAGTAAGGAATGGGATTTAAGAATATATACATATATGAACAAGCAATGACAGAGCGGCATGGACTAAGATACAGTAGAATATTATAGAATAGAATGCAGTATATACATATGAGATGAGTAGTGCAAGATATGTAAACATTATTAAAGTGACTAGTGTTCCATTTCTTAAAGTGGCCAGTGATTTCAATAGGCAGCAGCAGCCTCTAATCTGCTAGTGATGGCTATTTAACAGTCTGATGGCCTTGATATAGAAGCTGTTTTTCATTCTCTCGGTCCCAGCTTTGATGCACCTGTACTGACCTCGCCTTCTGGATGATAGCGGGGTGAACAGGCTTTGGCTCGGGTGGTTGATGTCCTTGATGATCTTTTTGGCCTTCCTGTGACATCGGGTGCTGTATGTGTCTTGGAGGGCGGGTAGTTTGCCCCCGGTAATGCGTTCGGCAGAACGCACCACCCTCTGGAGAGCCCTGCGGTTGTGGGCGGTGCAGTTGCCATACCAGGCGGTGATACAGCCCGACAGGATGCTCTCAATTGTGCATCTGTAAAAGTTTGTGAGGGTTTTAGGTGCTAAGCCGAATTTCTTCAGCCTCCTGAGGTTGAAGAGGCTCTGTTGCGCCTTCTTCACCACACTGTCTGCGTGGGTGGACCATTTCAGTTTGTCGGTGATGTGTACGCCAAGGAACTTGAAGCTTTCTACCTTCTCCACTGCGGTCACGTCGATGTGGATAGGGGGGTGCACCCTCTGCTGTTTCCTGAAGTCCACGATCATCTCCTTTGTTTTGTTGATGTTGAGTGAGAGTTTATTTTTACCTGGCACCACACTCCCAGAGTCCTCACCTCCTCCCTGTAGGCGGTCTCGTCATTGTTGGTAATCAAGCCAAGTACTGTTGTGTCGTCTGCAAACTTGATGATTGAGTTGGAGGCGTGCTTGGCCACGCAGTCATGGGTGAACAGGGAGTACAGGAGGGGGCTGTGGACACACCCTTGTGGGGCACCTGTGTTGAGGATCAGTGAAGTGGAGATGTTGTTTCCTACCTTCACCACCTGGGGGCGGCCCCTCAGGAAGTCCAGGACCCAGTTGCACAGGGCGGGGTTCAGACCCAGGGCCTTGAGTTTAATGATGAGCTTGGAGGGTACTATGGTGTTGAATGCTGAGCTATAGTCAATGAACAGCATTCTTACATAGGTATTCCTCTTGTCCAGATGGGATAGGGCAGTGTGCAGTGTGATGGCGATTGCATGGTCTGTGGATCTATTGGGGCGGTAAGCAAATTGAAGTGGGTCTAGGGTGACAGGTAAGGTAGAGGTGATATGATCCTTGACTAGTCTCTCAAAGCACTTCATGATGACAGAGGTGAGTGCTACGGGGCGATAGTCATTTAGTTCAGTTACCTTTGCTTTCTTGGGCACAGGAACAATGGTGGCCATCTTGAAGCATGTGGGAACAGCAGACTGGGAAAGGGAGAGATTGAATATGTCCGTAAACACACCAGCCAGCTGGTCTGCGCATGCTCTGAGGACGCAGCTAGGGATGCCGTCTGGGCCGGCAGTCTTGCGGGGGTTAACATGCTTAAATGTCTTAATCACGTCGGCCATAGAGAAGGAGAGGTCACAGTCCTTGGTAGTGGGCCTTGTCAGTGGCACTGTGTTATCCTCAAAGCGGGCGAAGAAGGTGTTTCGCTTGTCTGGAAGCGAGACGTCGGTGTCGGTGACGTGGCTGGTTTTCCTTTTGTAGTCTGTGATTGTCTGTAGACCCTGCCACATACGTCTCATGTCTGAGCCGTTGAATTGCGACTCCACTTTGTCTCTATACTGATGTTTTGCCAGTTTAATTGCCTTGCGGAGTGAGTAGCTACACTGTTTGTATTCTGCCATATTCCCAGTCACCTTGCCATGGTTGAATGCGGTGGTCCGCGCTTTCAGATTAGCGCGAATGCTGCCATCTATCCACGGTTTCTGGTTAGGGAAGGTTTTAATATTCACAGTGGGCACAACATCACCTATACACTTCCTGATAAACTCAGTCACCGTTTCAGTGTATTCGTTCAAATTATTTCCAGAAGCTACCCGGAACATATCCCAGTCCGCGTGATCAAAACAATCTTGAAGCGTGGATTCCGATTGGTCAGACCAGCGTTGAATAGTCCTTAGCACGGGTACTTCCTGTTTGAGATTCTGCATATAGGAAGGGGGAAGCAAAATGGAGTAGTGGTCAGATTTGCCGAAAGGAGGGCGGGGGAGGGCCTTATAACCATCCCTGAAGTTCGAATAGCAATGGTCGAGGATTTCGGTAGCGCGAGTACAACAGTTGATATGTTGATAGAACTTCGGCAGCCTAGTCCTCAAATTTGCTTTGTTAAAATCCCCGGCTACAATAAATGCAGCCTCAGGATATGTGGTTTCCAGTTTGCATAAGGTCCAGTGAAGTTCTTTGAGGGCCGTCGTGGTATCGGCTTGAGGGGGGATATACACGGCCGTGACTATAACCAAATAAAATTATCTTGTGAGATAATAAGGTCGGCATTTGATTGTGAGGTATTCTAGGTCGGGTGAACAGAAGGACTTGAGTTCCTGTATGTTACTACAATTACACCATGAGTCGTTAATCATGAAACACACACCTCCGCCCTTCTGCTTCCCGGAGAGATATTTATTTTGTCGGCGCGATGAACTGAGAACCCATCTGGCTGGACCTATTTCGACAGAATATCCCAAGAGAGCAGAAAGAAATCCTTGCCCGGAGTTCATCGAGCTTGTTTATCAAAGATCGAACATTAGCGAGTAATATACTCGGAAGCGGTGGGTGGTGTACGCGCCTCCTAAGTCGAACCAGCAGGCCACTCCGAGTGCCTCTCCTCCGCCGGCGATGTTTTGGGTCAGCCGCTGGAATCAGTTCAGTTGCCCTGGGGAGAGCAAACAAAGGATCTGCTTCGGGAAAGTTGTATTCCTGGTCGTAATGCTGGTGAGTTAACGCCACTCTGATATCCAATAGTTTTTCCCGGCAAAACACTTTCTGAGCTAATAATGTAAAAAATAGTACAAAAAAAATAATTACTGCAAAGTTTCCTAAGAGCTAGTCGCGAGGCCACCATTATCGTCGGCGCCAGGTAAACAAAGCCACAAAAGACCAGCAGTGTGGTTTTAATACGATTTTACTCTTTGCAGGCTGTCAGGCTGTCTAGTCACAGAGGAAGGCTGTGCTTCTCTGGTCTCAGCTCTGAAGTCAAACCCCTCACACCTGAGAGAGCTGGACCTGAGCTACAATCACCCAGGAGACTCAGGAGTCAGACTGCTCTCTGCTGGACTGGAGGATCCACACTGCAGACTGGAGAAACTCAAGTATGTAGAGGGTTTATGTCAATGTTCATATCAGACATGTTGGAGTTATCAGGCTAGTTAAGACAAACATTCTTACCACGACTTGGACTAAGTTATATGCTGACTGTGTGTGTGTGTGTGTGTGTGTTGGTGTGTGTGTGTTTGTCCAGTGTCTGTGTGTGTGTGTGTCCAGTGTGTGTGTGTGTGTTCACACACACACTGGACAAACACACACAGGACACTCACACACACACACACACACACACACACACACTCACATACTGGACCCACACACATACACACACACACACACACTGGACAAACACACACACACACAAACACACACACACACAGGACACAAACACACATTCAGGACACACACACACAAACACACACTGGACACAAACGCACACACATACACACACACACACATTCTGGACCCACACACACACACACTGGACAAACACTAGACACACACTGGACACACACACACACACGCTGGACACACACACTGGATACACACACACACACACACTGGACAAACACACACAGGACACTCACACACACACACACGCACACACACACACACTGGACCCACACACATACACATTCACACACTGGACACACACACACACACTGGAAAAACACACACACACACACACAAACTCACACACGCACAGGACACACACACAATACAGGACACACACACACACACAAAGAAACACTCACTGGACTCAAACGCACACACACACACACACACACACACACACACACACACATTGGATCCACACACACACACACTGGACAAACACTGGACACACACTGGACAAACACACACACACACTGGACACACACACACACACACACACTGGACACACACACACACACACTAGACACACACACACACACACACAAACTGGACACACACACTGGACACAAACGCACGCAAACACGAACACACACTGCACACACACACAGGACACACACACACACACTGGACCCACACACACACACACACACACTGGACACACACACACTGGACACAAACGCACACACACACACACACACACACACACACACACACTGGACCCACAAAAACACACACTGGACACACACAATACACACACTGGACACACACACACACACTGGACACACACACACACACACACACACACACTGGATACACACACACACACTGGACAAACACACACAGGACACTCACACACACACACACGCACACACACACACACTGATCCCACACACATACACACACATACACTGGACACACACAAACACACACTGGAAAAACACACACACACACACAAACTCACACACGCACAGGACACACACACACATACAGGACACACACAAACACACTGGACACAAACGCACACACACACACACACACACACTGGACCCACACGCACACACGCTGGACAAACACTGGACACACACTGGACAAACACACACACACACTGGACACACACACTGGATACACACACACACACACACTGGACAAACACACACAGGACACTCACACACACACACACGCACACACACACACACTGGACCCACACACATACACATTCACACACTGGACACACACACACACACTGGAAAAACACACACACACACACACAAACTCACACACGCACAGGACACACACACACATACAGGACACACACACACACACACAAAGAAACACTCACTGGACTCAAACGCACACACACACACACACACACACACACACACACATTGGATCCACACACACACACACTGGACAAACACTGGACACACACTGGACAAACACACACACACACTGGACACACACACACACACACACACTGGACACACACACACACACACTAGACACACACACACACACACACAAACTGGACACACACACTGGACACAAACGCACGCAAACACGAACACACACTGCACACACACACTGGACACACACACACACACACTGGACACACAACCACACACTGGACACACACACACTGGACACAAATGCAAACACACACCAACACACAATGCACACACACACACTGGAGACACACACACATACAATGGACACTCACACACTCGACACACACACAGGACACACACACACACACTGGACACACACACACTGGACACACACACACACAGGACACACACACACACACTGGACCCACACACACACACACACACACTGGACACACACACACTGGACACAAACGCACACACACACACACACACACACACACACACACACACTGGACCCACAAAAACACACACTGGACACACACAATACACACACTGGACACACACACACACACTGGACACACACACACACACACACACACACTGGATACACACACACACACTGGACAAACACACACAGGACACTCACACACACACACACGCACACACACACACACTGATCCCACACACATACACACACATACACTGGACACACACAAACACACACTGGAAAAACACACACACACACACAAACTCACACACGCACAGGACACACACACACATACAGGACACACACAAACACACTGGACACAAACGCACACACACACACACACACACACACTGGACCCACACGCACACACGCTGGACAAACACTGGACACACACTGGACAAACACACACACACACTGGACACACACACACACACACACACACTGGACACACACACACACACTAGACACACACACACACACACACACACTGGACACACACACACTGGACACAAACGCACACAAACACGAACACACACTGCACATACACACTGGACACACACACACACACACACTGGACACACAACAACAGACTGGACACACACACACTGGACACACACGCAAACACACACCAACACACAATGCACACACACACACACTGGAGACACACACACACACACTGGACACACACACACTGGACACAAACGCACACGCACACACACACACACTGGACCCACAAACACACACACTGGACACACACACACACACTGGACAGACACACACAGGACACACACACACACACACACACACACACACACACACACACACACACACACACACTGGACCCACACACACACACACACACACACACACACACTGGACACACACTGGGCACACACACACACACACAGGACACACACACACTGGACACACACACACACTGCACACACACACACACACACACACACACACACACACACACACACACACACACACACACACAAACAGGACACACACACTCAGGACCCATACACACACACACACACACACACACACACACACACACTGCACCCACACACGCACACTCACACACACACATTGGACACACACAAACTGGAGACACAAACACACACAGGACATTCACACAAACAGGAGACACACACACACATTGGACACGCACACACTCACACACACTGTACACGCACACGCACAAACAGGACACACACACACACACAAACAGGACACACACACTCAGGACCGATACACACACACACACACACACACTGCACCCACACACGCACACTCACACACACACATTGGACACACACAAACTGGAGACACAAACACACACAGGACATTCACACAAACAGGAGACACACACACACATTGGACACACACAAACTCACACACACTGGACACACACACACACAAACAGGACACACACACACACACACACAGGAGACACACACACACACACACACACACACACACACACAAAAAGGACACACACACACAGGAGACACACACACACATTGGACACACACACATTCGACAGACACACACACAGGACACACACACACGCTGGACCCACACACACACACTGGACACACACACACTGGACACACACACACACACACTAGACACACACACACACACACACTGGACACACACACACTGGACACAAACGCACACAAACACCAACACACACTGCACATACACACTGGACACACACACATAAACACACTGGACACACAACAACAGACTGGACACACACACACAGGACACAAACGCAAACACACACCAACACACAATGCACACACACACACACACTGGAGACACACACACATACACTGGACACACACACACTCGACACACACACACACAGGACACACACACACACACTGGACACACACACATTCGACACACACACACACAGGACACACACACACGCTGGACCCACACACACACACACACACTGGACACACACACACTGGACACAAACGCACACACACACACACACACTGGACCCACAAACACACACACTGGACACACTCACACACACTGGACACACACACAGGACACACACTGGACCAACACACACACACACACACACACACACACACACACACACACTGGACACACACTGGGCACACACACACACACAGGACACACACACACTGGACAAACACACACACTGCACACATACACACACACACACATTGGACACACACACACACACACAAACAGGACACACACACTCAGGACCCATACACACACACACACACACACACACACAAACACACACTGCACCCACACACGCACACTCACACACACACATTGGACACACACAAACTGGAGACACACACACACATTGGACACACACACACACTCACACACACTGGACACACACACACACAAACAGGACACACACACACACACACAGGACACACACACACACAGTAGACACACACACACACACACACAAAAAGGACACACACACACAGGAGACACACACACACACACACACACACCACTATTTGCACTGCCCCCCCACCCCATCCTTTTTACGCTGCTGCTACTCTGTTAAGTATTTATGCATAGTCACTTTAACTCTACCCACATGTACATATTACCTCAACTACCTCAACTAGCCGGTGCCCCGCGACATTGACTCTGCACCGTTACCCCCTGTATATATAGCCTCCCTACTGTCACTTTATTTTACTTCTGCTCTTTGTTTTTCTCAACACTTTTTTTTGTTGTTGTTTTATTCTTACTTTTTTTTTTTTTTTTTTAAAATAAACGCACTGTTGGTTAAGGGCTGTAAGTAAGCATTTCACTGTAATGTCTGCACTTGTTGTATTCGGCGCATGTGACCAATAAAATTTGATTTGATTTGATTTGATACACACACACACACACAAACACTCAAAGAGGAGACACACACTGGACACACACACACACACTGGAAACACAAACACAGGACAAACACACACAGGACACACAAACAAACACAGGACACACACACAAACAGGAGACACACACACACGTTGGACACACACACACTCACACACACACTGGACACACACACACACACACAAACAGGAAACACACACACACACACTGGACACACAAACATACACACAAACAAACAGGAGACACACACACAAACTGTCACAAGCCGGGCTAGAACTCCGGTCTCAAATGTGTAGAGCTGGGGGTACTACCCCTTGCCACAGAGGAGATGTAGTAGGACCCAAATGAAACACCCCAGGCAATACTCCAGGTAAGTAGATTTAATGTTCAAAACAGGAGGCAAAACAAAACAACTCCCCGAGGGGAGAAAAACAAACAAAAGATAACTTCGAATAACTTACTAGGACTGATACGGTGGGACAAAGCAGGAGACACATAGACAGGACGCAATAACCAAGTGAGAAACAAGGGGAAAACACACAGCTAAAATACTCAAGGGGAAACAAGGCACAGGTGACATAGATAAGCTAATTAGGACACATGAGGAAAAACTAAGGCAAAGGGGAACACAGCTGACCTCTAGAGGCCAGGAGACAAACAGGGGAAGCAGGAAGCTGACAGGACCCCCTCCTCTAGGAACGACTCCTGACGTTCCTTCCAGAACACCCTGGCCCCAGGGTGCGAAAATCTCGGATCAACCCTGGGTCCAGGATGTCCCTGGCCGGAACCCAGGAGCGCTCCTCTGGCCCGTAGCCCTCCCAGTCCACCAGATACTGCAGAGAGTTCTGGACCCTCCGGGGAGTCCAGTATCCGGCGGACTGTGTAGGCTGGCTGGCCGTCTATGATCCTGGGAGGTGGCGGGGGTCTGTGTGGGGGGCAAAAGGAGAAGACAAGACAGGTTTAAGGAGTGAAACATGGAAAGTGGGGTTAACTCTAAGGGAGCGAGGCAGAACTAAACGATACGACACAGGGTTAACCTTTCTAGAAATGCGGAAAGGGCCGATGTATCTCTGGGAAAGCTTCTTGGATTCGACCCGGAGGGGCAAGTTCTTAGTGGCCAACCAAACTCTCTGACCAGCTCGGAAACTAGGGGCCGTCCGGGCGGTGGCGATTAGCCTGACTTTGGTATCTCTGGGAGGTCCGAAGGAGGGTACACCTGGCCTTCTTCCAGGTCCGCCTACAGCGTTGGACAAAGCGCTGGGCCGAGGGAACACCAACTTGCGCCTCTTCCTCTGGAAACAAAGGAGGGTTGTAACCGAACTGGCATTCGAAGGGGGACAAACCGGTGGCTGAGGACTGGAGGGTGTTGTGGGCATATTCAGCCCAAATGATATAGGTGGCCCAAGACGTGGGATTACTGGCCGCCATACACCGCAGGGTGGTCTCCAGATCCTGATTAATCCGTTCCGTTTGGCCATTAGACTCTGGATGGAATCCTGAGGATAGGCTGGCTGTGGCCCCAATAAGCCTGCAGAAGGCCCCCCAAAACCGGGACGAGAATTGGGGACCTCGGTCAGAGACCACGTCCAGGGGAATGCCAAATATCCGGAAGACATGGTTCATGAGGAGCTCCGCAGTCTCCTTAGCCGAGGGCAGCTTGGGCAGGGGAATAAACCGGGCAGCCTTAGAGAAACGGTCTACCACCACAAGGATGACGGTGTTGCCCTGGGATAGAGGAAGTCCCGTAACAAAGTCCAGAGAAAGGTGTGACCATGGCCTTCGAGGAACAGGTAAGGGATGGAGCAGTCCCTGGGGTCGCTGGCGTGTCGACTTACCCTGGTTGCACACAGGGCAGGCCTCAACATAGACCTGCACGTCCTTCTTGATGGACGGCCACCAAAACCGCCGTCGGAGGAACTCCAGTGTGCGAGCACTGCCAGGATGGCATGTCAAGGGCGACTCATGACCCCACTGCAAGACGCGGGCCCGAACCGAGAGAGGAACGTACAGGCGACCGGCAGGACCACCGCCTGGATCGGGCTCATGGGCAAGAGCTTCTCGTACCCCTCTTTCTAGTTCCCACTGAAGAGGTGCGACGATCCTAGACCTCGGAATAATCGATGCCAAGGGCTTCTCTTGTACCTCGGGAGAATAGACTCGAGACAGAGCATCCGGCTTGACGTTCTTGGTGCCAGGTCGGTAAGTCAGGATGAACTGGAATCGATTAAAGAAAAGGGACCATCGTGCTTGCCGAGGGTTCATCCGCTTAGCCTGTTGGAGATATTCCAGGTTCTTGTGGTCTGTGAGAACCTGGAAAGGGTGCTGAGCCCCCCTCAAGCCAATGGCGCCACTCTTCCAAGGCCAGTTTAACCGCAAGCAACTCTAGATCCCCCACGTGGTAGTTGCGCTCGGCCTCAGACAGGCGGCGAGACATGAAGGCACAAGGGTGTAATCTCCCATCCGCACCCCTCTGAGACAGGACGGCTCCCACCCCCACCTCTGAGGCGTCCACCTCCACCACGAAAGGTCTCTCTGGGTCAGGGGTCACCAGAATCGGAGCAGAAGTGAAGCGGCGCTTGAGATCCTCGAAGGCCCCTGCTGCTTCCGGACCCCAGTGAATCTTGGTCCCTCCTCCTTGGTAAGCGTCGTCAAGGGGGCTACCACCGAGCTGAAATTCTTAATGAACTTCCGATAGAAGTTAGAAAAGCCAATGAACCGTTGAACCTCCTTGACCGTGGCAGGTGTGGGCCAATCGTGGACCGCCTTGACCTTCTTGGGATCCATCTCTAGGTGCCCGGGAGTGACAATAAACCCGAGAAACTGAGTCTGAGAAACATGAAATTCACACTTCTCAGGCTTAACGTAGAGGTGATTGTCAAGGAGCCTCTGGAGAACCCGGCTAACATGCCCCTCATGCTCCTTCAGTGACCTCGAGAAGATGAGGATATCGTCCAGGTACACGAAGACGAACAGATTAAGCATATCCCGGAGAACATCATTAATCAGGGCTTGGAATACTGCGGGGGCATTGGTGAGCCCGAACGGCATCACCCGATATTCATAGTGTCCCGTGGGCGTGTTGAACGCCGTCTTCCATTCGTCTCCTGGCCGGATCCGCACGAGATGGTAAGCATTGCGGAGATCCAGCTTAGTAAAAATGGAAGCCCCTTGAAGCAGCTCAAAAGCAGTGGCCATGAGAGGAAGAGGGTATCGATTCGAACCGTGATCTTGTTGAGTCCCCGTAATCAATACAAGGCCTCAGACCCCCGTCTTTCTTTTCAACAAAAAGGCCCGCCCCAGCCGGGGAAGTAGAGGCATAGATGAGGCCGGCTGCCAAGGACTCCTTAATGTAGGTGTCCATAGCTGCGTGCTCGGGGAGGACAAGGAAAAGATCCGACCTCTAGGAGGGCAGCACCCAGGAGTAGATCAATGGCACAGTCATAAGTGCGATGAGGCGGTAAGGCAGTAGCCCGGGCCTTGCTGAACACTGCTTTGAACCGATGGTAAACACTGGGGACTCGGGAGACGTCAACAGACTCTTGAAACTGGGTACTAGGGGCTGAGGAACTCTGAAGCATGCAGGTGAGTTGGCAAGTGGGACCCCAGCTAAGAATGGTGCCAGTAGGCCAGTCGATCTGGGGATTATGTCTGCATAGCCAAGGGTGACCCAGGATAATAGGATACACGGGAGAGTCAATGAGATAGAAGGTCTCCTCCTGCTGGTGTTGAGAGATGGTAAGTCGCAGGGACTGAGTCGCCTCAGTAACTTTTCCTGGTTCCAGAGGTCTGCCATCTAAGGCTGTAACTGCCTGGGGTTGAGGAAGTAGTTGGGTAGGGATCTTAAGTTCTTTAGCCAAGGTTACATCCATAAAATCACCTGCGGCACCGGAATCGATCATAGCCTGGACCCGATGCTGGTGGCCCTCCCAGGACAGAGTGGCTGGAATAGCTAGGACCGCGTTAGTAGGAGGAGCTCTAATTTTCCCCATCACAACCCTCCTGTAGCTGGGCGGGGACAGGCGTTTCCCAGCTCGGGGCAAGTGGAGCGGAAGTGGCCGGCAACCCCGCAGTAGAGGCACCGACGCTCCCTCATGCGACGTTCCCTTTCGTTGGAAGAAAGCCTGGAACGGCCTAACTGCATGCTCTCCGGGAATCCTGGGGCAGTTCAGGAGCCGGGGCAGCTCTGAATGACGGAATCCAAACAGGAGAAACAGAGCTGCTCAGAGGAACTTGGGACTGAGACACCTGACGGCGAGCCGTTCTCCGCTCTCTTAGACGATTGTCCAGGCGGATGGCCAAGGCTATGAGGGACTCGAGATCTTCAGCTGGTTCACGGGTGGCTAACTCATCTTGAAGGGGCTCAGATAACCCTCCCTGAAAGCAGACCCTCAGCGCTTCATCATTCCATCCGCTCCTTGCTGCTATGGTTCGGAACTCAATGGCAAAATCTGCCGTGCTTCGGGGCCCTGACGGAGAGACAGTAGGCGCTGGAAGCCTCCCGCCCACTGACAGGATGATCGAACACCCGCTTGAACTCTTCTACAAATGCAGCGTGGGAGTCACAACAGGCCTCCTGGGACTGCCACACCGCAGAGGCCCAGGCGAGCGCCTTGTCTGAAAGAAGGGTAATGAGGTAGGCAATCTTGGAACGGTCTGTGGGAAAACTTGAGGGTTGGAGCTCGAAGGTGAGGGAGCATTGGGTGAGGAAACCCTGACAAGAGCTTGGATCCCCAGAAAAGGGCTTGGGAGGTGGTAGTCGGGGCTCCGCCAACCGAGAAGGCCTGTCGTCACTGGGAGGTGACCGGGGGGAAGGGGGAGAACCAAGGAGGCGTTCAAAGAGCTGGTGAAGGGAACTCATCATTTCGGCCAGGAGTTGAGAATGTCTAGCCATCAGCTCCTCTTGTCGGCTGAGAACGGCTTCATGGCGCTGGAAAGAAGCCTCATGTCGAATGATCACCGCCAACAGGTCCTGGGAACTGAGTGTTTCTGGGTCCATGATAGACTTGGTTATTCTGTCACAAGCCGGGCTAGAACTCCGGTCTCAAATGTGTAGAGCTGGGGTACTACCCCTTGCCACAGAGGAGATGTAGTAGGACCCAAATGAAACACCCCAGGCAATACTCCAGGTAAGTAGATTTAATGTTCAAAACAGGAGGCAAAACAAAACAACTCCCCGAGGGGAGAAAAACAAACAAAAGATAACTCGAATAACTTACTAGGACTGATACGGTGGGACAAAGCAGGAGACACATAGACAGGACGCAATAACCAAGTGAGAAACAAGGGGAAAACACACAGCTAAAATACTCAAGGGGAAACAAGGCACAGGTGACATAGATAAGCTAATTAGGACACATGAGGAAAAACTAAGGCAAAGGGGAACACAGCTGACCTCTAGAGGCCAGGAGACAAACAGGGGAAGCAGGAAGCTGACACAAACAGGGCACACACACAGGAGACACACACACAAACTGGACACACACACACACTGGACACACACACACAGGACACACACACAGGACACGCACACTGGACACACACACACACTGGACACACACACACACACTGGACACACACACACAGGACACACAGACTGGACACACACTGGACACACACACACACACACAGACACACACACACAAACTGGACACACACACACACACTGAACACACACACACACTGGACATACACACACTGGACACAAACGCACACACACACACACACACACTGGACCCACAAAAACACACACTGGACACACACAGATACACACACTGGACACACACACACTGGACACACACACACACACACACACACACAGGACACACTGGACACACACAATGGACACACACACACACACTGGACACACACACACACAAGTCACACACACTAGACACACACACACTGGACACACACACAGACAAACATTCTTACCATCGCTTGGACAAAGTTATATGCTGACCGTGTGTTTGTGTGTGTGTGTGTGTGTGTGTGTGTGTGTGTGTGTGTGTGTGTGTGTGTGTGTGTGTGTGTGTGTGTGTGTGTGTGTGTGTGTGTGTGTGTGTGTGTGTGTGTGTGTGTGTGTGTGTGTGTGTGTGTGTGTGTGTGTGTGTGTGTGTGTGTGAGTTCACGTGTATCCCTCAATGACTGTCTGTTCTTCTGCTTACCGCTACAGTGTGGAACATGGTGGAGAGAACACAATGAAACCTGGACTTCGAAAATGTGAGTGTTGACTGCTGTGAAGAATATGACTAAGAATAAGTCTTAATTCAAGTGAAGTCAAAGTCAAAGACCACCATCATTACATACTTGGTCATATTAAATAGATGCTGTAGTTCTACAGAAGCACAAATCAGGGACACCAAAGTTTAAAAAGAGTTGCTTTGACAATGTGTGTGTCTGTGTATGTGTGTGGCGTCTTCGTGTTACGTTAGAAATGTGTGTGTGTGTCCAGTGTGTGTGTGTGTCCAGTGTGTGTGTGTGTGTGTTCAGGATGTGTGTGTGTGTGTGTGTGTGTGTGTGTGTGTGTGTGTATTTTTCATGATTGCATGCATACAGGTGTGTGTGTTTGTGTTCAGGATATGTGTGTGTGTGTGTGTGTGTGTTCAGGATGTGTGTGTTTGTGTGTGTGTGTGTGTTCAGGATGTGTGTGTGTGTGTGTGTGTGTGTAATTAATGGGAATAAGGTTGTTTTATATTACCATACAGTATAACATATGATCATTCAACAAGTCTCAATTTACCTTAACTTCTCCTTTTGATACCTAGAAACATCTCCATTAAATGAATTAGTGAAAAGTGAGTTAACGTTCTAATGTGAATGATGATGATTTCTAATATTGTGTCTGGTTTCATCCATCAGATGTCTGTGATCTCACACTGGACCTAAACACAGTAAACAGACTCCTCTCTCTGTCTGAGGAGAACAGAAAGGTGACATGGAGGAGAGAGAAGCAGCCGTATCCTGATCACACAGAGAGATTTGATTACCATGAACAGGTGCTGTGTAGAGAGGGTCTGACTGGGCGCTGTTACTGGGAGGTAGAGTGGAGTGGGAGTTGGGCTGTAATAGGAGTTACATATAAAGGAATCAGCAGGAGAGGAGAGGGTGATGACTGTCTGATTGGATGGAATGACAAGTCCTGGTGTCTGAACTGCTCTGACAACAGTTACTTTGCCTGGCACAATAATAACCCCACTACCATAGACGTCCCCTCCTCCAGCTCCCACAGAGTAGGAGTGTATCTGGACTGGCCAGCCGGCACTCTGTCTTTCTACAGAGTCTCCTCTGACACACTGACCCACCTGTACACATTCTACACCACATTCACTGAGCCCCTCTATCCAGGGTTTAGGGTTCATCATGATGTTGACTCCTCAGTATCCCTGTAAATAATAACCATGGTAACACTGGACACACACACACACACACACACTGGACACACACACACACACATACACTGGACACACACACATACACACTGGACACACACACACTGAACACACACACACTGGACACACACACATTGGACATACACACACACACATACACTGGACACACACACACATACACACTGGACACACACACACTGGACACACACACACACACAGTGGACACACACACACTGGACACACACAAACTGGACACACACACACACACACACACACACACACACTGGACACACACACACACACACTGAACACACACACACACACACACACACACTGGACACACACACACACACACACAAACTGGACACACACACACATTCAAACAGTGGACACACACGAACTGGACACACACACACACACTGGACACACTGGACACACACACACACACACACACACACACACACTGGACACACACAAACTGGACACACACACTGGACAAACACACACACACACACACACACACAATCTGGACACACACACACTGGACACACACACACACACACTGGACACACATACTGGACACACACAATGGACACACACACTGGACACACACAATGGACACACACAAACACACTGGACACACACACGCACACTGGACCCACAAACACACACACACACACACACAAACACACAGTAAGTGTTTGGGCGCTAAGCCTATGTATAAATGTTTATTTAAATGGTGTAGTATGAAAAATGTAAGCACTCACTAACTGTAAGTCGCTCTGGATAAGAGCGTCTGTTAAATGACTCAAATGTATATGTAAAAAACACAAATCCACACACACACTGGACACACACACACACTGGACACACACACACACTGGACTTAATAAACATGGTTTCCAACAAACAAATGTTTCCAGTCGGAGCTCGTTTTTTCCCCATTTCCCAGTTGTCTTGAACTCATTAAAGTCGGAAGTCTGAGATTTCCCAGCTCCGAGTTTCCAGTTGTTTTGAACACGGCATTAATAAAGATTATGCCAGTGTCTCCAGTCAAGTAAAATTACGTGGAGTTGCATGAAATGCGTTTCTAAAAGGCCAAACATTTCCAGGACCCTAGGCCACACGTTCTTTTCCCCACGTGTGCAACTTCTGTAAGTGACTCTACTCTACTGCTCTATGCCACTATGCAAATGTGATGATATGCATGCAATGCTTTTCTGTCATGAAGAGTACATGTTCAACTTAATAAACATGTTTTCCCATCTCAAGAGGTCAAATATATTTTTTTGTATATATAGTGTCTATGAAGTGCCAAATAAAGTAACATGGTTGACCATAACAGGGTTGACGATTTCATGTTAAATCGGCCATAAATCCTGTTGTTGTTGTTGTTCTTCTTCTTTCATGGAATTATTTAAAAAACACTATTCACATGTATGACGGATGCATATTTTGCATATATTTACAGATAAAATGACACTTACAATAAAAACGACACAAGATATCAAAAAAACCACGGTAAAAGTCTGACTATAAGACCTAAGAACCTGTGTGTGGAATAATGTTAATGTACGTCCTCTGAAGACTGAGAAAAATGAATTGTCACACGGGGAATATGTCATTTAGAGAACATGGCTGATAAAGATAGGCTAATGCAATTAAAATGTACTTTCCATAAATATGACCATTTATGTCACATTCATTAATCTATTTTTCATATATCACTTCTAAACTGACAAATAAACATCAAATATACCTTTTACAAATACCTCAGCATGTTTAATACATTTGTTTCAAGCAATAGAGCATATGCTTTGAATACTGGTCTGTAGGGCAAATATGCAGTTTAGGGCAAATTCTCATATCACTTTGTACAATGGCTTGTGTATGGCTGTTGAAATGTGCAGAACAGTAATCAGTTATGCCTGCCCCATATGTACGGCCCTCTTTGAGTTGTTGCTGGTGCTGCTTTACTTTCTTGACTGTGTCATGTGACCTGCTCCTACCCTTGTCACACTCCATTGAAGCAGCATCAGCTCTCACAACTCCTCTCTGATTGCTTCCAGTGTCACCAAAGTGCTGTCAATACACAATTTGTCCATCACATTTGATATAGCTGTGGCTCCCTCATTGAACGTGGCTACTGCCATGCTGGCAATGCGGCATTTGCCCAAGAAGACAGTTTTGGGGCATCGCAACCATATTAGAGTTCAGACATTCATTTGCATTCTGGGTTCCTCCGTGCTACATTCCTTTGAGGACGTTATCATTTGACATCCTATGATATACAAGTACCATTTTCTGTGCATCCTCTCAATTAAAGAATGTATGGCCTCCATGTTTTTTGTGACTGGGTGGATCTTCACCAATTTCTAGGGCTGGCTGGTACCAGCACCAATGTACACACCTATCCCATAGTTGGAAGTGAATCCTCTCTTGTGCCAAGAGCCATTGTCGTGTATTAGGAACACCATGAAAGGATCCATGAATGTCTATGATGTCATCCTCATCCTCCTTCAGCAACTCTGCCATGTCTGGGTCTATATCTGCATATTCTAATTAGCTTTGCAGCACTCCCCATTGGCTGTTGCCCTCTCTGAATCTCTGCTACTAAAGTGGGAGGAAAAAGTACTTATTATGATGTCTGTCGACATTACAGTCATAACTGCGGGACTAAATATCAGCATGTTACCCTATGTACATATTAGCATATCAGCATGCATTTCCTTTATGTAAAGCTAATTTCTCAGTAATCACAGTTGTCTACTAAATATTATTCATACACAGCAAGTCACCTGACAATAATGGGCTACTCTCCCTTTTTATTGACCTGTCACTCTCCTGCCATGTCTCTGATATGAGCTGAGACTCAAGGAAGGAATCCCTAGGACTTTGTTTATTTTCTTTAGAGCTGCATAACCAAGTCCAAGTTCGTGTGCTAGAAGAACCATCCTCACATTTATATCAAATGCCACATCTCCCCTGGAGCACTCCTGCAGCCTGGAGGAAGTGTAAACACTCCTCCTAAATGCATCACGGTCATCTTCACAGTGTGCACATTCTATCATGACAGAATTACAGAATCCCTGGTTGGTGGGGTCTATGGTGATTTTCAGTCCAGTGTTTAGACACTTAGGGCAAATCAAATCATGTACAAGTTGGTTTCTTTGTGACATGTGGAATAAAAGCCACTGTTGGCTGTCTGTCTGTCTGCTGTCTGGTTGATCGCTGCTAGCTGTCATCTTCATCTCAACTAATGTGCGTCTCGACGCGCTGCTGCCGGCTTCCTCCTTTTCCTCCTCTCCCTGTACTGCCACTGCCTGGATCGGCTGATCAGGCTCATGTTTTCTTTCATTCACTGCTTTTCTCGCAATGGCTAACTGAGATCGCCTATTTTTTATTCACATACTGTAGGTATATTCTTCGAGATTTTCTCATTTTGTCTCTCTTTACGTGGATTCCTCGAGGGAGATATTTTCAAACGAGGAAGCGCTGTGCGGCACGTGAGGCCTTTTAACCAATCAGGTTGCCGGAAAGTGCCATTAAATGTCAGTAACCAATCGGATGTCAGTAAATGCCTCCTCTTTCAGTACAACGTCACAAAGGATATAGCCATGTATGGACTAGTAACGATCTGCTCCGGAAAACAAGCTGTTGAATTATACAGTGGGGGAAAAAAGTATTTAGTCAGCCACCAATTGTGCATGTTCTCCCACTTAAAAAGATGAGAGAGGCCTGTATTTTTCATCATGGGTACACGTCAACTATGACAGACAAATTTAGGAAAAAAAATCCAGAAAATCACATTGTAGGATTTTGTATGAATTTATTTGCAAATTATGGTGGAAAATAAGTATTTGGTCACCTACAAACAAGCAAGATTTCTGGCTCTCACAGACCTGTAACTTCTTCTTTAAGAGGCTCCTCTGTCCTCCACTCATTACCTCTATTAATGGCACCTGTTTGAACTTGTTATCAGTATAAAAGACACCTGTCCACAACCTCAAACAGTCACACTCCAAACTCCACTATGGCCAAGACCAAAGAGCTGTCAAAGGACACCAGAAACAAAATTGTAGACCTGCACCAGGCTGGGAAGACTGAATCTGCAATAGCTAAGCAGCTTGGTTTGAAGAAATCAACTGTGGGAGCAATTATTAGGAAATGGAAGACATACAAGACCACTGATAATCTCCCTTGATCTGGGGCTCCACGCAAGATCTCACCCCGTGGGGTCAAAATGATCACAAGAACGGTGAGCAAAAATCCCAGAACCACACGGCGGGACCTAGTGAATGACCTGCAGAGAGCTGGGACCAAAGTAACAAAGCCTACCATCAGTAACACACTACACCGCCAGAGACTCAAATCCTGCAGTGCCAGACGTGTCCCCCTTCTTAAGCCAGTACATGTCCAGGCCCGTCTGAAGTTTGCTAGAGTGCATTTGGATGATCCAGAAGAGGATTGGGAGAATGTCATATGGTCAGATGAAACCAAAATAGAACTTTTTGGTAAAAACTCAACCTCGTCGTGTTTGGAGGACAAAGAATGCTGAGTTGCATCCAAAGAACACCATACCTACTGTGAAGCATGGGGGTGTAAACATCATGCTTTGGGGCTGTTTTTCTGCAAAGGGACCAGGACGACTGATCCGTGTAAAGGAAAGAATGAATGGGGCCATGTATCGTGAGATTTTGAGTGAAAACCTCCTTCCATCAGCAAGGGCACTGAAGATGAAACGTGGCTGGGTCTTTCAGCATGACAATGATCCCAAACACACCGCCCGGGCAACGAAGGAGTGGCTTCGTAAGAAGCATTTTAAGGTCCTGGAGTGGCCTAGCCAGTCTCCAGATCTCAACCCCATAGAAAATCTTTGGAGAGAGTTGAAAGTCCGTGTTGCCCAGTGACAGCCCCAAAACATCACTGCTCTAGAGGAGATCTGCATGGAGGAATGGGCCAAAATACCAGCAACAGTGTGTGAAAACCTGGTGAAGACTTACAGAAAACGTTTGACCTGTGTCATTGCCAACAAAGGGTATATAACAAAGTATTGAGAAACTTTTGTTATTGACCAAATACTTATTTTCCACCATAATTTGCAAATAAATTCATAAAAAATCCTACAATGTGATTTTCTGGATTTCTTTCCTCATTTTATCTGTCATAGTTGACGTGTACCTATGATGAAAATTACAGGCCTCTCTCATCTTTTTAAGTGGGAGAACTTGCACAATTGGTGGCTGACTAAATACTTTTTTTCACCACTGTATATGATTCAACATGGAGAGTTAGAAAAATAGCGGTTGAAGTTCTACATGAAACATGCTAACAAAAACAACATTTATGCTAGGTGTAGTTGATGGAGTTGGGATAAAATGATACAAATCAAGTATTTATATACATTATTGCTGATGTAATTGTACATTTTATGAAAGTATGGAAGTTATAGTTCCAAAATATCCCAAAATCTGAACATTGACAGATGGAAGCAAAATCAATTTTTTTTGCCTGTGGTGCCTGGCCTTAATATTTTACAATTGGTTTCAATTTATAATGTCCGATTATCAAATGGGCATGAACAGGGTCAGGGGAACAGCTCGACTAGTGAATGGAGGCTGCTTTCCAGCCTGTTCGTTTTTAGTTTTTCAATCATATGCTGTGTATACTCTGGTTATTTCACTCCAAAAATCCACCACTGTTTGAGGAGCATGTGTAACCGGTGTGATAGCTAGTTAGCGGTGCGCACTAGTAGTGTTTCAATCGGTGACGTCACTCGCTCTGAGACCTTGAAGTAGTTGTTTTTCCTTGCTCTGCAAGGGCCGTGGCTTTTGTGGAGGGAAGGGTAACGGTGCTTCGAGGGTGACTGTTGATAATGTGTGCAGATGGTCCCTGGTTCAAGCCCAGGTAGGGGCGAGGAGAGGGACGGAAGCAACACTGTTACACATGCAGCCTCTCGCTGCGCGACAGGTGATATTCCGCCAAACTCTGTATGCCATGAGCTCTCCAACCCTGTTCCTGCAGCTACCCAGTGCTTCATTTGGGAAACCAGGTGGAATCTGTTTTGGATCATCAATAGTAACATGTTTTCACAAGGTAACATATTTCACTAAACTGTTGACAGCCCTTCTCTCTGCACACTCGAAAAATGAATGAAGGATAGAGGGGAGGAGATTTAAACGCACAATGGTGAGATATTCTGTAGCTAAAGGTAATATGTCTGTCTATTAATTATGAACATATTTGTTTTCTTCCTATTACTAGACTATTTTAAAAACAAATTATGTAAACCAGAAGGCTAACTCTGTAAGCTGCCCTGCACAATCAATGAACCAACAGCATCGCCTAGGCCTATATGTTCTCTCCCAGACTCATGGATAGGAAGTGTGGAGCTTAACATAAGGTAACCAGTCCATCCAGTATGTATAATAATACAGTCATCACTCAAAGGCCATTACTAGAATATGTTTAATTGTGGAGTCTAGACTAGACCAATTATGTACCGAAGACATCTTAAATATTTTTTCTGTTTTTAATGTTTTTCTGCCGTGCGTAATATGCGGTAGGCTATGTATTGTATAATGGCAAAATCATTATTTTATTCCGAGTTTTTTTCGGGCTTGGGCTCATATGTAGTCCCCTGTAGCTCAGTTTGTAGAGCATGGCGTTTGCAACGCCAGGGTTGTGGGTTCGTTTCCCACGTGGGGCCAGTATGAAAATGTATGCACTCATTAACTGTAAGTTGCTCTGGATAAGAGCATCTGCTAAATGACTAAAATGTAAATGTATGTATATACATAAACTCTAATATACAACATCCACAACGACCATGTTTTTCAACCTGTTGAACTTCTTTCTTCAAATGGATCAATCACAGTGATGTGAGTTCTAAAAGCACAATACTGTTTGATAATAAGTGTTTGATGTGATTTTTGTTGTTGTGTGTGTGTGTGTGTGTGTGTGTGTGTGTGTACATGTGTGTGTGTGAGAGAGAGTGTTTGTGAACTATGGGATTCTTTAATCAGTTTGGCTCATTGGACAGGTCAGAGTCTATGTTTGAAGTTGTTGAGTGGTTTTCGGCAATACACTGTAGATGAATGTGCTCAAGAGTAGAGAGTGTTCCAGAGTAGAGAGTGTTCCAGAGTAGAGAGTGTTCCAGAGTAGACAGTGTTCCAGAGTAGAGAGTGTTCCAGAGTAGAGAGTGTTCCAGAGTAGAGAATGTTCCAGAGTAGAGAGTGTTCCAGATTAGAGAGTGTTCCAGAGTAGACAGTGTTCCAGAGTAGAGAGTGTTCCAGAGTAGACAGTGTTCCAGAGTAGAGAGTGTTCCAGAGTAGAGAGTGTTTCAGAGTAGAGAGTGTTCCTGAGTAGAGAGTATTCCAGAGTAGAGAGTGTTCCTGAGTAGAGAGTGTTCCAGAGTAGAGAGTGCTCCAGAGTAGAGAGTGTTCCAGAGTAGAGAGTGTTCCAGAGTAGAGATTGTTCCAGAGTAGAGATTGTTCCAGAGTAGAGAGTGTTCCAGAGTAGAGTATGTTCCAGAGTAGAGAGTGTTCCAGAGTAGAGAGTGTTCCAGAGTAGAGAGTGTTCCTGAGTAGAAAGTGTTCCATGGTAGAGAATGTTCCAGAGTAGAGAGTGTTCCCGTACTGGCTTTGTCTTCAAATCCTAGAAAAGCCCCTGGACAGGCCTCAATCCAGTCACAGCCACAACCGCCACCACCGACTACCACTATTGCTACCTCTGGTAGAGAGGAACTTCTACCCCTGGAGAGAGAGGTGTTGCTACCCCTGGGGAGAGAGGAACGTCTACCCCTGGAGAGAGAGGAGTTGCCACCCCTGGAGAGAGAGGAATTGCTACCCCTGGGGAGAGAGGAACTTCTACCCCTGGAGAGAGAGGAGTTGCTACCCCTGGGGAGAGAGGAGTTGCTACCCCATGGGGAGAGAGGAGCTGCTACCCCTGGGGAGAGAGGAGTTGCTACCACTGGGGAGAGAGGAGCTGCTACCCCATGGGGAGAGAGGAAGTTCTACCCCTGGAGAGAGAGGAGTTGCTACCCCTGGGGAGAGAGGAATTGCTACCCCTGGGGAGAGAGGAGCTGCTACCCCATGGGGAGAGAGGAGCTGCTACCCCTGGGAGAGAGGAGCTGCTACCCCTGGGGAGAGAGGAATTGCTACCCCTGGGGAGAGAGGAGCTGCTACCCCTGGGGAGAGTGGAGCTGCTACCCCTGGGGAAAGAGGAGCTGCAACCCCTGGGGAGAGAGGAGCTTCAACCTTGGGGAGAAAGGAGCTGCTACCCCTGGGGAAAGAGGAGCTTCAACCTTGGGGAGAGAAGAGCTGCAATTAGGAGAAACTGCGACCCTGCTCGGGAAGCGCTGAACGATTGCTGAGTGTTGGGGCATGTTTTGCAGGAACTTCAGTGACGAAGACTGCTCAACTTGCTGATGTTTCACAATATGCCATGGCCGTCTCAGTAACCAGGTCCCAACCCTATTGAACACGTTGGGAGATTCTGGAAAGTTGTAGAATGTATGCCAAGGCACATTGTAAGAGCTATAAGGAGAGAGGGAGTGGAGAACAGGTAGAACCTGATATGTAAATGAGTTGAGCAACCAAAAGTAACTTTGGACGACCAAATTATTATTCTCTGCTTCTGTTGAGAGAGATATAAAAGGTAAGACGACGATTGTTATGTGTATTCATATAGTTGATGATATTGTTAAGTGTATTAATATAGTTGATTATATTGTTATGTGTATTCATATAGTTGATGATATTGTTATGTGTAATAATATAGTTGATGATATTGTTATGTGTATTCATATAGTTGATGATCACCCATGTCCTCCTGAGTGGCGCAGTGGTCTAAGGCACTGCATTGCAGTGCTAGCTGTGCCACTAGAGATCCTGGTTCGAATCCAGGCTCTGTTGTAGCCGGCCGTGACTGGGAGACCCATGGGGCGGCGCCCAATTGGCCTAGGGTAGGGGAGGGAATGGCCGGCAGGGATGTAGCTCAGTTGGTAGAGCATGGTGTTTGCAACGCCCGGGTTGTGAGTTCGATTCCCACGGCGGTATGGAAAAAAAAATAATGTAAGTCGCTCTGGATAAGAGCGTCTGCTAAAATGTAATGATATTGTTATGTGTATTCATATAGTTGATGATATTTTTATGTGTATTAATATAGTTGATGACATTGTTATGTGTATTAATATAGTTGATGATATTGTTATGTTTATTCCTATAGTTGATGATATTGTTATGTGTATTCCTATAGTTGATGAATATTTTGGTGGACAGAGTGTTATAACAGGTCTACTCTCCTTAACACGTTTTCAATATAAATTAGATGCGGGATGTGAATTCGTTCTGTGCCCATTTGTGTGCCGCATGGGTGATCACTCCTACAGTATCTAGAATCTAAAAGGGTTCTTTGGCTGTCCCCATATG
The DNA here is from genome assembly GCF_020615455.1 of Coregonus clupeaformis. Lineage (NCBI taxonomy): Eukaryota > Metazoa > Chordata > Actinopteri > Salmoniformes > Salmonidae > Coregonus > Coregonus clupeaformis. The sequence goes on along the minus strand of NC_059198.1, from coordinate 44,602,679 downwards.
AGAACCCTTTGTAGAACCCTTTTTGGTACTAGGTAGAATCCTTTCCACAGAGGGTCCTACATGGAAACCAGAAGGGTTCTACCTGGAACCCAAAAGCGTTCTCCTATAGGGACAGCCGGAGGACCCTTTTGGAACTCTTTTTTCTAAGAGTGTACTGTATCATAGGTCTATAGACTTGTCTTCTCAAAACAGGCTTAAAACACAACAAGCAACAAACAAAAATTTTCCCTTTCTAATCTACTGTTAACTCTTTTCACTCAGGAAGGTAATTTGTGTGAAAGAGAGACTAATAAATATTGTGGAAAGACTAACAACAACTTACACTTCCTCAAAACAGGTTGTGTGTGTTCATTAGTGCCCACCGTAGCAAAATGTTTGGCAACAGAAACCGTTTAGGTCACGTTGTACAGCGTTTGGAGTAAACTGTTTATGCAACATTTTTAAAACTGTTGGCTGCGGAGTAAACTAATGAATACGACCCAGGTAGTAGCCTACAACTCGGCTGTTGATGCCTGCCTGATGCTGAAACCTGAACTTAGCCTGAGGGGTGTACTATGATGCAAGCTAGATATACTGGTTTTCTAAAGCTAGCTTCAGTTAGCTTCACATTCCAGCTGAGGCCTCATCCATTAGAATATACAGAGCGCTAGTCATCAGGAAGGTGCTCTCTCAGCAGAACAGTAGATATCTCATTGACTTGACATGGTCTGGTTGTGAATTCAGGCTACAAGGTGAGAATCCTGCCAGGAATGATTGTAAAGTGTGTAGAGAAATTAAATGTATGGTGTAATTTTAGTACAGTGAATGTATGTAAAACACTCAGACCTAACAGTCTACTTCTACTGAGACAGGTTTGTGTCAGTCTAATCATACAAAATGGCGCTAACTGAACATGGGCAAGTTAAATTCAATATATCAATATTCATATATTATAGTTCTACATTTAACATTTCATATGATAAATGTAATTGTATCATAGTTCCACTATAGTGTAGCGATCTTCGCTATATGAGCCACGTCACAATGCCAACCAAGTAACCCAATTGGCGCCAGTGGCGCGATGTGTAGGTTGTTTGCCTTTTTACATTTGCATAGAGCTATAAGAGAATGAACAGTGGATATACAAATATACAGTACAGAGGGTATACATATTCAGTACCAGTATAAATATATCTAAGAGAGATGAACAGAGTGCTAATGCAGTATAGTTCAGTTATTTAGTGTACAGTTCAGAGATGGCTTGATGTGGTGTGCAGCATAGAGTGTATAGTTCTTTAGTCTCTATGGGCCAGATGGTAGTGTACAGTTCAGAGATGGCTTGATGTGGTGTGCAGCATAGAGTGTATAGTCCTTTAGTCTCTATGGACCAGATGGTAGTGTACAGTTCAGAGATGGCTTGATGTGGTGTGCAGCATAGAGTGTATAGTCCTTTAGTCTCTATGGACCAGATGGTAGTGTACAGTTCAGAGATGGCTTGATGTGGTGTGCAGCATAGAGTGTATAGTCCTCTAGTCTCTATGGGCCAGATGGCCAGATGGCGAGGGCCACAGCATGGGGAAATAAATTGTTCAGATGGGGGTCTATAACATCCAATCACATAGGTTTACAGCAGGAAGGATTACTTTTATACTTTCCCAGGTATTCCTTAAAGAGGTAGGGTTTCAAGTGTCTCCGGAAGGTGGTCAGTGACTCCGCTGTCCTGGCGTCGTGAGGGAGCTTGTTCCACCTTTGGGGTGCCAGAGCAGCAAACAGTTTTGACTGGGCTGAGCGGGAACTGTGCTTCAGCAGAGGTAGGGGGACCAGCAGGCCAGAGGTGGATGAACGCAATGTCCTCGTTTGGGTGTAGGGACTGATCAGAGCCTGAAGGTAAGGAGGTGCCGTTCCCCTCACAGCTCCATAGGCAAGCACCATGGTCTTGTAGCAGATGCGAGCTTCAACTGGAAGCCAGTGGAGTGTGCGGAGGAGCGGGGTGACATGAGAGAACTTGGGAAGGTTGAACACCAGACGGGCTGCATCATTCTGGATGAGTTGTAGGGGTTTAATGGCACAGGCAGGGAGCCCAGCCAACAGCGAGTTGCAGTAATCCAGACGGGAGATGACAAGTGCCTGGATTAGGACCTGTGCCGCTTCCTGTGTAAGGTAGGTGTCGTACTCTGCGAATGTTGTAGAGCATGAACCTACAGGATCGGGTCACCGCTTTGATGTTAGCAGAGAACGACAGGGTGTTGTCCAGGGTCACGCCAAGGTTCTTTGCACTCTGGGAGGAGGACACAATGGAGTTGTCAACCGTGATGGCGAGATCATGGAGTGGGCAGTCCTTCCCTGGGAGGAAGAGCAGCTCTGTCTTGCCGAGGTTCAGCTTGAGGTGGTGATCCGACATCCACACTGATATGTCTGCCAGACATGCAGAGATGCGATTCGCCACCTGGTTATCAGAAGGGGGAAAGGAGAGGATTAATTGTGTGTCGTCTGCGTAGCAATGATAGGAGAGTCCATGTGAGGATATGACAGAGCCAAGTGACTTGGTGTATAGAGAGAATAGAAGAGGGCCTAGAACTGAGCCCTGGGGGACACCAGTGGTGAGAGAATGTGGTGCGGAGACAGATTCTCGCCATGCCACCTGGTAGGAGTGACCAGTCAGGTAGGACGCAATCCAAGAGTGAGCCGCGCCGGAGATGCCCAACTCGGAGAGGGTGGAGAGGAGGATCTGATGGTTCACAGAATCAAAGGCAGCAGATAGGTCTACAAGGATGAGAGCAGAGGAGAGAGAGTTAGCTTTAGCAGTGCGGAGAGCCTCCGTGACACAGAGAAGAGCAGTCTCAGTTGAATGTCCAGTCTTGAAACCTGACTGGTTTGGATCGAGTTGGCTATAGACGGCACGCTCAAGAGTTTTGGAGAGAAAAGAAAGAAGGGATACTGGTCTGTAGTTGTTGACATCGGAGGGATCGAGTGTAGGTTTTTTGAGGAGGGGTGCAACTCTCACTTTCTTGAAGATGGAAGTGACATAGCCAGCGGACAAGGATGAGTTGATGAGCGAGGTGAGGTAAGGGAGAAGGTCTCCGGAAATGGTCTGGAGAAGAGAGGAGGGGATAGGGTCAAGCGGGCAGGTTGTTGGGCGGCCGGCCGTCACAAGTCGCAAGATTTCATCTGGAGAGAGAGGGGAGAAAGAAGTCAAAGCATAGGGTAGGGCAGTGTGAGCAGGACCAGCGGTGTCATTTGACTTAATAAATGAGGATCGGATGTCGTCAACCTTCTTTTCAAAATGGTTGACGAAGTCATCCACAGAGAGGGAGGAGGGAGGGGGAGGAGGAGGAGGATTCAGCACGGAGGAGAAGGTGGCAAAGAGCTTCCTAGGGTTAGAGGCAGAGGCTTGAAATTTAGAGTGGTAGAAAGTGGCTTTAGCAGCAGAAACGGAGGAAGAGAATGTAGAGAGGAGGGAGTGGAAAGATGCCAGGTCCGCAGGGAGTCTAGTTTTCCTCCATTTCCATTTAGAAGTCACATTAGAAGTCAGTTAAATGTGTTGATTTGAAGGAAAGTCGGGCAGACTCTGGTAAGTCTAGGCTACATAGAACTATTATATTCGAAAGTTAGGTCGTTTACAGACATTCAATAGTCAGAGTAGGTTTGATATATGATCACTTATCATGCTGACCAACCTGATGGTCTCTGTTGGAAATGTGAAACATATCATGCCTAGGCTACATGCTCTGTCCTGCTACTGGTAGGCCTATAACATTATGGAAACTGATCTGAACAGGTTTAGGCTGGTCATCTAGGATATGTAGGCTATAGCTGAGGTATAGACCTCCATCTGCATATCACTAACAAACCGCTATTATGTATTATAACCTAGCCTACTGTCACGATCGTCGGGAACAGAGGACCAAGGCGCAGCGTGGAATGCGAACATATTTATTAAATAATGATCACACGAACAAAACGATAACGTGACGTCCCTGGTTACATACACCAACCAACACGGAACAAGAAACCACACCAAATGAATGCCTAACGGCTACCTAAGTATGGCTCCCAATCAGAGACAACGAGCTACAGCCGTCTCTGATTGGGAGCCACCCTGGCCAACATAGAATTACAAAACCTAGAAATTAACACCCTGGCTCAACATACGAGAGTCCCCAGAGCCAGGGCGTGACAGTACCCCCCCCCAAAGGTGCGGACTCCGACCGCGCCAACCAAACACAACAGGGGAGGGACCGGGTGGGCACTCCGCCTCGGCGGCGGATCCGGCTCCGGACATGACCCCCACTCCTTCTCTAACCCCCCAAAGTACCCCTGGTCCGGTCTGGCCCTGCTGACCGGAGCTGAACTGAACACTGGTGGAGCGGATTGCTCTAGCTCCGGCGTGACGCAGCTGACCCGTGCTGACCCAGGCACCGGTGGAACAGGCACGGGCTGTGCCGTACTGACGACGCACACTACTGGCTTGGTGTGGGGAGCAGGAACGGGCCGAGACGGGCTGACGAAACGCACCACTGACTTGGTGCGGGGAGCAGGAGCGGGCCGGACCGGGCTGACGAGGCGCACCACTGACTTGGTGCGGGGAGCAGGAACGGGCCGAGCCGGGCTGACGAAGCGCACCACTGACTTGGTGCGGGGAGCAGGAACGGGCCGAGCCGGGCTGACGGCGCACCACTGACTTGGTGCGGGGAGCAGGAATGGGCCGAGCTGGGCTGGCAAACGCACCACTGACTTGGTGCGGGGAGCAGGAGCCGGGGCCGGACCGGGCTGACGGGCGCACCACTGACTTGGTGCGGCGAGCAGGAACGGGCCGAGCTGGGCTGACGCAGCGCACCACTGGCTGGGTGCGGGGAGCAGGAACAGGCCGGACCGGGCTGGCGACGCGCACCACAGGCTCGGTACGAGGGACAGGAACAGGCCGGACCGTACTGGGGACACACACCACTGGCCCTCACGCGGGGGATCAGGAACGGGCCGGACCGGACTGGTAACACACCCCAGTACCTCTCGCCGTGCCTCTACACTTTCCTCCCCTTTTGTGACCAGTGGCCCCCGTAACCTGGCGGCCTCCTCTACTAACCGCTCTATCGCGGCCTCCTGCTGCCCCGTCGTCCACGGCGTGAGCCCCCCCCTAAAAATTTTCTGGGTGTCTCTCCTCCTCGTGGACCAGGCCTCCATAGTTCTCGCCCAACTCTCACTCTTCTGCTTCCAAGTCCTCTCTGGCGTTGGCTCCTGGACACGCTGCTTGGTCCAGTTATGGTGGTTTCTTCTGTCACGATCGTCGGGAACAGAGGACCAAGGCGCAGCGTGGAATGCGAACATATTTATTAAATAATGATCACACGAACAAAACGATAACGTGACGTCCCTGGTTACATACACCAACCAACACGGAACAAGAAACCACACCAAATGAATGCCTAACGGCTACCTAAGTATGGCTCCCAATCAGAGACAACGAGCTACAGCCGTCTCTGATTGGGAGCCACCCTGGCCAACATAGAATTACAAAACCTAGAAATTAACACCCTGGCTCAACATTCGAGAGTCCCCAGAGCCAGGGCGTGACACCTACTTTACATAATATAAATATCCTACTTGTTGCAAAAATACTTTCTGAATGTATCAATGATTTCCCCTCAGATCAATCATGCCTGTTTTAGCCCTTCGGTCTACATTCTCAGATTCAAAGACAACATATGGCCGACTTCTAATGAATACAAATAAGTGTGAGACATGGCCTTGTGTTGCCTTAACAAACAGTGACTTATTATTATTATTGACAGTTACCATGGAGAAGAGATGTCACAACTACATTTTAAATGTGATTCCATTAAATCACCTGACTGTTTCGATATGTCTGTTAGTAAATGTTTTACTCTCAAAGAGATAATGAATAAATGAGAACAATTGACATTCAGGAATTAGTTGTCACTGTTAACAACAACCAACATGCTGGATCTCTGTTTAGGGGTCAGTGGTCTAAAATGAGTCTCTCTGGGGAGAGAGAGGAGGGGGGCCCTGCCTCTAAAATGAGTCTCTCTGGGGAGAGAGAGGAGGGGGGCCCTGCCTCTAAAATGAGTCTCTTTGGGGAACATGACACCAAAGCTAAGAGGTGAGATTACAGTTTTGCTTAAGAATTATTAAGTACATTTCCAAAACTCTATATCCACAATTTTTTCACATTCGTTTTTTCATCAGAAATTATTGCTTATGGGTACCTTCAATATTACTGATATCAGATTTTTAATTAATAGATTTTAGATGTGTATGAAAATGTGTTTTTTTTGCAAAATGCTGTGCATCCAATGTTTAGCTGGAATGGGATGTTCGTATCCTGTATATTTGACTGTGATATGTGGTTGTCTCACTTAGCTATCTTAAGATAAATGCACTTACAGATGCCATATCTTAATTTGACCCAGTTTCTCACAGCAGAAAAATAATCCTGCAGCAACAGGAAATGTGAATTATTATGTGGATTATAATTCATAAAACATTTTTGTTAGGGCAAATCAAGTCTTTTAAAAGCTAAAATACACTACAATACAATACGGCAACGTAATTGTAAGTCACTCTGGGCCCGGTTTCCCGATAGTGATGGAATTTAGGCTTACCAGTGTTTTAAGATTCATCTTTCCTACAATGGCTGAAGATGTAACATGCAATTCCCATGCCCCACGCAGAGAGAACGGTCGCTATGATGACTGAAAACACAACCGTTGGACAAACGAGTGACACATTTCTGGGCAAGGGCGGTCCACTTCAAATTAATTAATTCTTCCCTCGCCCTTTGCCCTGCAAGTGTCAACTCATCATACGTTATGATACGTCATCAGAAGTGTCCACTCATCATACGTCATGATACGTCATCAGAAGTGTCCACTCATCATACGTCATGATATGTATTCAGAAGTGTCCACTTAAGTTGAGGGATGAGGGGAGAGGGAGTCTTTTAAGTGTTTGAAACGCTGCCAAGGATAGTTTCGAAGTAACATTACCACATGATCAATGACGTCCGAGGCTTTGTTTGATCTCATGCTTTTTCGAACCATGTGTTGCAAAATGCGAGAGATCTCACTGATTTCGCCCTGGTGCTGGTGCTTTTTTCAAAGCAAAGTCTTTTTCAAACACTGACCTCTACTGGACACCTTATTTACACATTTAGTTTGATGTCTTCCAGTTTGTAGCCTCTGAATGGTAGCTCAGCAGGTAGGGACGGGGATTTGGATCAGACATCAACATAGGCACAAGATTCAATCCCTGCTATAGTTGAACAATTATTTTCTGTGGAACCGCACTATCTTCCCATTGTTGTTTAAATAATGTGTTTTATTTAGTGTAGCCTATGATAATATTCTGTCTTTAGTATCCTAAATAATACCACAGATGCATCGTTTTTGAAAACATAGTGAACCTGGAGGCAAAAAGCGAACCCCACATTCTAACTAAATGTGGTTTATTAGTACTCAAACCTATCAATGGCATTTTCGGCACAATTTGGTGAAAGCCCCAAAGCGTTCAGAAAGCCTCTGTTTACCACCACTAGTGGACACCCCCATGAGTGTCTTTCAGAACCCCTCCTATAACCACCTGTTTCGTTTTGGTTGTTGTTAGTGACTCTTTGTTAGTTCCTTCTTCTATTTGAGAGAAAATGTTTTATTTCTTGTTGAGGAACGTAACAATGTTCCTGTGATTGAATTAAATCACCTGACTGTTTGGATGTGTCTGTTAGTAAATGTTGTATTTCTTGTTGAGGAACGTAACAATGTTCATGTGATTTAATTAAATCACCCAACTATTTGGATGTGTCTGTTAGTAAATGTTTTATTTCTAAGAGATCATGAGTAAAAGAGAACAATTGACATTCTAGAATGAGTTGCCACTGTGTTAACCACAACCAACATGCTGGATCTCTGTTTAGGGGTCAGTGCTCTAAAATGAGTCTCTCTGGGGAGAGAGAGGAGGGGGGCCCTGCCTCTAAAATGAGTCTCTCTGGGGAACATGACAACAAAGCTAAGAGGTGAGATTACAATTTTATGAAGAATTTGTTAGGTTTATTAACAAAATAAATAGTTATCTTAAAATGAAATGCACTAACTGTAAATCACTCTGGATTAGAGTATCTGCTAAATCAGGAGTTCTCAATCCGGGGTCCGCGGAGGTGCTGCAGGGGTTCCGCGGCACCCTGACTGTACTCGTTGCAAGGTAAGACATTTGATAGAATTTTCACACGACACGACCACTTTGCCTACTCTTCATTATTGCCTAATATAATGGAATGCATATTTCTTTAACCGATTCTGATGGTTGTTACAAGCGGAATTTTGACAATATTAACAACGTGATGTTGCGCTCCAAAGGGATAACTTGAAATAACATGATGTAGGTAATTAAATAATCAAAATAAAAACGTGTTTATTATACACTCTTAGAAAAGAAGGTTCCTTATAGAACCAAAAAGGCTTCTATCACTTCCTTAATATATGGAACCACTAAAAGTTAGATATGTTTTGGGGTTCAGTGAATTAGAACCTCTAGAGTTCTGATCAACGAAAGGTGAATGTTTTGACGATATGAACCCAGCAGCCCTCCAGCGGTCAGATCAAGTCCGCCCGTTTTTTCCAGCGCCCAGCCAGAGATTCGAACCAGCCACCTTTCTGCCATAGGTCCAACTCCTGCCAAAGCTCCAACTCCTTAGACGCTGGGCGAAAACCTGAGTTAATCTTCAGAAATAAGGATGAGTTGATCTGCCAAAATGAAGACAAAATGCTATGCAGACATACAGTGAGGGAAAAAAGTATTTGATCCCCTGCTGATTTTGTACGTTTGCCCACTGACAAAGAAATGATCAGTCTATAATTTTAATGGTCGGTTTATTTGAACAGTGAGAGACAGAATAACAACAAACAAATCCAGAAAAACGCAAGTCAAAAATGTTATAAATTGATTTGCATTTTAATGAGGGAAATAAGTATTTGACCCCTCTGCAAAACATTACTTTGTACTTGGTGGCAAAACCCTTGTTGGCAATCACAGAGGTCAGACGTTTCTTGTAGTTGGCCACCAGGTTTGCACACATCTCAGGAGGGATTTTGTCCCACTCCTCTTCGCAGATCTTCTCCAAGTCATTAAGGTTTCGAGGCTGATGTTTGGCAACTCGAACCTTCAGCTCCCTCCACAGATTTTCTATGGGATTAAGGTCTGGAGACTGGCTAGGCCACTCCAGGACCTTAATGTGCTTCTTCTTGAGCCACTCCTTTGTTGCCTTGGCCATGTGTTTTGGGTCATTGTCATGCTGGAATACCCATCCACGACCCATTTTCAATGCCCTGGCTGACGGAAGGAGGTTCTCACCCAAGATTTGACGGTACATGGCCCCGTCCATCGTCCCTTTGATGCGGTGAAGTTGTCCTGTCCCCTTAGCAGAAAAACACCCCCAAAGCATAATGTTTGATGGTGGGGGTGGTGGTGTATCCTGTCGTAGCCGGCCGCGACCGGGAGACCCATGGGGCGGCGCACAATTGGCACAGCGTCGTCCAGGGTAGGGGAGGGAATGGCCGGCAGGGATGTAGCTCAGTTGGTAGAGCATTTCATTTGCAACGCCAGGGTTGTGGGTTCGATTCCAGTATAAAAATGTATGCACTCACTAACTGTAAGTTGCTCTGGATAAGAGCGTCTGCTAAATGACTAAAATGTAAATGTAATGTAAATGTGTTCTTGGGGTCAAAGGCAGCATTCCTCCTCCTGCAAACACGGCAAGTTGAGTTGATGCCAAAGAGCTCCATTTTGGTTTCATCTGACCACAACACTTTCATCCAGTTCTCCTCTGAATCATTCAGATGTTCATTGGCAAACTTCAGACGGGCCTGTATTTGTGCTTTCATGAGCAGGGGGACCTTGCGGGCGCTGCAGGATTTCAGTCCTTCACGGCGTAGTGTGTTACCAATTGTTTTCTTGGTGACTTCTTTGGTCCCAGCTGCCTTGAGATCATTGACAAGATCCTCCCGTGTAGTTCTGGGCTGATTCCTCACCGTTCTCATGATCATTGCAACTCCACGAGGTGAGATCTTGCATGGAGCCCCAGGCCGAGGGAGATTGACAGTTTTTTTGTGTTTCTTCCATTTGCGAATAATCGCACCAACTGTTGTCACCTTCTCACCAAGCTGCTTGGCGATGGTCTTGTAGCCCATTCCAGCCTTGTGTAGGTCTACAATCTTGTCCCTGACATCCTTGGAGAGCTCTTTGGTCTTGGCCATGGTGGAGAGTTTGGAATCTGATTGATTGATTGCTTCTGTTGACAGGTGTCTTTTATACAGGTAACAAGCTGAGATTAGGAGCACTCCCTTTAAGAGTGTGCTCCTAATCTCAGCTCGTTACCTGTATAAAAGACACCTGGGAGCCAGAAATCTTTCTGATTGAGAGGGGGTCAAATACTTATTTCCCTCATTAAAATGCAAATCAATTTATAACATTTTTGACATGCGTTTTCTGGATTTTTTTGTTGTTATTCTGTCTCTCACTGTTCAAATAAACCTACCATTAAAATTATAGACTGATCATTTCTTTGTCAGTGGGCAAACGTACAAAATCAGCAGGGGATCAAATACTTTTTTCCCTCACTGTACATGGTATCACTTATACATAATTATTGTACATAAATCATTGCCAAAAGCACAATACATACTGTTGCATGTAGGTCTATACTATTTATGGATTGATCATATAGAAATACAAAAATATTATTTTAAACTACTCCAAAGCAATTACATGTGGCGCAGAAACCACTGACTCGCTACATTATTCTATAGTATTATCAAGACACCTGCTGTTAACTCTTAACTGGTTAGGACAGCTCATGAGGTGTCCTAAATATCTGCCGACTAGGTGGGACTAGAGGCTTCATGTATAGCTTTAATTTATACTGACTCGCTGCATTATTCTATAGTATTATCAAGACACCTTCTGTGTCACGTTTGTTGAGTAAATGGTCGGACCAAGGTGCAGCGTGGTATGTGTAAATGTTTAATTTATTAAATAAAAACTTGACAAAATAACAAAAGCAACGTAATGTGAAGTTCTAATGGGCTAAACAAACCAGAAACAAGATCCCACAACTAAAGGTAGGCAAAATGGCTACCTAAGTATGATCCCCAATCAGAGACAACGAACGACAGCTGCCTCTGATTGGGAACCACACCCGGCCAACATAGAAATAGGACATAGAAAACATAGATATTCACATAGATATTCACACCCTGACCAAACCAACTAGAGATCTCTATGTCAGGGCGTGACAGTACCCCCCCCCAAAAAAGTGCGGACTCTGGCCGCAAAACCTAACTTAACATTTCAGTCATTTAGCAGACTCTCTTATCCAGAGCGACTTACAGTTAGTGAGTGCATACATTATTTAATTTTTTCATACTGGCCCACCATGGGAATCAAACCCACAACCCTGGCGTTGCAAACGCCATGCTCTACCAACTGAGCTACATCCCTGCCGGCCATTCCCTTCCCTACCCTGGACGACACTGGGCCAATTGTGCGCCGCCCCATGGGTCTCCCGGTCGCGGCTGGCTACGACAGAGCCTGGGGAGGGTCCGGGTGGGCATCTAGCCTCGGTGACGTCCTCTCCCTTTCTGCCTCCCCGTTTCTCCCCTGGTCTGGTCTGGACCTCGGCGCGATGCTTCCCCTCTCAGTCCTCCCACGATGCACCAAGCCCTGTCTGGACCCTGGTGTGGGAGGCCCCGATCCTGGAGAGGGGCTGATGTCTGGGCCTGGTCCGGCAATCCTCCCGCGATGCACCAAGCCCTGTCTGGACCCTGGTGTAGGAGACCCCGACCCTGGAGATGGGCTGACGTCTGGTTCTGGAGTGGAGCCGCTGACCGGAGCTGAACTGGGCCCCGGTGGAGCGGACTGCTCTGGCTCTGGACTGGAGCAGCTGACCGGAAATGGACTGGGCACCGGTGGAGCGGACTGCTCTGGCACTGGTGTGGAGCAGCTGACCGGAGCTGGACTGGGCACTGGTGGAGCGGACTGCTCTGGCACTGGAGTGGAGCAGCTGACCGGAGCTGGACTAGGCACCGGTGGAGCGGACTGCTCTGGCACTGGACCAGGCACCGGTGGAGCGGACTGCTCTGGCACAGGTACGGCCGTACAGGACTGGAGACACGCACCACTGGTTTGGTGCGAGGAGCAGGTACGGGGTGCACCGGGCTGGCGACACGCACCACTGGTTTGGTGCGAGGAGCAGATACGGGCCGTACCGGACTGGGGACACGCACCACTGGTTTGGTGCGAGGAGCAAGAACAACCCGTCCTGGCTGAACGCTCATTTTAGCCCGGTAAGAGCGGGGCGCGGGCACCAAGCGCACCGGGCTGTGAATGCGCACTGGAGATACAGTGCGTATCACAGCATAACAGGGTGCCTGTATGGTCCCACGCTCCTTAACACGAGTGCGGGGAGTTGGCTCTACTCTGAAACCTGGCTCTGCCAGCCTCTGCTCTAAGGACTGTGTTCTCTGCTGCTGTAGGGTTAACTTCTCTCTCAGCTCCTTCTGTTGCCTAGCCAGCTCCTCTCTCCGTGCATCCACTGACTCCTTCTCCCTGTGGGCCTCCTGCAGCGCCTCCTTCTGAAGGGAGAGCTCCTGCTCCCTCTTCTCTATCAGCCCCCGTAAGGTGGTGGTCTCCTCTTTCAAAGTGCTGAGCTGCAGGTCTTTCAGGGCCTCCTGCTGCGTCGCCCACCACCCTGTGTGCCCCCCACATTTTTTTTCTTGGGGCTGCCTCTTGGGCTTCCTTAGTGATCGGGACCTTTTGAGTCGCCGTTTTTTCTCCCTCGCTGTCTCCGTCTGCTCCCAAGGAAGGCGATCCATACCTGCCTGGATCTCCTCCCATGTCCATGATGTCTGCTCCTCCTGTTCACGCTGCTTGGTCCGTTGGTGATGGGATCTTCTATCACGTTCGTTGAGTAAATGGTCGGACCAAGGTGCAGCGTGGTATGCTTACATGTTTAATTTATTAAATAAACACTTGACAAAATAACAAACGTAACGTGAAGTTCTAATGGGCTAAACAAGCCAAAACAGAAACAAGATCCCACAACTAAAGGTAGGCAAAATGGCTACCTAAGTATGATCCCCAATCAGAGACAACGAACGACAGCTGCCTCTGATTGGGAACCACACCCGGCCAACATAGAAATAGGACATAGAAAACATAGATATTCACATAGATATTCACACCCTGACCAAACCAACTAGAGATCTCTATGTCAGGGCGTGACATTCTGTTAATTCTTAACTGGTAAGGACAGCTCATGAGGTGTCCTAAATATCTGCCGACTAGGTGGGACTAGAGACTTCATGCATAGCTTTAATTTATACCCATAAGTGTAAAATGTCTTTATTCTCAGCACTTATACGACCAATTTTCTACTCTGAGACACTTTGTGGATATGGGCCCAGACCTCAAAATATTGTTATAAAAAACGTAGAATGTTTGTTTTATATAATTAAAAAAAATGCATTTTACTAATGTAAATCACTGTAAAGACTGTGTTCTGTTTATTGTGTGGCACTGCTCATGTCCACGTTCTGGAACTGCCCGTGTTCCCGTACAGAACTGTCCGCGTCCACGTACGGTGTGGCGCCAAGGATATTGTCCAGTTAGGAGCAGAGTGGGCTGAGGTGATCTCTGAGAATAACGACGGAGTTCGTTACAGTGTTGAGATGCCGGAGTTTATTGTTCAATTTGCTTTTTGCTTTACGGTCAAGGACAGTATGAGTGTACCCAGATCCTTTTCACTCGCTATCCTTGTTTCATTTTGTGGTTCACCGGATTCGTCATCATCCTCGAGACGAGGGCCAGACGAACGACCTGCTAGTTAGCAAAGCTAGTCGGTACAGCTAGGTAAGCTAGCTAGCTACTCTACCAGCAGCATCCTAGTTATCCTAGCTACCACTACATCATCACCGGCTGCCTGCATTTCTTGTGGACCGATGGAGCTCCCTGGTTGTTTCTTCCACTTGTTAAATACCATGGAGGGCTTCTCTCTCTCTCGTTGACGGATGCTGGCTACGCTCCCTCTGTCCGGTTCTCCTCTCTTCACTAGATGGATGGTAACTTTACTGTTTAACCCCTCTGTGTCCAAGGACCAAACTTTTGAATATTATTTTCGGGGCGCCTCAAGTAGGCTGGACACATTACATTGCTTTTTTTCTGATAAAAGCTAGTTCATTGCATCCACCATGGAGCCCAGTTTAATAATATTACCTTCTGTCTCTAGTTATGAAATAATCTTGAAACAACAGGCCTTATTTTAGGGTATTTTTCACCCTGCCAGCTCCTATTAGTTCTATTGAGCTCCGTGGCACCGACTCGCCTTCAGAACGTTCTATTCCCAGCCCATTGTTCTGCGTCACAATGCCAGCTTCACTACTGTTATCAATGAGACCTGTCTGCGTTAACTCTGTAGGTTTACCTCAGGTAACTTATTATTAACAAGGTTACGGCTACTTGGTAAGCGAGCACACTGTTCACCTGAGTACATGTTTTGGTCACCAATAGTGAGGTGAGACACAGTTTAATAGGCGATGGCTGGAGGATAGCCATCAAACATTAAACATTTTCTGGTCATGGTTAACCATATTTGTTTTCAGAACCTAAACAAACCGCATGTCCCTGTCCTCTTTTTCAAGATGTGGCCGATTTAAACTGCCAGAATACATTTTTTTTATTAATTTAATTAATAATTTTTCTTTGACGATTTGTTGTTTCTTAATGGCTGCTGGGTAATTTGATATGCCTCAAAATCTTCGTTCGTAGGCATCGAATTGAGCGAATGCTGTGCAGGTTCACTGAGTTGCAAACCAAATGGTTATAATGGGGTGATTGTTGTCTAATCGGGTGGTCTAGCTCATTGATTTTTAGATCTGATGCAGTTGCTACCTCAGATTATGAGCCTAGCAGGTGTCGTGAATGAGTTATGTCGTTCGGCCACAGGGAGGCGCAAGAGAGCTATAAACCCATACTGTTTTTAGCCTTAAAAACCCTAAACCTAACAATCAATCAATCAAATGTATTTATAAAGCCCTTTTTACATCAGCAGATGTCACAAAGTGCTATACAGAAACTCTAACCATATGTATAACCTATTTTAGCACTAACCCTAGGTATAACCTAATTTAGCCCTAACCCTTAACCCTAATTCTATTTTAGCCTTAACCCTAACCCCTAACCCTAGGTATAACCTATTTTAGCCTTAACCCTAATTCTAGGGTAGGGTAGCCTAGAACACTTTTAGAAACTATTTTAGTTATAATATGATCTTAGTAAATACAATTATAGTACTAAATAACATTTTGATTATTTTGTTAATCAAAACCTGTCAAGCGTTTTGCAGTTTTTTTGTTGTTATTAGTTATTTTATTATATTTATTATTGCAAGGCAGAACGCTTGATAAATAAGACACACTTGTTTTATTTTTCAAATGTGGTTTGAACTGGGTGACCTAGTAACCTCTGTGTGAAAGTCCAGCAATTGGCGTGGGGCAGGATTGAGACTGATCTAATACACTTTATTTCTCAGCTGCCTCACCAATGTCTGTACATTAATTAATGACTTTTAATTGCTCAATATTTCCAACAGATGACAGCATAAGACCACGAAGCATCAGTTATAGGCTACAAGCACCAATATGATTAACATAAAATATCATGCAACCAAAGACTATATGTCCCATGATTATCTAAAATGGTCACTCATTACTTTAGTTAGCTATATATCTCGTATTAGGCTTGTGTTGCTTTTGGAAGAGCAATTAAATAGTGACTATAGCAGGTGTTGACCCCAGGTAAATAATCACTAGTCAGATGCACTAACCTCAACCCTAGGATACATGCTATTTTAAAATGATCATCTTACTATCTAATATTGCGATTTAAACAACCTCGGAATAAACCTAGCAGTACTACTTATTTCTCTGAGAGTGAGGCAGAAATATATTATTACTGTTTAAAACCTAGCAGTACTACTTATTTCTCTGAGAGTGAGGCAGATATAGAGCATTTTGCAAAAAAACATGATTATTTGTCTCTCTGAAATGAAACCATCAAGTGATAGATTTTAGACAATGTCTTTCATTGAACAACCCCATGCCATGATTAGCTAGTGAAAAAACAGAGAGGGAGACTTTTCTACTGAACAAAGGTAAGAATAACTCATGGATCATGGTCAGTGAGTTAAACAACACTGTCTCTAGTCATTTCTTCTCTCCCATTTTCCAATTTATTTTTGTTATTTTCATAATCCATAGGAACGAGCTGAAGATGTTCAAGAGGATTCTTAGTCCAGAACTCACAGAAGGCTTTGAGAGTCAGAAGCAGGATAAGGAAGTGGTGGACACTGAAGATGAGAAGCAGGAGAGCAGTGCCAGAGAGGGGGCTCTGAAGATCACACTGCACGTCCTGAGGAAAATGAACCAGGAGCTTGCTGACACACTGGAGAAAAGTAAGAGCCTCATGTTGAATGCTGTTTTAGAACATTTAAAAGCTGTAGCTAAAGTACAGCTTAAGTAGCTGTGTAACTCAATGATATTGTAGCAGCCTTAACACAACACCTAGTGACCTTGTCAAACTTTAAAACACAGTCTTACAATACTGTAGGCATTAAATCAGACGTAATATTAATATCCTCTGTGTTATTTATAGATTCAGATGAGCTTGCTGTGATTTGCCAACGTGAACTCAAATCTAATCTAAAGAAGAAGTTTCAATGTGTATTTGAGGGGATCGCTAAACAAGGAAACCCAACACTTCTCAATAAGGTCTACACAGAGCTCTATATCACAGAGGGTGGAACAGGAGAGGTCAATAATGAACATGAGCTGAGACAGATTGAGACAACAACCAGGAAACAAGCAAGACCAGAGACTTCAATCAAATGTAACGACATCTTCAAACCCGTAACTGGACAAGACAAATGTATAAGAACTGTGCTTACAAAGGGAGTCGCTGGCATTGGAAAAACAGTCTCTGTGCAGAAGTTCATTCTGGACTGGGCTGAAGGAAAAGCAAATCAGGATGTCCAATTTGTATTTTCATTCCCTTTTCGGGAGCTGAATTTGATGAAAGGGGAAAAACACACTTTGATTGAACTTCTCAATCACTTCTCAATCGAAACCAAAGTATCAAGAATCTCCAACTACGACAAGTACAAAGTTCTGTTCATCTTTGATGGTCTGGATGAGTGCCGACTGCCCCTAGACTTCCAGAAGAACAAGATTTGTTGTGACGTCACAGAGTCAACCTCACTGGATGTTCTGCTGACCAATCTCATCAAGGGAAATCTGCTTCCCTCTGCTCTCCTCTGGATAACTACCCGACCTGCAGCAGCCAATAAGATCCCTTCAGGGTGTGTTGACCAGGTGACAAATGTACAAGGGTTCAATGACCCACAGAAGGAGGAGTACTTCAGGAAGAGATTCAGTGATGAGGACATGGCCAGCAGAATCATCTCACACATAAAGACATCAAGGAGCCTCCGCATCATGTGCCACATTCCAGTCTTCTGTTGGATTTCTGCAATAGTCCTTGAACACATGTTGAGTACAGACAAGACAGAAGAGATGCCCAAGACTGACTGAGATGTACACACACCTTGTGGAGGTGCATACCGAACAGAAGAATGAAAAGTATCTTGGGAAAGAAGAGACAGGTCCACACTGGAATAAAGAGAGCATTCTGTCACTGGGAAAACTGGCTTTTCAACAGCTTATGAAGGGCAATCTGATTTTCTATGAAGAAGACCTGAAAGAGGCTGGCATTTATGTCAATGAAGCCTCAGTTTACTCAGGATTGTGCACACAGATCTTTAAAGAGGAATGTGGGCTGTACCAGGACAAGGTGTACTGCTTCGTGCATCTGAGCATTCAGGAGTTTCTGGCTGCTGTATATGTGTTCCTCTCATTCATCAACAACAATGAGAATCTAATGGCCGAATCGCAAGTTACTGAAGTTACTGTCTACAAGAGTGCTGTGGATAAAGCCTTACAAAGTGAGACGGGAAACCTGGACCTTTTCCCCCGCTTCCTTCTGGGCCTCTCACTGGAGTCCAATCAGAAGCACTTACAAGGTCTACTGACAAAGACAAGAAGCAGCTCACAGAGCCATAAAGAAACAGTCAAGTACATCAAGGAGAAGCTCAGGCAGAATCCCTCTTCAGAAAGGTGCATCAATCTGTTCCACTGTCTGAATGAACTGAATGACCATTCTCTAGTGAAGGGGATCCAAAGCTTCATTAGATCAGGAAGTCTCTCAAAAGCCAAACTGTCACCTCCACAGTGGTCAGCACTGTTTTTTATTTGTTGCTGACTTCAGAAAAGGAGCTGGATGTGTTTGACCTGAAGAAATACTCCAGTTCAGAGGAAGGTCTTCTGAGGCTGCTGCCAGTGGTCAAAGCCTCCAGAGCTGTTCTGTGAGTACATAACATGACATTTAAGTACTAATCATCAGGAAGAAATATTCAGTTTAGAGAAAAATATGTATTATAATACACTGCTCAAGAAAATAAAGGGAACACTTAAACAACACAATTTAACTCCAAGTCAATCACACTTCTGTGAAATCAAACTGTCCACTTAGGAAGCAACACTGATTGACAATAAATGTCACATGCTGTTGTGCAAATGGAATAGACAACAGGTGGAAATTATAGGCAATTAGCAAGACACCCCCAATAAAGGAGTGGTTCTGCAGGTGGTGACCACAGACCACTTCTCAGTTCCTATGCTTCCTGGCTGATGTTTTGGTCACTTTTGAATGCTGGCGGTGCTTTCACTCTAGTGGTAGCATGAGACGGAGTCTACAACCCACACAAGTGGCTCAGGTAGTGCAGCTCATCCAGGATGGCACATCAATGCGAGCTGTGGCAAGAAGGTTTGCTGTGTCTGTCAGTGTAGTGTCCAGAGCATGGAGGCGCTACCAGGAGACAGGCCAGTACATCAGGAGATGTGGAGGAGGCCGTAGGAGGGCAACAACCCAGCAGCAGGACCGCTACCTCCGCCTTTGTGCAAGGAGGAGCAGGAGGAGCACTGCCAGAGCCCTGCAAAATGACCTCCAGCAGGCCACAAATGTGCATGTGTCTGCTCAAACGGTCATAAACAGACTCCATGAGGGTGGCATGAGGGCCCGACATCCACATGTGGGGGTTGTGCTTACAGCCCAACACCGTGCAGGACGTTTGGCATTTGCCAGAGAACACCAAGATTGGCAAATTCGCCACTAGCGCCCTGTGCTCTTCACAGATGAAAGCAGGTTCACACTGAGCACATGTGACAGACGTGACAGAGTCTGGAGACGCCGTGGAGAACGTTCTGCTGCCTGCAACATCCTCCAGCATGACTGGTTTGGTGGTGGGTCAGTCATGGTGTGGGGTGGCATTGCTTTGGGGGGCCGCACAGCCCTCCATGTGCTCGCCGGAGGTAGCCTGACTGCCATTAGGTACCGAGAGGAGATCCTCAGACCCCTTGTGAGACCATATGCTGGTGCGGTTGGCCCTGGGTTCCTCCTAATGCAAGATAATGCTAGACCTCATGTGGCTGGAGTGTGTCAGCAGTTCCTGCAAGAGGAAGGCATTGATGCTATGGACTAGCCCGCCCGATCCCCAGACCTGAATCCAATTGAGCACATCTGGGACATTATGTCTCGCTCCATCCACCAACGCCACGTTGCACCACAGACTGTCCAGGAGTTGGCGGATGCTTTAGTCCAGGTCTGGGAGGAGATCCCTCAGGAGACCATCCACCACCTCATCAGGAGCATGCCCAGGCGTTGTAGGGAGGTCATATAGGCACGTGGAGGCCACACACACTACTGAGCCTCATTTTGACTTGTTTTAAGGACATTACATCAAAGTTGGATCAGCCTGTAGTGTGGTTTTCCACTTTAATTTTGAGTGTGACTCCAAATCCAGACCTCCATGGGTTGATACATTTGATTTCCATTGATAATTTTTGTGTGATTTTGTTGTCAGCACATTCAACTATGTAAAGAAAAAAGTATTTAATAAGATTATTTCATTCATTCAGATCTAGGATGTGTTATTTTAGTGTTCCCTTTATTTTTTTGAGCAGTGTATGTATATAATATATATTGAAAAACATATTGAATCAATGCATTGATGTTCACATTAGTATAACAATATAACCATACAATTCTAGGAGACAGAAGATTAATCTATATGATGTTTGAGAGAATAAACCAAATGCATCAGCCATTGTCCTTCTACACTACTGGTGTTAAATTAACAGTGTGTTTGTGAAATCATGATGATCTCTTGGCAGGCTGTCATTCTGTGGAGTCACAGAGAAAGGCTGTGCTTCTCTGGTCTCAGCTCTGAAGTCAAACCCTTCACACCTGAGAGAGCTGGATCTGAGTAACAATGACCTGGAGGATTCAGGAGTGAAGCTGCTCTCTGCTGGACTGGGGAATCCCCACTGTAAACTGGAGACTCTGAGGTCAGTATTCCTGTAGTTGGTCAACAAGTGATAACTGTTCACCAGATCCACAGTTGTTTACCAGGCACACATAGTCCACACCACATGTGTTTGGACAGTGAAGCTTACAGTTTTAAATGTGGTGCTATGCTCCAGCAATTTAGATTTGAGATAGAATGTTTCATATTAGGCGACATAACATAATGCCACCTTTTATTTGAAGGTATTCATACATATCTGTGTTACTGTTTAGAAATGAAAGCACTTTATGTGTCTAGTTCTCCCATTTGAAAAAGTCTTAATAATTTGGACATATTCACTTATATTGTATTAAAGTAGTCATAAGTTTAGTATTTGGTCCCATATTCCTTACCTGCAGTGATTACATCAAGCTTGTGATTCTATAAACTTGTTGAATGCATTTGCAGTTTGTTTTGGTTGTGTTTTGGATTATGTTTTTCCCAATATAAACTGAATGGTGAATAATGTCCTGTCATTTTGGAGTCACATCACTTGTATTGTCAGTAAGAATGGAAGATGTTTCTGAACACTTCTACATTCATGTGGATGCTACCATGATCATGAATAATCATGAATGAATCATGAATGATGATGAATGAGAAAGTTACAGAGGAACAAGGATCATACCCCCTCTGTTATTGGTAATGGTGAGAGGTTAGCATGTTTTGTTGTAGCCTCTGTAACTTTCTCATTCATAATTGTTCATGATTCATTCATGATCTTTATTAATCATGGCATCATCAGCATTAATTTAATAGTGTTTAGAAACATGTTAATTACTCACTTAGACAGAAGATTACTCCAGTCATCATCCACCATTCAGTTACTATCAGGCAAAACATAACCCAAAACACAACCAAAACAAACTGCAAATGCAACCAACAAGTTTGGGACCAAATACTAAACTTTGACTACTTTAATACACTATAAGTGAATTGGTCAGAATAGTTATGACTTCTTCAAATAGGGGGACTAGATACGTAAAGTGCTTTCATTTCAAAACGGTGAAACGGATATGTATGAAAATACCCTCAAATAAAAGGTGACATTATATACTGTCACCTCATATGAAACATTTGATCTCAAATCCAAAATGCTGGAGTATAGAGCCACATTTAAAATGTTAGCTTCACTGTCAAACTAGATATGGTGTGGACTGTATACTCAATACAATCTAAATCTGATACCTCACTGTCTGTCTTTTGACTGATACTGCTTTTTAAACTACTTGGTCAGTCTACTCAAATATTTGTAATATGCATTTTTCTCTCTACAGGCAATATTATGATCATTTCTAATAATGATACATTAATTATGAATAGATATGGCAGGTTTCAGGATACTGATGTATCTGAAAATGTTGAAAAATATACTCCCCCTATTTTCACCACCAAAGAATAGCAGTGTGGTTTTAATATGATTTGACTCTTTGCAGGCTGTCAGGCTGTCTAGTCACAGAGGAAGGCTGTGCTTCTCTGGTCTCAGCTCTGAAGTCAAACCCCTCACACCTGAGAGAGCTGGACCTGAGCTACAATCACCCAGGAGACTCAGGAGTCAGACTGCTCTCTGCTGGGCTGGAGGATCCAAACTGCAGACTGGAGAAACTCAAGTATGTAGAGGGTTTATGTCAATGTTCATATCAGACATGTTTGAGTTATCAGGCTAATTAAGACACACATTCTTACCACCAATTGGACTAAGTCCATTAGTCCACACACTGGACATACACTGGACACACACACACTGAAGGCACACACTCACACGACACACAAACACACACTGGACACACGTACACACTGGACACACACACACACTGGACACACATGCAAACACACTGGACCCCCACACACACACACATACTGGACAAACACACACACACTGGACACACACACACAAACACTCACACACTGGACCCACACACACATACACTGGACACACACACTAACACACACACACACACACACACACACACTGTACCAACTCACACACTGGACAAACACACACTGGACACATACATACACACTCACACTGGACACATACACACACACACTGGACACACACAAAAACACACAGAGACACACAAACACACACTGGACACAAACACACACACACACACACACACACACTGGACACACACACACACACACACTGGACACACACACACACAAACTGGACAAACAAACACACTCTGGACACACACACACACACACACAGGACACACACACACACACTGGACAAACACACACACACTGGACACACACACACTGGACAAACACACACATACGGACACATACACATACGGACACACACACACATACACACACACACACACACACAGGACACAAACACACACAGGACACACACACACTGGACACAACCACAAACACACACTTTACCCACACACACATACACACACACACACACACACACACACACTGGACACAAACATACACACACTCACACTGGACACACACACACACACACACTCAAACTGGACACACACACACACACTGGACACACACACATACACACACACACACTGGACACACACATACACACACACTGGACACACACACACACACTGGACAAACACACACACACACACACTTACACACACACACACACACACACTGGACAAACACACATACACACACGCACACACAAACACACACACACACACACACACACTCACACTGGACACACACTGGACACACACACACACACACACACACACACACACACACAAACACACACACACACACACACACACTGGACACACACACACACAGGGCAAACACACACACACAGGGACACACACACACACACACACTGGACATACACACACACACACACTGGACACACACACACACACTGGACACACACACACATTGGACACAC